>NC_041338.1:8248259-8560759 GCF_004354835.1 Perca flavescens | reverse complement strand
AGGTCTAAAATGTTTTTTTGTATCTGATCGCAGGCCTCACTATAAACTAATAGCAGGATTGTTTCAGCAGTTGATTGCATGCGCAGTAGGCTGTTCAGTCAGCGCCCTCAGACCTATAGCAAGCACTGTACTACTGCTAGCCATAAATTAATAATTTGTATTGGTTAATTCAGTTTCTGCTGCTTATCCAGGTTGTCTGAATTTAATGAATTATTAGGAATCATTGGTGTATATACTGCTGAGAATTTTCTGTCTTTACTGGTTTTCCAATGTGCTTGACCATGAAACAGGTATTAAATCACATTCTGTGTTATTAGAAAGGTGTTAAATAATCTTACATTTAACCTGATGAACCTGGCAGAAACCCTGGAGGTAAAGTGAAAATGTGTAGGTAATGACTAGATGGTGTGGCAGGCTACTCCACACAAATCGAGTGAGAACATCAAAACCAATCATGATTCGATCCAAAGTATTGTCTGTGTATCGTAGGCCTGATGTATCTCTCTCTCTCTTTATATATTTATATATATATATATATATATATATATATATATTTATATATATATATATCTATATTCCTCTGTGTTAAAAACACATAAATGAACTTCACTGTTGCACTGGGAGCCATATTCCTTCATTTCCATGAACACCGTAGACTGTATTATTTTTACAGTCTATGATGAACACGCACTGTTTATTTTTAGTTAATCCTACAACAATATGGTGGTATAAATACTCACTAGAGCAACACATGCATCTTAATCTGCAGCTGAAAGTATTCCCCCTAAAATAGACTATTTAATCATGTCTGAATAATGTTTGGTACAATCAACAGTGCCCAGCTGTTTTAGGAAATGACTAAGCCTTTACATTTTTTTTAAAATCTAACATGTACATCTTGAGGCAGGAATAAATAGGCATGGGACCAAAAGAGCAAAGACAGGGAAGGAAAGTCAGAAAGTGTTGAGGGACAGACTAACACATTCTTGTTTCGGTCTTTTCATTGGATTGGCTTTGTTGGCAATGAGAAAAATATTGAACAAAACCAACGTTATCCTTTAAACATGAGCTTATATACACCCAGGATGGTGAAATTGGCAATTTGAAAATAGTGAAACAAGACAAAGTAGTTAGTCTGGTGCATGATGCACCATGCAACAGCTGTATCTGCATGCAGTTCTTGCAAATGAAAGCTCCCTGAATGAACGCCTTTCATTTATTGGTGTATTTGATTTCAGAAAAGGAGCAGAATAGAACAGAACAACCTCCTGGACATTAGAAACTCATACAGGTTTCAAGCAATTTTAGTATAATTATGCGTGGAGATGACCTAGATCAGATAAAAATCAACGATAAACCTCTCTGTCTTTTTCTGGTCAGTCTTATCTCCAGGATGCTCCAGAAGGACCCGTCTTGCCGCGCCTCACTCGAGGAAATTGAGGCTCATCACTGGCTGCAAGGGCTGGATAATGCCTTGCTCAGCCCAGAGGCCCCCCCACACTGGCTCTCAGGGGCCCTCTCCCCCTGCTCTCCCCGCTCAGGAGTACCTGAATGTGGGGACCTGCTCGCCGCCAGGCCCCCGCCTCAGCAGGCTTTCCCTGGCCCCTGGCAGCCCAGCCTCAGCCTCACCCTCCGTCCACCTCCGGCTGAAGAGCCTCCGGCCACCAAGAACTTGCCTGCACTACAGCAGATCTGTGAGGAGGAAGAAGAAGAAGAAGAAGAAGAAGAGGAGGAGGAGGAGGAGGAAGAGGAGGAGGAGGGGGGCAGTTTGGCAAAGGAGGGTGAATGTTTAGTAGCAGAGCCAGAGAAAGAAACTGAGGAGATGCTTGATGGTGCAGATGATCAAGATTGCAGGGTAGAGGAAGAAAAGCAACAATTAAGAAGCTTAGTGGAGATAATAGAGGAGGAAGAGGAGGAGCAGGAAGAGATGGCGATGGAAATAGAGAAAGAAGACGGTGGGTGTGTGATTTCAGACCAGCCAGTCAGAAATGGAGACAAGCCGATCAGTCAGACACCTGAAGCCTCACCATCATCTCTGCCTGGTTTGGGGGTACCGTGCTGTCAGGGGCAACCAGACTCCACAAGCCCAGAGGAAGGAAACGACGAGGGGACAGAACCTAACAACAACACCAACAAACCTCCTCCTCTCCTCCCCGCATCCTCTTCCAGACTCATCCGGAACGAGAAAGAGGCACAAAAAACAGAAAGAGAAGGAGAACAAGACGAGAAAGCAGAGGGTGGAAGAGACGACCTCTTAACAGAGAGATCTCAACCCCTCAATGCATTGGGGACCCGGGATGAGGCTGCTCCGAGGGTAGAGCAGGGGAAACGACATAGCATAAAGCTGCGTGAGAGACTCTTTCAGTTTCCTCTGTGTGAGAAAGCTCTGGCCTTGAACATACCGACACACAACAAGCCCAAGATCCTGCCGCTGACTCAGTACAACTGCTGCCATGTGCTGTAAGTGAAAGCAGCCTGTGTGCTGCCTGCGGTGTGCTGCTTGCTCACTTGGGACATGCAAACTGTTTAGCAGTGGGCAGGTGGCTGGCTACAGAGCACACACCTTGTGAAATGGCAAACGGCTGCGCTCCCTGCTGAGCCTTTCTGCTACAGAGACCTTGAGGCAGGAGAGCAGAGGCCCTCAGCATGCAAACACCAAACGTGCAGGATGGGACGTGTACAGCTTGTGCTCATGTAATAAACATTGTGTTAAGCTAGCGGTGGTGTACAGCACAGTGGTAGAGCTGGGCGATAATCAAATATTACAATATTTTTCACCAAACACATCGATAACGATCGATATTGCGGCAATATTGTAGGGTTGACTATTGGGTATGTTAACACAATGAGAGTTTTGATAAATAATCACCAATCATGTGAATACAATGACTAAGTGGATAAAGGCAAATAATAAAACTAGCTAGTAAGTCTGGGTAAGTTCAGAAAATGACATCACTTTACTGTAATGCAGCCTCTAAAACCAGGAAAAGACAACACTTGCATCATCATCACAATTTCACGATATCCAAAATGTAAGACGATATCTAGCCTCATATATCAATGTCGATTATAATATTGATGTATTGCCCAGCCCTACACAGTAGTCAGACTCCGTAGAACCTCGTGCATTTGTTCTTGTTACAGGAGCAACCCCAGAGATACAATGACTAGACTGTGTCCAATCTGTAGCTTAGAAACAACACTGGACCTACAGGGAGGAGGGAGGGAGAATGAAGAAAGATGACGACAGTAAGAGATAGGCAACTGTATTTATTGAATAAGCTTTAGTCTGTTTTGTTTGTTTAAAAGGTGCCTACAATGATGAAATGGGTTTCATACTGTACATGGCCACTGTGTCATTTTATTTCTGACTGTAAAAAGCTCTAAAAGACAGAATGGTCTAGCACTCGGTAGAGCCATGATTTCATCATTTCTAGTATATGAATTAGAATAAACCAATGAACCAGCTTCTGCTACAGAGTAGCACTTGTTTCTTCTCTTCCCTTTGCACAACCTGCTTCTCTCATTGGTTTAAAAGCTCTTAATATAAGCTCTATTAAAGAAAGACTGAGACTGTTATGATGTGATATATGATATGATACTGTGTAATATATAAGACTAAGATGATATGATTTTCTGTTCTCTTAATCCTGAAGTCTAATTGATATAATGACTTGTCCTAACATACTGTATACTACTATTGATAGGATCATTGATCATTGATTGGGATGCAGGTCTTCCGTTGTATTTGAACTTGTTCTTTTTATTCATACTGAACAGTTTAATAATATTTGATCATAACAGTTTTATTTTGGATGTGCAGATATATGAATTTTCTTGATTTTGGTTTTATATAACGTGACAAAGATATTAATTATCTGAAGAGATATGTGACTTTGTGCATGTTATTACTGTTATTTATCACAATATACCTCCATGTGTCTTGGATCTGACAGGACATTGTTCTTGTGTAACTGTAAGTACCTTGAGGTAACCCACTGAATGATGAATTGCACACAGTATGACTACTGTAGCTGGTAGCTTTCTACAAGCAGTATCCTTGGACTGATGGATAGATGTGTTGGCCATTTGGCCCGAATGATGTGATATGTTATTGTGTAGCTTAGGAGTCCCTCCGTATGGTATTATTTTACCATATAATGCCTCTGTGTTCCTATATTTTCTCATGCACACTGTATTTTTCCTCTTTATCTTTATCAGACAAGAAGTGAAAAAATTCATTAAGTTAAAGAAGGCCAAAGCTGTACAATAAGCTAAGGAGCGGATGTCATGTGAAATCTGATTATCACGCATATTTCATCAGCCATGGAAGCATAAAATCTGTGCAGAAGAGGGATAAAATCCCCTTATTTGTTCCTGTGTGATTGCACAGCCTGTCTCTCCTCAGTGTGTCTGTGTCTACTGACCTAAATTGTAACTAGGACCACGTCTCTATCGAGCCATGAACTTATTTTTCTGTATTTATTTATTAAAATGGATTTAATCAACAGGATGAATGTGTGCAGTGTGCTGTTTTTATACAGAATTTGGACAGTGATACTATACAGTGTTGTTTCTCCCACACACACCAGAAACTCAATATCCCCTTCTCCACAAGACTGGGTTACCGACCAGTTAGTCTTGCATCACCAGACGTATCCACAGCACTGCGGAGGAAGGTCTGGCAACAGCAGCATACATTACTGGATAGGAGAAAAATCGGCGAGTGGTTGTTTGCATTACTTTAAAGGTGCCCTGCCACACATATTTCATTACTTTGTGGTAATGTCTTAAGTTCTACCATGGACTCTGTAACATTTATTGTAGAAAAAATGCCTTGGTTACCTTGTTTCAAGCCATTCTAGCGTGGTATAGAAAGCCTACAGGAAGACTCAGCTCGATTTCTGCCAGTTCTCATTAATATTCAATAAGCTAAGCTGTTTGAATCTGATTTGCTAACAGCTAGCCAATGAGAGCCTGGCTGTCAGAATCCTTTACCCAGCCCAACTGGGCAAGCTAAGGCAATATGATGTCAGACTGACCAGCTTTTGTAATTGGCCTGATTTCTCTGCTTATTTATTTTCAGTGGCTAGAGCTCACAAAGGAGGTAGCAGTTCATTTTCACATTCACAACATAACACAAACACAATGTGGACCTAACATATTTCAAAAAATGCAAGTAAAAACGGTTTTGTATGGCAGGGCACCTTTAAACCAATCACAATTGTCTTTGGCAGCGCTAAGCTTCAGATGCAGAGAGCGTGGCTCTTCAAAATGGTCTCCGAGAAGGAACTTCTTTAGGTGGAACATTTGCACCCGGCAAAAGAAAAAGCCACATAGAATATTAAATGAAGTTCACACAATACAGTAATGTGAGCTATTTAAATAACATGGATACATGGTTAAACGTAATTTGCTCTTGTGTATATTGTCCATAGCAAATCCCCGCCAAAAGGTCCCAAAACATCCCAGTTAGAGAGTAAATGCCGTTAACATATTCTTTGTAAATCTTTACAATCATTCCCCGAAAGAACCAAGCAGGCCTCTCTTGCTACACAATCCAAATTTTCTTTAAAACGTGCCATTGTCAGCGTATAACATTGTTCAGAGGTTCCAGTTAATGTTGCTCGATGCAACCGGATATTAAAGTGAGCACAAAGAAAGCGGAAGGCGAGGGACATCCGGCGGGACTTCTGTCAGCGCGGGAACTATCTGGTAAATGAACCGTCGTCGATCCAAACTACCAACCAGGAAACGTGGGCAACATTAAAGTGGCATTTTAAAATCATAGTTGGTTGAGGTGGAGCTCATCTTAATCACTCTATCTACTGTTTGGTGGTTTCATCTACAACAATCACACCCATCATACTGTATTTTATAAGCTAATTAGTCTATACATTGTTTTAATTTTGCAGTGCGTTTGCCCCTGTCGGCCACCGTTTCCTTTCACCGACTTACTTTCCATAAAGAGCAGACATGGCAAACAACCAGTTCCCTACTGTGAGTTTAATGAAGGACAGAATAAGCAAACATTGTCACCTTAATCCTGATCCTGGGACCAGATTACCTAAAAGTTCATCACTCATCACAACCCTTCAGAACAGAGCACACACACACACACACACACACACACATGCACGCACACATAAATATTATTAGTGTCAGTGTGAGGAGTGCACATGTACAGCCGCATGAGGAAGTCTCACCAGCCATCTGCATTTTACTGAGGCAGGCCTTCTACAGCCTTGTGAAAAGCTGCATGTGGAATAACAAGGGTAGTGTATAGTGTCTCCTGGTGGCTGAAAAGAATAGTAACTCCTAAAATCAATAACTCATATACAGTAGTAAACAAAACACCACTGTTGTACAAGAAATGGTGGACTTACCCTGTGCATTCAAGTCAAATCTGCCCGCAGTGAACCGTGAAACAACACTAATAGTATGAATGCAAAAGTGTTAGACTATAAGTTGAATTAGTTGTTGTAGCACAGTGCTCAAGCAGTCATAATTAGAGACACACCACAGATTGCCAAGTAAGTTAAGGCTGAAATACACACTTTAAAAATATAAATTTCTAATAGCAAAGCACAAAGCGGTCCTTTGGTAGCTCCCTATCACTCTCAACGCAAATTGAATCTTGGCACATAGCCCACTGTAATAATCTCATGTTACAGATGTGCCATGGTCCAATAACCATACTGTGATTATTTAAGGAGAGGGCAGTACCATCGAGGGAGAGAACAAGTGCAACTTTTTCTACTAACTACTCACCAGAAGCAAATCTTTAAGTGTGTCTTATGATTTCTTACAAGTTCTTAAATGTCAATTCAGACAGGAAAGGGAATTCAGCAAAATAACAGATAATAAATCTATTGTTGTAGAACAATTGTATTTACTTATTATATTTACTTTTTAAAGTAAACTGACTAAAGACAGACTGCAAGTTTAAGTTAAAGAGGCTGTACTCGAAAGACTGTAGAAAAAAAAACAGCGGGCTACTGCAAGTTTAAGTTAAAGAGGCTGTACTCAAAATACTGTAGCTGGGATTGCCTCCACATGGCTCTCACAGACCAAGTGTGACTTCATTCTCTGCTCAAGACGCCATTACGCCACTCTATCTTTACATAGCAAATATTAGTTTGCTGCTATTTTAATGTTCTGAATGTTGAGTACAGCCCCTTGAAAAGGATTACAATCCAATTAGTTTTTTTCTCTATTTGATGAGGCCATGGACAAGATTATTGATTTTCTGAAATTAAAGCTGCAATAGTTTTGTTTTTGGCCACTTGGGGGCAACACACTGTAAACACAACATTAAAATAGTATCCATTTATGAGGTTGACATGGCTAACTTGTTAGCAAACACACATCCAGCAGTTACAGAACAACATTAGCATTCCTTTAGAGTTTCTGTCCATCTGATAGCCAATATTAACTCTCCTTTTAGCTCTGTCTTTGGTCTTCAGAGAGGAATATCTGGCCCTTTAGCTGCTAAATGCTCCACCAGCTAGTTTCGTACTTTTTCTATATGCTGTTTGGTAGCCTACAGTGGGTTTATCAGAGGTTGTTTATTTTACTGAAAACAGCTGAATTGAGGCTGATGAGACCGGTGAGAGTCGATGAAAACAGCAAAATACCACAACAATGAGCTAAAAGATGCTAAAAAATAAGATCTGTTCAGCTGAGAGGAACTGCACTGATGGGTGATAATTCTCTGTGGTTTTATTATTATGAGCCTACCCTATTACAAAAAGATTGATTAAACCTGACTTAAAGACTTTTATTTCTACTACACACTTATATATTTGCACTCTTCCCACTTTGTATTGCAACTGCTGCACAGTAATTCCCCTCCGGTTAAATACAGTTTTAACCTTATCTTATAATAATTATGAATCCTAAACACTCACTGTAGTTTATCACAAGGTGATCTGAGCAAAAACACTCCTGAAAGAAAACATTGGTCTTTGACCCTGCCCCTACATCAAATACTCTGTCCTGTCTGTCTTACTATTGTAAATATTGACTGTACATTCTGTAGCCATAGTGATTTTACAAGAGCTCTCCAGTTTCCCCTCATTAAATCTAAACAAACCCTGAGAAAGCCTCCATTATCATAACATCTTTTTAAAATTCTTCGTTTCAGCACATATAACTAATACATTTAATTTGCAGTCTAATATAAAATTTCAATTGCACTTGCAGCATATTACATGTACACTGCAAATTGCACTTGCAGTGTACATGTAATATTAGTGTGCATTTAAAATGGTGTTCATGGTGCAGAAGCACATGTTAATAAGTGAGAGCAGCACAAACACTTAAGTGTACAGGGTGAGTGAATTAGGGGCACAGCAGTATGCATTGTTAGCCTGCTAGAGCTCTAAGACTCTTCTCCTCTGTGAGTCCACACAACGCTGAAGTGGGTACTATCTTCTGGTTGTAGCAGCCCAGCACAGGACAACATGAAGCAACACCTCAACGCAATCAAGACTCTTGATGCAGTTTCTGGAAGAGAAGAAAGAAAGGTTGTCACACAAATGAAGAACGCCACCAAAATGCTTAATAATGAAATGTATGTCGGAGGGTTAACCTGCTCTCTCAAGGCCCGCATGGATGTGTACTCAATACGCTCTCTCTTTTTCCGGATCCAGTCCGGTTCATCAGGGATCACTACCGCCAAGACAACCTTAACCAAGATCAGCCCATGCTGCAAACACACACAGAGGTAAAAATGTCAAGGTGATGTTCCTCTTTATGTGACTCTCACTAATGACCTCTCCGCCCCCCCCCACCTCTTACCTCTACCAAAACAGCCGACAGCAGAATGTTTGTGCCACTCATCCCGCCCTCCTGACACAGCTGTTGTAACCGCGGTGACAGCAGCAGCAGCCAGCAGTTGGACACAACAGAGACAAAACTCAGGACCTCGAAAGCAATCTGAAAACACAAGACGTGAGCTGTTTTACTCATAATTGAGTGTGACATACTGGCCGTGTCTCATTTCTATTGTGCGTTGTGTGTTTTTGTGCTGACCTGCCACACGCCCATGTTGGCCACGGGGGCGTAGAAGGGTTTCCGGAATAGTTTGCAGATCTTGTAGGCGTCCGTTCGGATCTCCGTTACGTTATTGATGAGCAGCAGCACGGCCGTCAGTGGATACACGCAGGAGAAAAGACTCAAATACCCAAACTGCACCAGGAGCTCGATGTACTCTGAAAACAAGCCCTGTGACAAAACAAGAAGCTGTGTCATACACTGCCAGAGTGTTTTCTAATCCCTGTTTTGATAGGCACTTTTTCTAAATACGGTACACTCACAGGAAAAACAGGCAGGGTGCTTTGGTTCCTATATTTGTCCTCCTGTGGGTCGTCTTCACTCTCTGCTCTATTGGGGGCGCTGATAAAGCGGTCCACCAGGTAGGGTATGACCACCTCTGTTACTTGGTTCACCAGCTGGGACACTATCAGCAGAGACGCTAAACGCTTCAGACAGACAAGAAGAATATGTGAACTTATTGGCACTCAGAGACACTTTGCGCGGAATGAACTTCCAGAAGAAGCTGTGCGTTCCCCTTCAGTTCTCGCTTTGCCAGACCCATTACATGTCATTTAGCTGACGCTTTTATCCAAAGCGACTTACAATGGCTATATACACACACACACACACACACACATCAGAGGTTGTAACTAGGAGCTAAGTGTCTTGCTCAGGGACACATTGGTTGATGTATCTCAGTGGGATTTGAACCCTGGTCTCCTGCACCAAAGGCATATGTCATATCCACTGCGCCATCACCTCCCGTAAGACTCTCCTCCACAGTGCGTAGGAGGGTCTGGCTAGTCCACACAGCATGGGAGAAAAATGTGTTCTGGTTTATTGCCATTTCTTTAAACCAATCACAATCGTCATGGGTGGCGCTAAGCTCTGTGCGGAGCCGCTGCAAAATAGCCTCGGGAAGGAACAGAAAACTCAGATTGGACAGATAGTCTAGCTAGCTGTTTGGATTTACCCTGCTGAGATCTGAGGAGCAGTTAACCATAGTCCTCATAAATCCACCGGAGTTTAGAATTCCAACACAAAGAAAGCGGAAGGTGACGGACATCGGCGAATATACACGCATCCGGCAAAATTTCCTGCGGCACCGGAGTAATCCCAGAAGTTGAACGTCGAGGATATAGACTACCCCTCAGTTAACTCTCTCAAGAATAGGTTAGATACATTTTGTCTGTCAAAAGATGTAACGTACAACTATAAAGTGTGTTTGTAATTTTTGTAACTTATTTATGAAATGTAAGTCATTTTTAATCATGAAATCAATGTGCTTCAAATTTGTTTACATCATTTTTGTTTTCCTCTTGTTTGAGTCTGAAATAAGGGATTTTATATCCTGTACAGGAAAATGAAAATTCAACTTTGCACTCATTCTGAAAGGCACTGATTTTACACATGGAGATCAGTTTATAAAGAGCACTGCTCTATTCTGGTTCCAGACTTCTGAATTGCAGCCTACATCTCAGACTTATCAAGCGACCCAAATACGCCTGGTGTTGTGCTCACTGACAGTTGTTTCCACTGGTTAGAGAAACAATTGACCAATCAAAGCTTTGTAGGCGCTGGGAATCTTCCTACATAGCCAGCTAGCTACCTAGCTTCATTCATGAAAATGGCAACAGAAAAATGGCAACAAGTGTAAGCGACATTGACACGGCTGTAAAAGTTGACAAAAGTCCACTTATAGAAATATTTACAGTATATATATATATATATATATATATATATATATATATATATATATATATATTTTATATATATATATATATATATATATATATATATATATATATATATATATATATATATAAGTATATAAAAATGAAAAAAAACATTTATTTGTCCCAGCAAACACTACACTAGCTTTTCGGTCAACTAGAAATAATGCGGGCAGGATGGTTACATCACTTGATACAGATTGATTAGGGCAAAAGAAAACAAATAACCCCCCTGACAACAGGAATATGGCTAATATCAAAACAATGTCAGGCTAAATGCATTGCTAAATTACTGTCCCTGCTTGAACACTTTACAGAGACCAGTGGAAGAAGTGTAGAGCTCAGCTGTTACCTTGCGAAGCAAAGGCACATTCTGCTTGAAGAAGGCGATGTGGAAGAGCACTGCAAAGTTGTTGAAGAAGGTGAACTGGGGGCAGAGAGACAAGAGCCTGGTTAAAAAGCCTGCTGGGTGGGATGAAAGAGCTAATGGCGAGTAGAGGAGAGGAACTAACCACCAAGACTTTGGCTGTCAGATGGTTCTCGAAGGCAGACTCCTCTCTGTGGTTCTCTAAAGGGAAATATAAGGGAAATGGTTGGCTAATCAAGGGTTGGCTAAGTTATTTGTTGAATGACTATCTTCAATTATTTTTTGCTCTCTGTAAAGCGTATATATATGTACTGTATACGTATATATATATATATATATTATAAGACAAATATTATTGCCACTGTATTCATGAGTTCTTCATTCTCCCAATGGCATTCCTTCCATCTAACTCACCATATTCAGTCAGAGACTGTGCCACCATCCTGTAAACATTTCCTAGCATATTAGTATAGACGATGTGAAGCACTGAGGGTATGTAGAGCAAAGTCTGAGACAGCAGGGAGTCCCAGTCTTTATGTAGCTGTTGCACCTGGGCCTCCCCCCAGTAGAAACAAAGCATCCCCAGTACCACCAACCCTGCAGAGACGTGACAGGGCAGGAGACATGATGAGGACGGAGGTACAGCTGAGAAGAGTGTTTGCAATTTTAAAGAGCAGAGCATCCAAGTGCTTTCACATGATTCAAACACTTTCTGGATTGCTTCATCCTAAGTTGATCACGCAGCAGACCTTTGGAAAATGTCACTGATACTTCTTTTACTTATAAATCAACTATTAATATCATGATAATATCATGATACCTTTCAGCTCAGTAGCGTGCGCTGGTGAGTTCATTCAATTCACATTTAAAATTCAAGTTGTACCTAGAAACAGCCCCACCACTGGCACTGACACCAGTGCCATGCGCAGGTCCCTCTGCCAATCAGGAAAGAGCGGCTCCATGCGACCTGTCACTGGGTTGACCCCGATGTTGCCGTGGAAACCGGGTCGGGGCTCTGCGAAGCGGTCAGCGAGTGTCAGGGTCCCCCAGCGGTAGGACAGGGTGGCGCTCCGACGCTTCCACAGCTCCATAAACACAGTGGACCAAAGCATGCTAAAGATCGCCTGGATCATGTGACCGGTGACAGCTGGTGCTGAGTCATCTTCAACACCTGGCTCCCCTATCTCCTTTTGAACCTCACCTGTGATGGGCAAGAAAAACGTTGTGTCCAGTTAGTTTGTTTTTCAACTTACAGCTGCACTCGAGCTAAAATACATCATCAATCAGCCTAAATGACATTGTGGGGCTGAGCATCCCATCCTCAATAACTGGAACACAAATGAGAGACTGTACTGTAAACACCAATGAGCAGCCCCCTGCCCAGAGAAAGCTGGATTTACTAAAATTGATATTTTTAGCCCCGTAGTGATATGACTCAAGGTCTGTCGTTTCAGCGTTCTAATTAAGAGTAAAAAAAAAAAAAGTGTCTCACCGTGTGTGTTTCTGACAAGATGAAGCCAATGCACAAGTGCCAAAAAACTGCAGTTCATTGAATGCCCCCTAGTTAAAATGCCCTTAATATTTTAATGTTGCATTGTGCATTGCTTTTAAACGATCTGAACCTCTTTAATGAATCCTGAATCCTCAGTCCTAAATCCTGAATCCTGGATCCTGAATCCTCAGTCCTGAATCCTGAATCCTGGATCCTGAATCCTGAATCCTGAATCCTGAATCCTGAATCCTGAATCCTGAATCCTAAATCCTGAACCTAATGGTTCCTTTTTCCTGCCTCGTTCCTGTTTACCCGAGGACTCTGTTACTTCTGTTATACTACTTTTCTATCCATGCCAGTGAGCTCATGTACTTTCATTTTATCAATAAACCCCTGAACTCTTCCCATCTGTCTGCATTTGGGTCCCATTCCTTGCTGCCTTGCACTCACCCCTGTGACAATAACTATAGGCATGTAACATGCTTTAACATGCTAACACTTAAAAAAAGTCATCTTTACTCTGTTACCACCCTCAGGGCAAGATTTACAGATTAGTGAGCAAAACGTTTTTTTAATTTCCAGGAGTAGTGAAAGATAAGTATGGAAGCCAAAAACGGCCGGGCTGCAATCATTTCATTTTATAGATATTATCAAGATCATGAGTTAATTACCATTACCATGATAACAAAGTTAAAGTTTTCTGTTGATACTGAATAATTATCTTAAAAAACAAGCTAATTAGCTTGTGATCTAGTTTTTTAGATAACAGGATTCAATAAAAATTATTGCAACAACCATCCTTGGCTTCCATTGATAAGATTAGCAAGGCAGACGTTTAGTATTGTTGCAATCCTCTCTTGTCCTCGTTATCTTTTGGTGTATAGCATCAAACACTGGCCAGTGAAAATGAGCTTCATAGTACTGAGTCTTTTCAAGCCAAGTCATATATATATATATATATATATATATATATATATATATATATATATATATATATAGATATAGATATAGATATAGATATAGATATAGATAGATACTGCATTGCCCGCTGCTGTTCATTTGAGTGATACGTCAACGTGGCTGCCATTTTAAGACGGAAATACTGTGCCTTCCAATGCATGTACTGTATGTCTATCAAGGCAGGCGCTCTATCTACAATTAAAGTCATCATTTGTCGTTGAATTTCCAACCGATTTTCAAGCGGTTTGCTTTGAAAAATGTCAGACATGTATCTCTAGTTAAATAAAAAATGTGGGTTTACAAACCAAAATATCTTATCTTGTGTAGATAGTAAAAGTACCTAACTTTAAGCCTTTGTATAATTTAAACGGGTGAGTCATATAACAATTCAACCCGGTACAGTTGTTGGGGGGAAATTAGATATAAAGTAGAGACCAAGAGTTTTTTGTACCAGAGTGTAAACATGTTTATTTCTGCTATATAGATATATATATATATATATATATATATATATATATATATATATATATATATATATATATATATGTATATGGTAATATGCCCATCCTTGTGCAGCTTTAAGATTCATATCAAGGTACAAATTCAATTCAATTCAATTCAATTTTATTTATAGTATCAAATCATAACAAAAGTTATCTCGAGACACTTTACAGATAGAGTAGGTCTAGACCACACTCTATAAATTCCAAAACCCCAACAATTACAGTAATTCCCTCAAGAACAAGCATTAGTAGTGGCTATTGCGACAGTGGCAAGAAAAAACTCCCTTTTAGGAAGAAACCTCGGCAGACCCAAACTCTTGGTAGGCGGTGTCTGACGGGCCGGTTGGGGGCGTGATGAACAGTGGTGATAACAGTCACATTACAAGTCACATTGACTTCGAAGGTTATCGTGGAAGTTCATGTCATAGCAGGGCACATCGTGTCATACTGAGTAGTGCAGTCTCCTATACCGGATCCTGACTACTCTGTGCGTATGAACATCACAGCAGGGCGTTGCGGGATGTTACACTTGTGATTAAGGAACTCTAGATGCTTGCCAAACCTGAAAAAGAATACCTATTCTAATGGTAAAATCATGTACTGAGTGCTAAATACGTAAATAATAAATGCCATACATGAACAAAAATAAATGATAAATCTACACACCTACCTGAGAAGTACGTAATGGACAGGCCCAGTATCGCTGGCGGGAGCAGAGACCAGGTGTAGAAATCAAGGAAGCTGAAGTAGAAAGCCACAGGTGTTCCAAAGTACCCATTGACTGAATCTGGATAAAGCAGCAGACAGGTGACTGGTGTAAGTGCATGCATGGTTCATTGTCATACAGGCAGGAAACAGAAACTGTCACCCACCCAGCGGCTGAGCCAGCTGATTCCCAGAGTACCAAGCTTTACTGAGATCCTTCAGTTTGGTCGGGTTGTGTAGGGGAAACGTGTCCACAATAACACCAGCTGACACAAGCTTGCGCCCTGCAACAACATTAACACATGACATTAAAACAACACTCACAAATAGAGTGACCTGAAAACATGGGTGAAAGAGGGACAGTAGCAACAACTAATCCACATATATACAGTTACACACATACAGTATACAGTAAATCACGCACACTGAGGGTGATGCTGACTGAAGCAATTTCTTGATTGAATGTGAGAAGAGAAGAACAGCTGAGGTCAGCAAAAAATAGATACACATAGTACATCTGGATACTGACTGAATATGGAGACAGCAGTTAAATAATATTTAGGGACCGTTCGGTATTTATGGAATGGACCACCGTAGGAAAATAGGGGAGGGTCATGTCTTTTAATTCTTTGTTGAGGGGAGGGTCATCCAACATTTTTCAGTCATGAAAACAGCAACATTTCAAAGTGGCTTGTTTGGTGCATATTTGTCCATGTAGCTCTTAGTCTCGGCCCTCCTTCGCTACCAGATGGGTCTGACCCATGAGTTTGCTGTGGGGCAAGGGGAGCTGCCCCCCTGGTGGATGAAACGGATAATTGCATTGTTTAAAAAATTAGTGGAATAATTACGTCTGGCATGACCAGATATTTTATAAATATCTTAAATAACACAAAACAACTAAATGGTGGTAGGTAATACATCTGATTTCATATACTGCTTTAGTAAAAAACATATTTCCTCGCTGACGATGCGAGCAGCAGGACGTAAAAAACGGAAATGACTGTTGCTAGTCTGGACATCTTACCGTGCCAAGGATGCAATAAAGGTTTCCTAAATGCCACATTTGATGTCAGCTTACTAATTGATTGCGGGTTTTGTGTAGATTTGGACTTTCATACGTTTATTCCACTTTGTTTAAATGGCGAAGTGGAGGAAGCCTAGTGACGAGTCCATAGCAACCAGTTTGTGTTGAATGTTACCTAGAGTGCCTTGCTGAATGGTCTCAATATTTTATTGTTTTATTTCATGTGAATACTAGTTTACTAAAGGAGTAACTTAGTATTTGAAGCAATGCAGCAATGCAGGAAGTGTGCATTTAGTTTCCATGCTTATTGTGTTTCCACAAACATGTTAGTGAGTAAATCTACTGAAATGGCCACCACAGGAGGAGTGTGATGCGTCAGATAAGAATGCAGAAGTTTAGTCACGTATGTCACGGATGTAAAAAACAATTGTAATCTGTATATATTTGCTAAGCGCAAATCAGTACAGAAGGTATTGAAAAATTGTTGGGAGAGAGTCATTGCTTTTTTCCTTTTTGAGGGTCATAGAAATATTTTTACTGGAGAGGGGAGGGTCATGTCTATTTTGGCTAAAGGTCCCAAAACTCCTCCACTGGCCCCTTGAATAAATAACAAACAGTCCCTTACAACATTGCTGTCATTATGTCCAAAAACCTCAAACCTAATTGATGATTAGATTGCTCTCAACACATTATATGAACTGAATGGGAGTCTACAATGTCATGAGATGAGTGCATTATAAAGAAAGTCTTAACAGGTGGTGATCTTCATCTATTGAGTTGTTGTTTGTGTCTCTGTATTTGCATCTTTGTCCGGAATCATTCATTGAAATTATGAAATTACAGTAAGTCATAAATTGAAAACACAGAATTCCTCCCCCTAACTGGTATATTGTCTTTGCACTGCTCCATAAATAAAGTGTTTATCTTGATGGAAATGTGTGTGCATCCTGTCTTCCCATACAGTTTTGAACACACAGTGAAAGAACTCACAGATGTTTGAACGATGATGCAGTATGTAGCTGTCAGACAGGCCGGGTATTCTCAGGTCTTTCTGCGCCCGCATACCGTCCAGCTCATACCTCACTATGTACTGCCTCTCTGCCAGGGTCAGGAACACCTCCATGTTGTCTGTCACACACATGGATAGACACAGATACATAAATATAGCCAGTGATGCATGGAAACAAACACGCACCAGATTGAAAAATACAGTTTGAAAAAGAACAAGACTAAGAGTCAACGAGGCTGTACGTACATATACAGATGTTTAGTATGCATACATGCTAACATGTTACTACGCCCTGCTGCAGCCTGTGATGCACTGCAGTGCCCTGCTATGCCAGGAACTACTACAAGTACTATTTCTAGTCATATTCCATTATCTTTATTGTGACTATTATTGCCACTGTTCATCACACCCCCAACCGGCACTGTCAGACACAAGAGCCTGGGTTTGTCCGAGGTTTCTCCCTAAAAGAAAGTTTTCCTCACCACTCAAGGTTTCTGCCTAAAAGGGTGTTTTTCCTCTCCACTGTCACACTAAAAGCTTGCTCTTGGGGGATTTACTGGAATTGTTGTCTTTGTAAATTATAGTGTGTGTTTACTTTATCTGTAAAGTGTCTCGAAATAACTCTTGTTATAATTTGAAACTATGAATTAAATTGAATTGAATTACTATATCATCTAAGTTTAGCATGGTTGCATGTTAAAATTGGCTAATAAGCACTAAACAAAGTACTGTGGCTGATGGGAACGTAATTAGTTTTGCAGGTATTTTGTCATAAACAAAAGTACTGGACAAATTAAAATTCTGACCACTGATGACACTAGAGGAAAGGTCAGGGGATCAACAAAGTAATTACAATTCATTCTGTGGGGGACATAAATGTATGTACCAAATTTAATTGCAATTCGTCCAATAGTTGGTGAGATATTTCAGTCTGGATCCACACATTGCTAGAGTGGCTAACGTGAAATATTCTAAATGTCTTGTTCATCATTTACAGTATACAGTACCCATTTTTAGACTTTTTGACTTTGGGATCTACAATAAGTTCTGTAGGGCTTAAAAGTTTTTGGCAGCACGGTTTGAATGACCAATGTAAAAACAAACATACCAATAGAGTGATCTAAGAAATGCCCACCAAGGAGAGATCTAGGCTACTCCTACATACCTCCTCCAAGACCATAATGACAATAATGACACAAATTTTTATTTATACATGAAAAAAGTACTTATGGAAAGCACAAGCGTAATTATGGTCAGATCTTGGTCCTGACTGATGTTGATAAGCGTTGTGATTTACGCATCTACAGCGTCGGCTATTTTTTTGCCAGCTTTCCTTCCTGTTTTAGGAAGCAGCGACTGTATTGCATTTTGCCTGTAAAACCGTCTGTGTTCTTCAGATTTATGTAGAATTATAGTTTGCTCTTATGTAAAATATGCGGCTCTGGTAGATGTTTGCGATTGGTCGTGCTTTGCAAACACCGCCTCTTTTATGTGAACGTGCGCATCGCTGGATTGGGAAACCCTGGGTTGATTGAACTAGTTGATAACCACCGTCGTGACACAGCTTATGCGGGACCGTGGTTGTTAAGTTAGGTGAAGCTGGGTAACTGAAAGAAATCCAGGGCATGTTGATCTTGATTCATAGTATAGGCCTCAGGCCTGTCAAAATGGGACATAACACACAGACCAAAACAAAAACAGACATTCAAAGGAGAAAATACTGGCATTAGCATTGTTTCAGGGAAGATAGTATTTCAACTTAGCATGTTTCCTTAATATCTGATGACATATTGTTGTAATTTTTTTTGATTTAATACAGTAAATATATTACATATTGGACCTTTAAACAACCCCAATACACTCCCTCTCTCTTTATGGTTTCAACATGTAAAGTACATTCAAAGCTGGACAGTTGTACCTGAATCTTTAAAGTGGTCTCTGTCATTGTAGGAAAAGGCTTCCATGTCTTTGTTGCGGTAAGTCTTACATAGACCTAACTCTTCAGTGGCTTTAAGTAACGTACAGCGTGGGGCGGAGACCACAATGAGGTCACCACTGGCATCCTCGCCTGGGTGGGCCAGTAATGCAGCACCTTGGGGGGAAACAGTTAGAAAAGAGGGAGTATTGAAACTTTTTTTTGTTATTTGACTTAAAATGTGAAAAGACTTCCAGTATGAGAGAGTAAAAAAGCTCATAAATGTTTGATGTGTATGTTTTTTTTTTTTGCATGGTAGCAATCAATGCAGATAGACACTTGAGCTGTACCGGACTCTTGCAGCTCATCACTTGTTATTCGAGCACTTACCTCCATCTTTCTGAGGAGCTCCAATCAGTCTAACGAGCCACCTTTTCGTCTCAGGGCGAACTTTCTCTCCGAGCTTCACCAGAACCAAAGGCTCGACCCGCTCCGATACACAGCAGGGGCAACTAACTTTAGTCCAGCTGGGTCCAATAGTGGTAGCACTGAGTTTGCCAAGGGCCTTCCCCGCTGAAGTCTTTGCCTCCGGCTGCTGGGCTGTTTCACTGCTGCTGCCACCGCCACCTTCATCGCCACCCGCCTTACTCATGCTGAGATTGAGAAGAAATGTTAACAAAACAGTTATAGTTTGTGGTTCCTGTAACAGCCATTTTCATCTGTTTTGGGTGTAGGACACAAATTGTCCACTGGTGTGCTTTTGAGTGATGCCTATTTAGATAGGAAACTTTCAACAGGTAACAGGGGGTGCTGTTAATCGGAAGAGCACAAAAAGTTTTTCACCGCATCGAATCGCTACACACAATTACACAATACACAGCAATTATCTCATGTGGATGTGTAAATGTTTGTTGATGGAGATTGATGGATTGACACATGGATTCTTGCACGTTTATTTGAAGACCATTGTAATCAATAAATGTCCATATGTCCAATGGGATTATGGCATGGGCACGTGCACAGGGCCCTTACGCTCCAGGGGGGGCCCTAACAATCTGATGAATTAAAATTGTACTGTCATCGTGCAACGTAGAGAATTCATTCACGTTATGAACAGTAGTGGTGGAGAGATCGATCCAAATATCGATTATATCGATACGAATATACCAATACCAATGTAATGAGATCGATACTTTAGTTTTAGTTTCTCTCCAGTATGCACTGCTGCGGTTTCATCAAAGAGGCGACCTTGCTGTCGGTGTCTGTGTAAGTGCAGAGCAGGCACACTCTTGTGATTTGATGTTGTACCGTCACATGACTCAACTGGTCAAACAAGCCAGCAACCAGCCAGGCTGGACAGCGGCCAGCATCACACACACACACAAGCAGGACAGAGACGGAGCTCATGTTAGCTCTAATACTTTGGGTACATCTGCAAGCATATATGAAATCACTTAACTGTTTGTCACTGCCCGTTGCCTAACGTCACCGCGTCCACCTGCCATTAAACGGGTAGCCAGTGGAACACAACCGGTACAGGTTGGTGTAGTGAGCGGCCTGTGCCGCTAGGGGATGGACATATGTCTATGAAGCACAGTGGCTGACAATCAGCCACTTTTCAATCTCGGCGCTACTGCATATTTTGGGTGAACCTGTAAAAAGAATTTTGAGGTTTTCTTCTGTTGTTACATTGTTGCTCTTGTGCTTGCTTTACATTTTTAGCCGCATTATCGTCATGCCAGTCCGCCGGTCCACCACTTTGGTCCACATTGAAATATCTCAATAACTATTTTGTACATGGTCCCCAAAGGATGAACCCTTGTGACGAGAAGCTTGTTCTGGCCGTGTCTGTCTATCCCGAGCTGTAGGATATGTCAGACAGAAACTATCACAGCAAAGACAGAAAAGCCCATTTGTGGGAGTAGATCAACTGGACAGTGAATGTTGCTGGTGAGTGTTGTGTTTTCATCAGCGTACAGGCTGTAAGCTTGTTGTTGTTTGTAGTCACCCCTCTGTTAACGTAGCGTTAACTCCCTAACTAATGTTAGTGGAGCGCTCGGATGAAGCGCTCCCCAGAAAAATGGACATGCCCTAATGAATGATTTCCAAGTTCCAGTTATAAGTGCCATTTACCAAATGTTGAAATGCTTACATGCTTACCTAAGATGGAGTCCATGGTAAACATTAAATTCCGCATGTTAGCATTGCCATTGTGAGCATGCTAGCATGCAGATGCTAGTTTCACTGTCATAACTTGGCTATAATCCTTTTATGAGCAGACTTAAAAGTCATGAAGCATTGATGAAACACTTTTGTTAGTCAGAATGTATCTACCTGTTAGTGTGCCACAAACCACTATCAACAATTGTAACATCTTTTCTGACATGCTGCAATAGACTTTTTATAATCCATTATTTACATATTTGACTGCAGTCATAGCTTGACAGTTATTTTTTTTTTTTCATCTCTGCATTTGCATCACCAGCTATTACAATACATTCTACTATTATACTAGCTATGGAGCTCTTAGATTTGCATGCAAGACTCAACATGCAAGTTTCCCTGGAGGAAACTGCGTTTTTTTTTTTCAGCACTAACAGCAGATAAAAAGAACTTCCTCTGTTTTGACTGAGCTGAACTGGGCTTGAAGATACACTGGCGAGAGAGAGAGAGAGAGAGAGAGAGAGAGAGAGAGAGAGAGAGAGAGAGAGAGCAATATGGTGAAGGAGGATGAGTCAGAAAATAAAACACCTTGGGAGCGTTGATGATGAGGTTCTGGTCTCTGATACTACAACAGGCCCACACCCCCTTCAAACTCCTGTTTGAACACTCACACATACACACACGAACATGAAGACAACAACATCTATTTTCCTGAAAAGAAACCGGAAATAATACTTTTTTCTTTGCAAACACTTACCCTTAGCCTCAATGTGTGGTTCCTCCCAGTTTTGTGTATGTGTATATGTGTGTGTATGTGTGTATGCATATAGCAGGAAGGAATGCGGAGGAACTTTTAGAGACTGCAGGGTGTGGAGGGTTGTATGGTTTATATTCAGGCTCCTCCCTGCTGCCTGCTCTCGGCTTTACTGCTGCTGCAGCCCAGGGTCCTACTGCTCCATCCGCCTCTGTTACTCTAACTGAGTTAAAAAAAAAAAAAAACTACCCTAATGATGCTCCAGGGCAACTACAATTTAGACAATCTGCTGCTTTAAAAACATGTCAGGTAGATTAGGTTAGTAACCTACTAGATCAGAACATGGTTGACCTTTATTATACTAAAACAAAAAAACAAATCCAATGTTTGACATTTGGACAAATTACACTGTACCACATACTACGACATCAGTGGTTAGCAACCTTTTTAAATTAAGACATTTTCTCCCACACTCAGCACTTCTCACCTTATATAAACCTTTATTTGAGCCGCATTTAAACTATTGTAATGTCATATGGTGTAACACTTTTCCCAGCCACTTGAAAAAAATTACAGACCTTACAGAAAAAAATCATACAGGCAATACTCAGACTCGTCCTTTGTTTCGTCGCCTTGGTTTTCTAAGGCGTACCAAATATAATGTCTTTCATAATGCCTGCATGATATTCCAGGTCTTTCACAGGTTAAATGGTTACATAAGCTTGTTCCAATCTGTCGTCCCCAGAACAATTATGACACAAGGGAAAAACGAAGGCTGAAGTGCACAAGCCTGAGTGTAGTTTGGAGGGGACCACAAATCTGGACAAAATTGAAATCGTTGCATTCTCATCTTTAAGAAAAGTCTGAAGGAAAAAATTGCTTATAACATATGATTGTTGAATATTCTTTAAGTGTTATATTTGTACTGGGATCGTCTGTATTTTAGTGGTATTTGTCTTTGTTGTGTCTATTGTAAATTGAGTTTTTAGTGTCTGTATATTCTCTGTTAGTAGCTTATTTGGTTGTATTTGGGGTTCCCCATTTCACGTGGCCTACATATGATCATTGTACCTTCTGAAATTTTGTTTTAATGATACAATGACGTGTGAATAAAAAAAACAATACCTGAGGGTTGGAACCCTAAAAGGGGTGGTGAGAGGAATGTAAGAGGCTGAAAGATTATTATCATATTAGGAAGAAGTAAAAATAAAAACGAAATAATGCCATACAACATTATGCTTTCTAATCATTGCTAATATATTTTATTCCTATTTAATTTACTGTTTATCATGTGTTAAAAAAGATATTCAAGTCTGAAAGTCTGAAAAGACTGAGAAGGGAAAATCACACTTTGTATGAGCTGCCTTAAACTCATAGACATGCACCGTGTCATTTGGTTGGTAACAAGACCTTTGTTTTTATTAAGGGTGTCACAGCAAATATGATACTATAGCAACGCTAGCAGTTCTGTGAGGCTGTACTAAGGACAGCATTGCTTTGAGGTTAATGCTAACAGCAGCATGCTAACATGCTCACAATGACAATGACATGCTAATATTTAGCAGGTAATTAACCATGTTACCATCTTAGGTTAGCATGCTAGCTTTTTCTAATTAGCACCAAACACAAACTTTAACTGAGGCTGACAGGAATGTCATTAGTTTTGCAAAGATGACTTCATAAACAAAAGCATTGGACAAAGACCACTGTTGACCTGGTAGCATCACCAGTCATATCTGTACCAAATTTCATGGCAGTCCATGGGGTTGTCGACATTTCACTAAAAAAGATGGCAGTGGTGCAACATTAACGATGCAAACCGTAAAAGGGACATTTAGAATAGATAAAAATTAGTTAACTATGACATTAATGCGATTAATTGCGTTTAAATATTTTAATCGTTTGACAGCAGTAGTTGAAATATATAACAGCTGTTATGTCAGCTGTAGCCTGCTTATCCCAGTGTTTAGTTTGAGTTGACGTTATTTTAGAGTGAATCAAGCTGTCAGCTAGTGGTTAGCCGAATTAGCTGTTAGCTAAACTAACGTTAGCTTCTCGGTGGAGGCTAATGGCAAAAGCGTGGAACAGTGATTCGTGCAGTGTCGTAAATCCTCGTAAAACAGGATTATCATTTTGCGCATGCACATGACGGATCGTGCAGGCAGCTCCCCCTCCTTACCAGCATGCGTTCCATCAATCAGAGGCATCACTGTGGGATTGTTCAGTATTGTAGGTAATGGAGTACTTATCCAAGACATCACGAATAAAAGACATTTATCTCAAAACAAGGTTGGTGCCCCATGAACTGTTGGCCTCTATGTGAGCATATACAATCGCTAAGTCATGTCGTAGCTGGCTTTAAGTCTACCATCGACAGTTACGATTTATGGCTTATACTCCAATTGTCAATGGAGAAATTGCATTGTATTTTTACTTTCGGAACCCGCTGTGTTGAGCTCTATAGGCTCTGTAAAGTTCAGCTAACGCATTGGTAGCATTAGCGTTTGGTGGGATGTAAACACTGAGTATCAACACAGCCCATGAATTTGCATGGAAATGTAGAATGGTCGGCATTTAACAGTCACAAACTCTACCAGCAGTTAGCAGTAGTTGGATAAAAGCATCCCATTTCTGCACCAGTCGGTGTCCGTGATAACACAGCCCACCTCCCTGAGTCTTACCCGACAGAGCAGCATCTGCTCGGAAGGCTAGCAGGCCTGGTAGCTGGATAGTGGTACACTGTTGTTCAGCCATGTTTCCACAAAAACAAAACACAGCAGTCTCTGAACTTGCGTTGGGAGTTTCATTGAAGTTGGATGTAGTCCATTTTGTTGTCTAATGAGCGGACACTTGCAAGCAGGATGGACGGGACAGGTGGCAGGCTAGCATTAGCTTTCCACCCAGCTCGAACTCCTGCCCTCGTCCAGCTTTTCCGCTTTCACGCACACCGCTTTCGATGTCCCCTTATCCGGCTAGCGGCATCGAGCGTAGCAGGCGAAGCGTGTTGAGTATTCCGTTTGAAATAAAGCTTCCTGCGTATTCTCCGATCTGTACCAATGTATGCCGGCGGTACACGTGCGGAAGTTTGAATGCACATAATTGTTGTAATCTAGCCGGCTGTAGTCCATAGCCTCTGGGCAAAAATGCCTCCGATGATGCTAAATGAAGATTTTTGCGTCATCAGAGGCTTTTTTCTATACCCACAATACAGAGAAATCTAGTCTCAAGGGGACATGAGAGAGGGAAGCACAGTCATTCGAAAATACTACCGGGTTTCTACTGATACAAAGCTTGATGCTAATAGGTGAAGTATCCCTTATGCTCTTGCGCAATCGTTTCACTTAATGTTTATGAAGAAAACATGAAGTATTTATGTGACTTTCGTCTTCAAATTGTATCTCAGAGTGGTGGATACCACTAGTTGATACTTTGATTTTGGCAAGGTGTCTACAATCACAAATTGTTGTAATCATATAAATACTGTGGTGACCCCTGTGCGTAATGCTGCATGATGGCACTGCTGGCACTGCAGGAGGATTATGCTAATGGGAGAATCGGGAGAGAAAGAGACTTCAGGGACCATGACAATGACTGGCTAATATGCCGATTTAAATTCCCTAAAGTTGTGCTCTTGGATCATTGTACTGAATTGGGTCCAGTAGAGAGGGCAACGCACCGTAACCGGTCCATCCTGGTCCAAATACAGGTCCTCGCTTCCAGCGGTAAATAGCAGACAGCTAAGTGTTTGGTATAAATGTTATATATAATCTTCAACTTTATCACTGAGGCTTGTTTGCATATATGGTTCTGTTAAATGTTATCATAAAGGTCTGGCATATCGAATCTGTCCCAGAGTGCCGTAATGCCTGCCGTTTTGGACGGTATTATTAATATAGGTAGTCTATAGATCAGGTTATTAGAATTCAATTTGCAGAAATTCGCAAGCGTCTGAGAATTTTCTACTGCTTTTTCCCCACCAGTCGTCATGATTCGGAGTAACAAAAGAACAACTGCATACCAGGGTCGTTAACATACTCAGCCAGCATTCATGAGGTGCTTTGCACTGACTTTTTGTGGTTATAAATGGGTGTGTACAAGGCGAGATAAGCACAATTGTGGGTAATCTGTGATTTATAAATATATAATTATATTGCTTACAGATGTGCGTACGCAAGGTTTTATAAATCTGAATGTTTTTTTGGGGTACGCCATTTTGGGCTTTTGGGCGTACGTAGCCTACAGTCGTACACTTTTAGTAAGCACAGTTTTATAAATGAGACCCCAGGAGTTTTGACCGGACCTCGCTAAGCCCCCGAGGTGGAAATCAGCCAAACCCACACTACGGCTTCACACCACTGACTATAGAAACACACACCATTTTCCAGGTAGAGGAGTCTTACATACCCTGTGTATAGATCTGTGTGTGTAAATGTAGAGATGTGCATAGGGTAGGGTATCTCGAGGTGGAGTGAGGCGGAGTGAGGCAGGTGACGTCGGAGGCTCGAAACCTCGGCATCAAACTGGCTGTCAAATTAGAAAGAGGCTTGACTCACCTCCGCCCCCCTTCCTCCCCTTCTCGCTTAGCCTACTTCTTAGGATAGAATGAAGACAGATTCAGGAACTGCATGGCCTATTTCTCGCTTAAAATGTTTTCAGAAACACGTTTCAGTGAACTATTTTAGTACAATATGAGATCGTATTCTGAACGAGCCACCATGACAGTCTGGCTTTGAATTTCCGGAGAAAACAAACCCATGTGACGGGTTCATCCAATCAGTTGCCGGTTTTCATTTATTGGGCAACAATACAGAGTAGCGCCACCTGCTGCTATGGAGACGTATTACGTTTCTCAAGTCGGTGTTGCCTCAGTGTGTTCCGAGGCAGTTTTTTGGACCTCGGGGACCCGACTGATCATTCCGACTGGCTTTTCTGTCGACGGTCGGCCATCTGGTTGATGTGTCTCGGCTATCAGGTCGGCCAAAATAGGCCGACAGCCGACAGCCCCTCCGACGGCACGGAACACACTGAACAGACTCGAGTCACCGACCACGCCAGACTGTCCACCGGCCAATTATCGGGTTAGTGTGTCAGCGCCCTTCATAAACGTGCTGTTGCCGACAGGGCAGGCCTCGGTTTTGACTCTTTTTAAAGTGGCCCGACCGGTTCTCCCTGCCACTATACCAGAAGTTATTACAAGAAATTATCAACTTTTTTCAGAGGGTCCCCATAACACATATCAATGTCAAAGTGTTAGTGTGCTCCAAACTTTTTAACACTTCATTACTGAGTGTTAGATAAGACCCATATACATTACAATACTGCACAAAGTGCAACTTAAGTAGTTGTACATTTTTATTCCCAACTTTCCTTTGTATTTTTCATCTTTATTTTTTTTGAATAATGTTTTTGTATACATACCTATTTATTAGTTCTTGTATATTCAGTATGTGTGCCTGATATTTTGCTGCTGTAGCACTGAAATTTCCCAATTTGGAAAATTCCAATAAAGAGTGCCCCTATAAATGTAATAAACAGCCATCAAACAAAAAGTACAAGACAGACGAACATCAGAATTATACATATACTTTTTATTATTTACAAATAGGCGTGCATTTGCATAGACATTTAAAATTCCAAAATAAAATGTATTAAACATACAGTAAACAGATTTAGGAAATTTTATGCTGCATAATTTAGCAACAGGAAAAGTTCACCAGTCAGAATCAAGGCTTACAAGCTGTCGTCCTTTATCTGTATCATAAATATACCTTAATAAGATATGTAATTTTTTTTTCCAACAGGTGGAATAATTTCACTTTGCCAAGGAGCCGACACAATCAGTATGCATTATTACACTAATCATTATTATGGTGTTCACTATCTTCACCATCACCAAACATTTTTTTTTGGTTCTTTGTGAAGCAATGGCTTTGTGGTATGTAGTCATTATATTAAAGTCTGAATTATTTTTTTTCATGATGCCTTCATATGAACTGGACAGTGTGCAGCGTAAGACAGACAGTGTTATGGTTTTATATAAACCATGTGTGCTGCAGACAACATTTTGACATTTTGGTGCAGTTATAGCTCAAGCCTGCAAGCCCTGGTGAAACCTGTTCAACTGGTTTTTATCAGTTGGTGACTCAGCCCTCTTAAGGTTTACCTGAAGCAGCACTGAATATTAAGAAAAAAAGATTTGGAAATAGAATCATTTTAGTGCATTATTATTTTAATATTCTTAGAAAATTGTTATTAAAATGGTCTTGCATGTTATTTCACATATGTAAGAACGTACTGTATGTACATATATATTATATAGCAGGGTCTTTCTTCAAATTAGAAAAGGGGATATAAAAAAAAGATTTTCTGCAGTTGTAGTATATTTATTTAATTAAGTTTGTTCTGCTGTAGTTATCAGTGTTGTTGTCGAGTGTTTAGAAGAGACATTTTGAGGATCCGCCAGTCACTATCAAGACCTGCTGCTGTCCAGTCAGATGGCTGATCCATCGTCAATCTGTGGGGATCTGCAGGGCCACTAAAAACAGTGGCTTTAAATTGGATGGAGTGGAACCTGAAGGGGGGTTTGGAGAAAATAAACCCACTCTTGTCACCTAGCGGACCCTGTGACCTTTGACCCCAAGATCCCCACAGCAGGAAGTCTGACAGGCTGGCCTCATGCCTTTACTCTGTCCCTCTGAAACACTCTACATCCACCCACCTTTATATCTACATGCATTTTCATAATGTCTAACCAATAAGAAAATATCTGCTCTCTCTGACAACTTAAAGCTGGTGCAAAAAGAATCTCCTCTTCTGTACAAAGCATCTTACAAAATATTTTTTTAATATTTTTATCTTTGTTGTATCATTAATGATGAAAAGAAAAGAAAATGGAGGAAATATTACAAAAGACTCGCAAAAATATATCTCCACATTTCAGGCTCTGTTTCACATGACATCAAGAGTACATTGCATTAATGCCCTACAGTATAGTTTCACTTCTGCAGCTTTGCTGATAATAAATGATATCTAAATTGCCAAATAAATCGCAGCACGTTCAACTATCTGAAAGCAAATGTTATCGGTTCACAGCGGTTTAAAAAACTACAGTGAGGCCAATCATGGTGGAGGGAACTTCTGTTGACTGTTACAAACCTGCAATGCAACAGAGTGTAGCAGCGTGTCTGGGTAGCTTAGTGAGCGACGGCAAAAAGAGATGCAGTGATGAACAATCTTCAAGCTGCAGTTAGTGCGGAGGAAGGAAGAAGATGTTTCTTTCCTGAGTTGGTTCACCAGTTTGGGGGCTCTCTCTTGCTCAGTCTCTACATACACTCTCTCACACACACTTTCTGTCTCTCCGTCCCATCCGATTCCTTATCCATCTTCCACATTCACCTACTATCTTTCACTTCTTTTACCCTCTGTCCTCTGAAGGGAGCTACGACAGTGTGTGTGTGTGTGTGTGTATATTTCCATTGGTAATGTGGGTGTACATTTATTTGTCTTATGCTGATGGCATTCTTAGGAACCAGTGAAGGAGCATGTATTTTGAGTATTTTTTGAGTTTCTTCAGTGTGAATAGTTTTGAATGTGCTCTGCAGTATTCTACAGCGATTGAGGAATCATCTAATTCCTTCAAATTCAATTTAACCACAACAATCAAAATACAAAAATGACACATCCTAGCTGTACATTATGATGTTGTGAATGGCTTTCAGGTGATGCTTTGGCTGGTGAGGTCAGTGCAGTGAGGAGCACCGCAGTAGTAAATGTTGGTTTGGTTGTAAAGAATGGCACAGAAAGGCCTTACAACTGTGCATGAATGATCACAGTGCGGATACAGTACAGACTGGTCCACAAATACACAAAAAGCTGTGTTGCTGGCTGGAATAAAAAAGCAGGATGATATGTGAGATATAGATATATATATATATATATATATATAGATGGATTGGTTTCAGTGGCCAAGGAGTCCGCAGAAGAAGAAGAGACTCCTCCTTTGTTGTGAAAGCTATGGCTGCAGAGATTGAATTAACTGTGTGTTCCCACTTATATGATGTGGGCTGGTTGCTCAGGAGGGTTGATAAGTCCTATGGCCCTACAGGAGAGCCATTTCTGCGTTAGAATTTCTCATCGGGGATGACTGTGTTGAAGGGGTGGTCCCAGAACTTGGTGGTGATTCCAAAACCTGGAGAGAGAAAAAGAGATGACATTAGATTGATCAAACACAAACAGAAGCAAGGCGAATCAAACTTAATTAGCACATAGAATCTTCCTTGGTCCAATGCCTATATGTGTTTAGGTGTAGTCATGGACTCAGACCTGAATTTCAATAGCCACATTAGGACAATTACGAAGTCGGCCTATTATCACCTTAAGAATATATCAGGGGTTAAAGGACTTATGTCTCAGCCAGATTAAAAATACTTGTCCTTGCTTTGATCTTCAGTAGACTAGACTACTTTAACTGTGTCTCCCTAAAAAAATCAATTCGACAGCTGCATCTGATTCAGAACTCTGCTGCTTGAGTCCTCAGTAAGACCAAGAAAGTGGATCACTCAAGTTCTGAGGTCTTTACAATGGCTTCCTGTCTCTCAAAGAATTGATTTCAAAATACTACTGTTGGTTTATGAAGCACTGAATGGACCTCTCAGGTCGTCTGGGATCAGTCTGCTTTCTGTCCCCAGAGTCAAAACCAAACACGGAGAAGCAGCATCCAGTTTTTATGCACCACAAATCTGGAAACTCCCATAAAAATGCAGGTCCGCTGCAACTCTCAGTCCTATAAATCACGACCGAAGACTTCTTTTTTTTTTTTACTTGTTCCTTTCTTACAATGCAACTTTTTTTTCATGTATTTTATAGTCTTTATTGTATTTTAGCTGGTTTCATATTCTCCTTTAATTGTTTGTAACTGCTCTTGAATGTTTTATGCAAAGTACTTTCAATTGCCTTGTTGCTGAAATGTGCTTTACAAATAAAACTGCCCTGCCTTGCCTATACTGTATGTCCAGCAAATTCAGGGTCCCAGAGCTCACCTGCTCTCTGGTGCTCAAAGTGGTGTTTGACGTGGTAGGCCTTCAGTTTGTACATATACGAGCCTCTCTTTGGCGAGCCGTAGTGAAGGTAGTAGTGGATCATATCATACACCACGTAGCCACACAGTCCTCCGACAAACACCGATGTCCCGAGGATGACTGGCAGCGTGCTGCAGAGGAACAGATATAAACTTCCCACCATTAAGGAGGCCAAGCCAGGTGGGAAGACCAGCCGAGAGCCGTCAAACGGAGACTGTGGAGACAGACATCATACAGGGAGACATTTTACTTACATCTTTATAAATACTATTTAAGTAGTTGTACATTTTTATTTCCAAATTGTATATACATTTGTACATTCTTCCCTTTGTAGTTTTTTATCTTTATTTTTTGAATATTTGTTCTTGTATTCTATCCTATTTATTATTTCTTGTAATTCTGTATGTGTGCTGTGTGTCTGATATTTTGCTGCTGTAGCACTTAAAATTTCCCAATTTTGGATCAATTAAGTCTATTTAATCTAATCTAATGATACTGAGAAGCAACAGAGAAATTACCATAAAAATGAATTATTTAACACAAGTTGACCGTACTGTATCTACCTTTCGGGGTTTCAAAAGCACAAAAAGAATTTGTTTGTTTTTGTTTGTTTTAAGAGAATCATAGTCATTGATGTTAATTCTACATAGTGATAATCCTCCATTTGCATTCAGAAAACAGAAGTCAATGTGAAATTGAAACTATGGGGAATAGGAAGACAGTTGTTTATTACCAGCAATATAACGCTATTCATTAACGGTGTCATAAAGTACGCATAATAAACAAATACAAGTTAATGATTGAACCAGTTTTAGGAAAGCGAGACCTGCCCTGTCCCTCAGCCTCAGTGGCGTTGTGTGTTTGTACCTTGTGGTGCTGTCCATGCAGGAGGAAGTGCAGAGTGATGAGGTAGTAGTTATGAGCTGGGGGTTTCATGTGAAAGACAAAGCGATGGATGCAGTACTCGATCAATGACCACAAGAACCAGCCCAACAAAAAGAGCAGTGGGAAAATGTGCACATGGATCGGGATAGAGAAGTCTGGGAAAACACACACACACACACAAATATTGACATAGATGTATACACACATTAACTGGGCATGAAAATGATGACAACAAACATGTTGTATTGTATGGTTGTGAGCGTACAAAACTGAGAATGTGGATATGTCTGGTGCTAATGTCTTCATAATGTCAGCATGCATTGTAATATGGCTGTGTGTGAGGGCAGGCACGTGTGTGTGTAATACCTGAAGTGAGTTCTAGCCTGGTGGTGCCCTTAGCTAGGGTGGTGTAGCAGTGCCAACTGAAATAAAACACAACAGGAAGCCACACCACTGGCACCCAGTACCTGTAGCAAGAGAGCATATAGCAATACGGTCATAATCTTAATCTTTTTTGAAGAAAAAATTTCCTTTCTGTCATGTTTGTTTTACATTTGCTACACTATCATATCATCTTGAGGGTTATGCAGCCTAATGGCCAGGAGAGCAGGGATCTTAGACAAGCTGAAAAAGCTGAAGAAGGTAAAGTGAAAAACAAATGTTCTGTGTTCCTGTAATAGGGACTCTGAAGCTGCCCTTGAAACCACCAGCTGCTCCAGTGTAACTGCTTGTTGAACTTGACAGCTGTGGGACTGTGGTGAATTGTATGAAAGTGAATGAGGGTGGAACAGATCTTAAGCCATCAGTGTTAAAATAGGCTTAGGAGTCACTGACAATAACTGTTTGAATGTTAGTACAGTGGTTCCCAAACTTGTTTTGTCTGATGCACCCCCACAGCCCATTCAGATGGGCTCAAGTAGCTCTACACTGAGACCCCACTTCATATCCCAAATGTGTTTATTTAATTGATATGTAAACGAACACTGTTAATAATATATGATCAGTACAATACCACTGGTTGGGCATTAGTCAACAGATACAATACCAGAGTCAACAAGTCTCCTGCTGCAGCAACACTTCAATTGCAGAAATCGGTTTACATCAAACTTATATTGGCATCTGAGAATTTCACACATTCATATGTGGAAACCTCAGGAATGGAACAAGATGTAAAACCAAGCCAAGTTTTGTTTGACTGAATGCATATTTCATAAAAATCATATTGACCGTACACACTCACACACACACGCACACACACACAGGAGGTGGGCTATGGAGAGAAACATACATACATACAAGCATGTGCACATCTACTGTATGTATTTTGAGTGTTGTGGTTACATTTAATTTGAAGGAATTAGAGGATTCCTCTATAGCTGTAGAACACTGTAGAGCACATTCAAAATTCTTCACAATGAAGAAACTCAAACTCTTTCACTGGTTCCTAAGAACACAAATGAATTTACATATAGTACCAATGGAAATACGCACGCACGCACGCACGCACGCACGCACGCACGCACGCACGTGGTGTCTATATACAGAGAGTCTATTACCATGAAGTCTTGGTGCCGGCCTCCAGGAAGGGGTTTCCAAACAGTCTGATTGGTCTGTCGACTGGCTGGTGAACCCATGCATCATATTTCTCTCTAAGGTGGCCCACCTGCCATGCCAGGGGCTTCCGCCAGTCCACCAAATCCTGTAGAGATAAACACCAATGAGAAATAATCATATACAGGTAAATGTGACTGTGCTGGAGAAAGCACACAGAACAGTGTTATACCAGAAACCTTGCTGCATCCACCAGGTGGTAGCAGAGAGTTCAAAACTGATGAACCGCTCTAAGACTTGTCAAACCAGGGGTGACTGCTTGTATGTTTGATTGTGTTGTGTTTGTGAGAGTAGAATTGAAAATTCTGAGTCCAAACACCAGAGAGTGAGCTACTTTTGTAGGCTAATGCTTTACAACCACACATGAGACACACAGCTCTGGTGTGGATGATAGTACAGTCAAGTTTCACACTCATCTGTGGCCAGTTTTGTAATATCCATAGGATAGATGAGTACATTAAAAGCATGACCAGAGTATAATAGATCACATAAAATTAAAGCAGACAGTTGAAATGTTATTCTTAATTTCAACTGTATTACTTCAGAAGCATTATATGATCCCAACTCATGCACTTCTAAATGTTTATTGTGTATTATTCGGGAAATGATTATTATTGCCAAGGTGCCGGTGGCTCCCTTATGAAACCCCTCTGAGGACATTTGTGTCAGGCACGGACTGACACAGGGACCAGAGGTTGATTGCCTAGGCGGATTAAAAGTAGTTACAGGTTACAGCCTAGATGATAACGTGTTTATGGCACTTTTGCTGGCAATGACTGGTCAGCTACCGGTTATATAACTGTAGTGTTTATCAACATCAGAGCATTGCACCCATCTCTGTCCTTTAATTCCCCTGTTCACTCAGGACAAAATACGTGAAATAAACTTAATTAGTATTTTTCTTAATTCATATTTAGCACAAAAGTTCTACGACAAAAAAACTACTTTGTCAAATTTTGCACAGCAGCTACATAATGCAGACCTCAGTGAACGTGTGGTGTATAAAGTATGTATCTGTCTGTTTTGGATTTGTATTTATTATAAATAAAGATGATGAGAATTTGAGACTCTACTACCTGTAGGTGTTGTATAGTGTTATATAAAAGGCTGGCCCCTGAACTTAAAGGACAATTCCGGCGCAAAATGAACCTAGGGGTTAATAACATACTGTATGTGTACCGAGTTGAACGTTATCTGGGATCTGTTTAGCATAATGAGGGTCCCTACATGACATACAAGTAGACAGTAGCGTTCATGTTTACATGCAGGCACCATCTTGGAAAACAGTCACGAGCAGCCGAACGACGAACGCCATCCAACCAGTAACCAGTAACATAGTTCAAACACATTGTTCGTGATTCGACTGCTCATGACTGTTTTCCAAGATGGCGCCCTCATGTAAACATGAACGCTACTGTCTTTAGAATATATCTTTTTTGTCTGTACACTTACAAAGTTCTTAACGCTTTGGTTTACATGAAGGGACCCTCATTATGCTACCGTTGAAGTGTGGTGCTATTTTGAGCCTTGTTAGTGGTATAAAATAGCGATTTACCATCTGCCCCGAAAGCTAGCGTTAGCAGCTAACCACCGGTTTGCGGTAGCTTGTTCAAAGCTAGAGACACATTTGATTAGCATGAAAATCCCAGAGAACGTTCAACTCGGTACACATATGTTATTTACCCCTAGGTTCATTTTGCACCAGAATTGTCCTTTAAGGAGAACTCGGGGCAATTTTTACGTTAATCTTGATTGCTATATGTATAAGAGTACTGTCGATAGCAAAAAAAACAAATTGGTGCTAGCAACACGGAGCTGCTGCAGCTAATGCCGAGAGCTCCCACTCAGCTAAAACGGCAGTTATGGGGGCATAAGATAAAGAGTGCCTTTGTGCCTCTTAACAGACACAAAATCCAATTAAAATGTCTGTGCAACATGAACTGGGACCTTACATGACAACAAGATGCATTTAGCAACTTAGCCATTGTTTGAATTCACCTAGCCTCTTAGCTGCTAGCTGCCGTTGGGATTAGTGAGTGTGTTCAGCCAGGCTCCAGTAATAATCATCATGCAGCAGTTCCATGTGTATTTGTAGCATATATATATATCCATTTTGTGTGCTGTCGTTGGTGAATATGAGTCTCTGCAGTGGCAAATTGTGTGGTAGTTTCCTTAGCCAGGCTAGCAGCCCCGACCGGCATCCTTCTACTTCCTCCCTGCCTGCCGAGGCTGACAACAATCCAACAAGCGCCCGCTGGTCTGGTGGAGGTCTTCCAGAAGACCGTTCAAGCCTTCGCGGTGAAAAATTGTATTTTATTTCACCCTCACAAATAGGTAATTGAGCACTGTAGTGGTTATGACCATATTAGTGACTATGTAACTACATGGAAACGGACCAAATTATGTTTATGCTCTGTACAGTAAAATAGTGTTTTAGACTGCTAGCTGTAGTCTCGCGCTGAAGTCCCGTGGGAATTCAGTTGTAGCGTGAAAAAGGTAAATAGCAGTGTGCAACTAGCCACAACTGCAGAATATCATGGTCACGGAAAGGAAGACGATGAAAGTTTAGGTTCTTGTATTTTCTCATTCTGTTGCCACAATTCGGAAAGGCACAAACGCAAACCATTTCTTTTCCACAGTAAATCAACCCTTGTTTTTCAAACTCTAAGCTTCTTCCCTTGTGAACACCTCCGATCGTCACTTTTCACACACTACGCTCCTCCAACCTGCACACTGCTATTTACCTTTTTCACACTACAACTGAATTCCCACGGGACTTCAGTGCGAGACAACAGCTAGCAGTCTAAAACACTATTTTACTGTACAGGGCATAAACATAATTTGGTCTGTTTCCATGTAGTTACATAGTTACTAATATGGTCATAACCACTACAGTGCTCAATTACCTATTTGTGAGGGTGAAATAAAATACAATTTTTCGCTGCTGGCAAAACAAGACACTCACATTACAAACCATACATGGATATAATGTAATTTATACGTTAGCTCAATAATTATTCTATTAGTAATTATAAATTAATTTACACTGTTAACTATGTTGAAGAAAACATGTTGGAAAATATGTATGAAACATGAGGTTATATTAATCACTATCAGACTGGCAACCACTTCCAGTCAATAATAATAAGTCTAGAAGGGGGGCACAGGGTGGATGATTAAATGTGACTGTATTATCAGTAACGTTATCCCAGGGTCATCAAACAGTCTATTGTTATCCCATGTTCCTTAAAGACTAGAATGTCTTAGCATGTTAAATGAATAAACAGTTCTGTTACAGTTTTGACTGTAGCAGCGAGGTTAGTGGCATTAACACCGGCTCCATCTGTCTATTCGGCAGTACATAAAACTGAAGATCTTATTAGAGGCGCAGAACGCCACACAGCAACTTTACCGCTAACAAGGTCTACACTTCACTTCATTCTAATGGTTTGTTTTCCCCCACGGCATAAACCGAAATGATGTTTTAGTGGGCGTTCCCATGCCGTCCAAGTCTATCCAAAATGTCTATTGTATTCGGATCTGCCACCCCACTTAAAAAATCCTGAAATCGCCCCTGTCGCCAGTTTGCCTCTGGACTGTGTCAACAATACAATGTAAAAAAACAAGGTTTAACTGAACAAGGTGGCTACTTCTTTTTTTTTCATTAGTGAAATAATGTGACATAAAGAAAGATGTGTGACATATATACATAGAAGTTAACTACATATAGACAATGCAACTACTAGTTGGTGTTTTAAAGAAAACCAACCTGGATACATCACTCCCGGAAAATTATAGGCCCTTTTCGAAAATGCCTTTTATCTCCAAAATTTTAGAAAAAGTTGTTGCTAAACAGCTCACTGCTGTCCTGAATGCACACAACATTTTAGATAAATTTCAATCTGGTTTCCGTCAGAAACACTCGACACTTGGTGTATCTTGGTCCCTATTCCTCAGAAACTGCGGTCCTTTCCTGTGGGGTACCGCAGGGTTCTGTGTTAGGTCCGCTTTTATTTGCATTGTACATGTCCCCCCTGGGACATATAATTAGCCAAGTTGGAGATATTTCTTATCACTTATATGCAGATGACATCCAGCCGTATGTCTCTTTTGAGCCAGAAGACACTGACAAAGTGTTGAAATTGCTTAGATGTTTCGTAAATCGTCCCAGGACCGTTTACAACTAGTCCAGAATTCTGCTGCAAGGCTGCTAACCAGGTCTAGCAGGATGTCGCACATCACTCCGATTTTATACTCATTACATTGGCTTCCGATTAACTTCAGGATCAAATTTAAAGTTTTGGTTCTGACTTATAAAGCTTTGCATGATCAGGCTCCGGCGTATATCTTGGACCTGCTCCATTCATACACTACTTATAGGCCCCTCAGGTCTTCTAACCAGGGATTACTGGTTGTCCGACGCACCCGTTTAAAGACTAGAGGTGACCGTTCCTTTGAAGCGGTGGCTCCAAACCTGTGGAATGCTCTGCCTACTGTCTTACGTTCTGCAGTCTCTGTTGAAGCTTTTAAAAAGGAGCTGAAGACGCACTTATTTAAATTTGCTTTTGATTCTTGTATGTAAAATGTTGTCTTTTAATGACTGTTTTTAGTCTTTTTAGTTGTATAACTTACTATGTTTTGTACAAATTTTTATCATGTGAAGCACTTTGTGACTCTGTCTGTGAAAGGTGCTATATCAAATAAACTTATTATTATTATTATTGGTGTGAGTTATTGTCTTGACATCACGTCAGTTATGTATTTTCTTTTTTTTTTGTAATGCACTGTAAAGCACTTTGTGGCTTATAGTGTTCTGTAGCTTCGTTTTTGTCTTGTCTTTTTTAAATTACCAGGTGGTATAGCACACAAGAAGTGTGGTGACATTCCCAGCACTGCAGCCAGATCACAACGAATGCCTCATGTATTTGACACATGGGCTTGGTTATTGAAATCAAATTGCACTAAAGCTCAGTAATGGGAGTGCCCAAAGCACATTATGTATTTTATAGCTCCACCAAATCACTCAAACTGGTAGTACAAGGATTTAATCATTAATTTTACTGCAACAGCTGACCAATTTCTGTAATGACAGAAACACTGTGAAGTCATTAAGGAACGCCCAGTCAGGGTTTTGTTTACGATGTGAACAATCAAGAGAGGTGCATTTTATTCAATAGACTGATGCCTGGCAACATGGTTGAATCTATCAACACAATGTGCTGTGCAAGGACCTGAGCCCTGTTTCAGAAACCAGGTTTGAAGGAGACATATTATGCTTTTCCATACTTTCTGTGATCTATAATGTTACAATGTCGGCTGTTCATATGAAACGTGGGCAAAGCTTCAAACAATAAAGTAAATGTATTTAAAAGAAATCCCTGTGAGCCCAAACCTCAGATTTTCCACTGTTCTGAACGCTCTGGTTTCAACTGATTTTTCTATTAGAGCTGCACAATTTGAAGAAAAAGTCATATAGCGATTGCAATTTACAATACTGCGATTGCAAAAAAATAAATACATTAACAAAAAATATGCAATACTTTTTTTTCAAATATTTTTTTTTTTGCTTTGCTCAACAGGCTGAATGAAATAAACAGAATAAGAAAAATACAAATTCAATATAAACAATGACATTAAGGATGGGTGTCATATAATAACTAGTAATTAGGTTACAAAATATAATTTGTACAACCTCCTCTTAAGGTCTGCATGCTCTGAACCCCTCTACATTGATACTCACGTGACCATACGCGACACATGCGCTACTACCTTAACCAACTGATTGGTCACATCTTTAGTGGACGTTGTTACGATGGTATTGCTTAATACATCCATAGGGTAGCGTTATTCAGAGGGCAGATTCCAGAATGTACTCTAATATACTATTAAACACAGAAGCATAAATCAGGCATTCGTGAGAGTGAGAACGGCAGGTGAGTGAGTGACGTCAATGCCTGAGTGGTGATCAACAGAGGTGAGGGACCGCCGGTGACCGGTTTCAGAGTTAGCGTAGTGGCTGCGTGAGGGAAAAACGAGAAGAAAAAGAGACAGCAAAGATGATGTTAAGTGAAATAACAGAACAACATGCTTCTTAAAGTGGCTATTTGTAACTTTCAGTTTGTGTTGATTCCAGCGGCCCCTTTGGACAAAAGTGGTAGTGTTTTTACCACACCTGCTGTCGTAAAGGTCTTTTCTTTTCAGAAACATTTAAAAGTTACATATACAGTGGGGGAAATAAGTATTTGACCCCTTGCTGATTTTGCAGGTTTGCCCACTTACAAAGAATGCAAAAATCTACAATTGTAATCATATGTACATTGTAACAGGGAAAGACAGAATCCCAAAGAAAATTCCAGAAAATCACATCATATGAATTTATTAAAATTGATAACCATCTGATGAGGAAAAACAAGTATTTGACCCCCTGGACAAACAGCAAGTATTCTGGCTCCTACAAGCCAGTTAGTCTTTCTTTAAGACACAGCCCCAATCCGAACCAATTATCTACATCAAATACACCTGCCTCACCTCGTTACCTGTATAAAAGACACCTGTCAACACCCAAACAACCAGCATCCAACATCACCACCATGGGCAAGACCAAAGAGCTTTCTACGGACATCAGGGACAAGATTGTTGATCTGCACAAGGCTGGGATGGGCTACAAGAGAATCGGAAAGCAACTTGGAGAGAAAAGATCAACTGTCGGTGCAGTTATCAGGAAATGGAAGAAGCACCACACCACCGCCAACCTCCCTCGGTCTGGGCCTCCACACAAGATCTTGCCTCGTGGGGTGTCCCTGATCATGCGAACGGTGAGGAATCATCCCAAAACCACAAGGGGGGAACTGATAAATCAACGGAAGGCAGCTGGGACCACAGTTACAAAAGAAACGGTTGGTAACACACTACGCCGTCATGGATTGAAATCCTGCAGCGCACGCAAGGTCCCCCTGCTCAAGAAGAAACATGTACAGGCCCGCATGAAGTTCGCCATTCACCACCTGGACGACTCAGAAGAGGCCTGGAAGAAGGTGATGTGGTCAGATGAGACCAAAATAGAACTTTTTGGCCTCAACTCAACTCGTCGTGTTTGGAGGGCAAAGAACACCGAGTACAACCCAAAGAACACCATCCCCACCGTCAAGCATGGTGGTGGCAACATCATGCTTTGGGGGTGCTTTTCAGCCAAGGGGACGGGACAACTCCATCGTATTGACGGGAGGATGGACGGGGCCATGTATCGTGGAATTCTGGACCGACATCTCCTTCCCTCAGTGAGAGAGCTGAAGATGGGTCGAGAATGGGTGTTTCAGCACGACAACGACCCTAAGCACACCGCCAAAGCAACAAAAGAGTGGCTGAAGAAGAAGCACATCAAGGTTCTGGAGTGGCCTAGCCAGTCTCCAGACCTGAATCCGATTGAAAATCTTTGGAGGGAGCTTAAAATTCGAGTTGTCAGGCGACAACCTCGGAACCTCAATGATTTGGAGGCTGTCTGCAGGGAGGAGTGGGCCAACATCCCTGCCGAAATGTGCACAAACCTTGTCACCAACTATAAAAACCGTTTGACATCTGTGCTGGCCAATAATGGCTTTTCTACAAAATATTAACATGCTGTTTGTCCAGGGGGTCAAATACTTTTTTTTCCTCATCAGATGGTTATCAATTTTAATAAATTTGTATGATGTGATTTTCTGGAATTTTCTTTGGGATTCTGTCTTTCCCTGTTAGAATGTACATATGATTAAAATTGTAGATTTTTGCATTCTTTGTAAGTGGGCAAACCTGCAAAATCAGCAAGGGGTCAAATACTTATTTCCCCCACTGTAGTCACTTCAAAGCTTTAGTGGGTAACTTTTTTATATTAACGAACTTCCGATACATTCAAACCATTGCCAAATGAGTTGATACAAAGCTAATCAAGACTTTTAGCTCCACAAAACTCTATTTCTCAGTATGGCTATATTTAGAAAAGGTCATCCGGCGACTTTTGCACCCAGAAAATCAAGTAAAGATAATTACCTATTCTGAAGAGTTTTTTAAATCTGAAGAGTTTTTTTAATCCTCCGTGTCCTCCTTGGCTACAAACAACCGCGTGAAGAAGGGGTGGGGGTGGTGCGCTTTCACAGAAGGCTTGTGTCATGTGTATGCGCTGACAGTTTTGTTGTCATTACTTAGAATTCCTCATGGGGAAGACAGAAACTACGCACTATAGCTTTAAAGGACAACCATTATATAGCATTTTTTTAGAATGATGCTTGCATTTTGTGTTTGTACTAGAACATGTTTACATGCTTTAATGTTAAAAAAAAAGACACTTTATTTTCCATGCTGCCCATGGCTGCTGCACCTGTATTCACCCACTGTATGAGACGCTCTGTAGGAGCCCAGTCTGATTGGCCAGCATGCTTCCTCCGCTCCGTGTTTCACTAGCTAGCTAGTTGAAGCTGGAGCTACTACAACAGAGTGTATAGCAGGACGTTGTACTGTGAAAAATCACCAATTAAGGCTTCTAAACCAAATACAAACACAACCGGACATGTCCCAGCAGGAAAGTGACCGGAATCGGCCAAGATTACGGTCCCCGTTCGGGCTATGACCATCGCGAGGGATGTAGAAGGTTTCGATCATCGCTCCACAGTACACCCCCCTGAAATTTGATAAAATACATGTTTTGCGCTACTTTTTAAAAGTTCCTGTCGACTTTTTGGGCTTCTAATAGTATTTCACGCACTATGATGGCTGAAGCTATCAAGTAGTTGACAAGCAAGACACCGTATTTCGCGGCGAGATGGTCGCCATACAGACTGATGTTTCAAAGTGTATGGACTATGTGGAGAAAAGTGAGACTTGTTTGGCGGAGCTAGACACCCGGCTTTCTGCGTCTGAGAAAAGGCTTACTGCATATCATGCCCGGCTGGAAGACAAAATAGCGGACATGGAGGACATGGAGATTGCGCAGAGCTGTGCGGAGCACCGGCGTGGAAATACAAGGGAACACCATCTGCTACAGCCCTGACTACAGCCCGCACACTTTTAAGCGCAGGCTGGCATTCTCAAACACTATGGACACTGCAGAGACTGGACTTTTGCACTTTTCTCCTATATCCTGCAAAACTTGAAGTAACCCGCGGAGGAGAGAGACAATTTTTCAACACCCCACAAGAGACTCTCCACCTGTTCAGGTAACTTGGCAGGCTGGCTTAATGCTTTGTACACTATGTGACTAACTTATACTGCCTGTGAGAATTTATTGAACGATTCTCGTCTTGTTTGGTTCTTTGATGAAAGCCAGCTGCATAATCGGACAGACTTTTTTTTTTACTTATCTTAAATTTTTCCATGATGAAAAGCTGGCCTATGACTTTTCTTTGCATTTGCTGACTGATTTGACAAAATGCCAACTGTAACTGTAATGTTATTGATCATTTGTCTTTTTTGTTGTCAATACTCATATATACCTATAACACACTTGTATATTTGTGTAGCTCTGGTTGGATTGGTCAATATAGTTAATATGTTATCATACAATTACTTAATAGAGAGGGGTGGGGGGGGGGGGGGCAAACTGCGCACGTTGGGGAATGTACACGCCGCTCGAGGATCACTGGTCCAACTTGGGGAAAATAAGACTCCCTGGGAGGAGTCGGGAATGGTCGGTGTTTTCATCACTTTTTGTTTTTGTGTTATGGGTTCATTTTCTTGTCCTCTCCTGTTCTTTGGAGACATGTGGGTGGATGGTGACTGGGGGTTTTGGGGTGGGATGGATCTCTCCTGGCATTTCAATTTTCTATTGTGGTCTGATTGCTGCATTGCACCTATATGTTATTACCCTGCTTCTGATTTTAAGGATACTACAAGACATGTTAATTATTGAGGGGCAACATGTGTAGTTTACATGTAATCAGTTGGAAAGTAAATGGTCTGAATGGCCAATTTAAGCGCACAGCCTGTCTAGATCTCTTGCGCAGACAACAAGTGGACGTTGCCTTTATATAGGAATCTCATTTAAGAACTGTAGACGTTCGTCGTTTTTCGAACAAGCACTACTACAGTATGTAGCAGCATATGCATCGCTAGACACCAAAACTAGGGGCTCATTAGTAGTACTGAAGTGTAATATCTCAATGAATATATTGGGACATTTTGGTAGCGAGGATGGTAGGATTTCCTTTATTAAGACTATTATAGCTGGGTGCAAATTCGCTTTTATTTCTGTCTATGGTCCATACTAGTATGAACCTGAGTTTTTCCCCAATTTAACTACAACCTTACTGCACTTCCAGGATATTTCGCTTGGTCTTGGTGCAGATATGACTTCCTCTGTAAATCTGACTTTGGATAAATCTTTTCACCGCTCCACGCCAGCTCAGTTACGTTCATCTAAAGATTTTCAGAACTTCCTGTCAGCACTTAGCTTAACAGATCTTTACCGCACTATTAATCCTACATCTAAACACTTTTTACTCGGCAAGGCATCAGACTTTTTCTAGAATAGACTATGTACTAGCCTCAGCTGCATCTTTTTCTGAGATACATAATGTTGTCATCAAGCCCTGCTCTCTATCAGATCACAGTATTGTTTCTGGGCAATACACTCCTGGGCACCCCTTCTAGGGCATCGCATTGGCAGTTACATTTTTCACTTCTCAAAAATGAAGATTTTTTGTATCTTTTTAAAGAAAGACTAAATACATTTTTAGAAATTAATATAGGTTCAGTAGATGATCCCAGATTTTTATGGGATGCCATAAAGGGCTGTCAGGGACTCCTCAACTGCGTTTTCATCTCACCTTAACAAAAGTAGACTAAGCAGGATAGTTGAACTGGAGAATGTCCTCACCCAGCTTGTTGCACAACAGCAAGTCGCATGCTCAGAGGCTTTACAGGTAAGAATAGCTGTAACAAGAACTGAACTCTTTGTTAAGATGTAGAGCAGAGTTTTTGATGCACAGGACCAGAAGAACATATTTTAATGGAGCCAGACCAAGCCATCTTTTAGCTTTAAGACTGAAAAAACATTTCGAATATTATGGCCATTAAAACACCTCTGTGTACTTTGAGTGACCCTTGGGATATCATCACAGAAGTTTTACTCTACCCTTTGAAAGGTCTGAAATCTCATTTGAGACCAGTAGAAGTACACATTTTTCAGGGACTCAATTTACCTTCTTTGTCTGACAATGACTCTGAAATGCTCAATGCCCCCATTTCCCTAGAAGAGTTAAGGTTAGCCCTTGAACATGAAAGGCAAGTCCCCAGGGTGGGATGGAATTCCACCAGAGTTTTATCTTGCTTTTTGGGATGAACTGGGCCAACCATTATTGGAAATGTTTAATACAGCTATTGTCAAAGGCAAATTCAATATTAGTGCTAACACAGCCACAATTACAGTGCTTCCCAAACCAAATAAAGATTTGACTCAATGTGGTAATTATAGACATCTTTCCCTTCTTAATGGAGATATTAAATTATACACTCACCTAAAGGATTATTAGGAACACCATACTAATACCATGTTGGACCCTATCCTATCAGTATGGGCCAACATTTCTAAAGAATGCTTCCAGCACCTTGTTGAATCAATGACACAAAGAATTAAGGCAGTTCTGAAGGTGAAAGGGATCCCCCACACCGTTACACCACCACCATCCATGTTCTCATTCTACCATCTGAATGTCTCATCAGACCAGGCAACATTTTTCCAGTCTTCAACTGTCCAATTTTGGTGAGCTCGTGCAAATTCTAGCTTCATTTTCCTATTTTCAATGGAGAGGAGTGGTACCTGGTGGGGTCTTCTGCTGGTGTAGCCCATCCGCCTCAAGGTTGTTGTGGCTTCAGAAATGCTTTGCTGCATACCTCGGTTGTAACGAGTGGTTACTTGAGTCAAAACTGATCTTCTATTAGCTTGAATCACTCGGCCCATTCTCCTCAGACCTCTAGCATCAACAAGGCATTTTCGCCCCCCAGGACTGCAGCATACTTCCTTTTTCAGACCATTCTTTGTAAACCCTAGAAATGGTTGTGCGTGAAAATCTCAGTAACTGAGCAGATTGTGAAATACTCAGACCAGCCTGTCTGAAACCAACAACAATGCCACACTCAGAGTTGCTTAGATCACCTTTCTTTCCCATTCTGACATTCAGTTTGGAGTTCAGGAGATTGTCTAGACCTGGACCACACCCCTACATGCATTGAAGCAGCTGCCATGTGATTGTTTGATTAGATATTTCATTAATGTGAAATTTAACAGGTGTTCCTAATAATCCTTTAGGTGAGCATATACTAAAGTGCTTGCAGCTCGATTAGAGGTACTTCTAACAAAACTTATACGTAATCCCTCGGCAATGGTCAACACTGGCAATTTTTGCTCTGCCCAGTTCCCAGTATCTAGGGGAACTCATCAGGACTGCCCTCTTTCGCCGCTACTATTTGCCCTCTCTCTCGAATCACAGGCTCAGAAAAACCGACAACATCCATCAGTGCATCCCATCACATTTTGTAATACAAATCATTGGATATAATTGTATGCTGATGATATCCTTTTCTAAGTAGGCAACACAGGTTTCTCAGTTCCACGTTTGCTTTCCACGTTTGATTAATTTAACTTGTTTTCTGGTTACAAAATTAACTGGACAAAGTCAGCACTGATGCATTTAAATTCTGTTATCTCAAACTCCCCTGCCCTCCCACTTACCAATATTCAAGAGTTCCAGGTATCTCTGTATCTCTATATAAGCATATAGAGAAGGACTTTGAACACTGGTCAAATCTCCCAAATTCACTTCAAGCCCGTATATCAATAGTTAAAATGGATGTACTACTTTGTGTTAACTTAATTAACTATGATTCTTCTTACTGCTCCTATTGGCTACTGGGAAAAACTTCAATCATTAATATCGAAATACATATGGAAAGTAAAGAGGCCTTGTTTAAAACTCACAACTCTTCAACGAGGCAAGGCACAGGGAGGGCTGGCTCTCCCAGATTTTAAGATGTATTTCTGGTCCTTTGTGTTACGCCCTCTATTTGGTTCAATTCTGTTTTTTCAGTCTCTTGAAGACCAATTGAGGAAAATTTGTTGCTGCCTCAAAGACTGCAGGACCTAGTGTATTCTAACATACAATTGAAAAAAGCCAAATTACGTTTAGGCCCTATAATTTCATTTCTACTCACAACTTTCCTTACTGTAATGAAACATGTGCGCGAAGATCCCAAATGGCACAACCACCCCCCAATTTTCAACAATTTTTCACTTCTTAAGGACAATATAAGTTTTTCATTCCCACATTGGAAGAACAGGGGAGTTCATGTTTTAAAAGACCTGTATTGTGACCATGGCTTAAGAGCTTTTAATGATTTACAGGCTGAGTATGATCTTCCGGATCATCTTTTTTTTCTACCTGCAGTTAAGGTCAGCCATGAGGGCATATGGTGACAAACTGCAAGTGTTGTGCATGTCGGGCCCATATACAGCACATACTGCAGTTTTAATTTCAAAAAGCTAACTACGCTGCTCATCAACTCCTTGATCATAACATAATATCATAACTTTCACTACTAAACATATTAGAAAGGCCACTACAGGAAACCACTACAGGAAAACAGGTTCTTTGTTAATGTTATATAATGTGCGTTTAGATTGCTTTTTGCTATAAAATGCCACCGGACGCGATCCTGAGAAAATGAAGGCTAGCTACGCTAGCTAACACCGGAAGTCAGAAACAAACATCTATGATCGATTGTCTGTTTGATAGTCTAAACAAAGACATGTTTTCTTATGGTGGCCTTTCTAAAATGTGCAGTGGTGAAACTTACTATAATCTGTTATGCTCAAGAAGTTGATAAGCAGACAGCATTAGCTAGCATAGCTAAATAGTAACAATAGCATGTTTCAGGAAAGTGGCAATGTGTAATTGAGAGGTTGATTAGATGGGCAATAGGGGGAGCTAGAGTGTCTGAATGATTTTTAATAAGCATGGTGTCAAGATGAAAAGCATCTTTACATTTTGAGTTTCTTAGGAGCAAATTACTTTTTCCAGCTCCTCTTCGTTGGTTGTAGCTAGGTGGAAGCCTTGGTCTGTAACATTCTGTATATTCCATTCCCTGTTTGTAAAATGTTTTCCTAACTCATATGTGTTACAATGATAATGCACCTTACTAGAGTGGCTCTACAATTTCATTGTACTTAAATGCAACGACAATAAAGGCATTCAATTCAATTGGTCGGACTATATATCTTTATTATTATTTCAATTGTTTGTTGTTAGCACTTGACCCTATACATGTTCATAGATACAAAAATGACTAAGGGGGGTGATACAGTTTGAAGAAATGTTTTGTGCTAATAAAAAAGGCGTTGTTTACTGCTGTGTAATTTTGTTATTAAATTATATAGGTCACATAACAGTGATATAACCAAAGGATATACCCAGGGATTCATTCAAAACTTTAAGTTGTTAAAAAAAGTAATAAATAAATAAATATTTTAAAATCTGACTGAAAGAGACAATTATATTAGTAATTGCAATTATTTCTGAGACAATTAATTGTACAGCAAAATTTGGAATTGTTACAGCTCTACTCTCTGGGATTTAATTCTGAGATGGGATTCTGTAGAAACACAGCCCAGGCATGTCTCTCTTCAATTTGTGCATCCAATAGAACATCAACTATCTTACATTTTGGCTACAGTGTGGAGCTGAACTGATTTGTTTGTGGACAGTGGAGGCCAGCTTTTTTTTTGCCCTCCAGGTGGGCGTTCCCATAGTGCCATGAAAATTATGAATTTACAATCACTGCTAACATCAGGGAAACAAGTAATCTTGGTTGCAGGTCACATTCCTGCTTCAACATGCCTGGTTGTGTAGTTTTAGGTTTAGAAGCCTTTATCAAGGATTTCTGACAGTAGAAAGTGCTGCTATACTCCGTTACAGTCCACTGCCACATAAAATTAAATGCTAACAACAAGGAAAGCTGTAATCGTGGCTGCCAATGTTAATTAAAATGTTACAATGTAAATTTCTGAGGTATTTGAGATCCCAGCTAAAGAGTGAAAAACACTTGTCAAACTACTCAATCACGTAATCATGTGTATGACTATATGTGATTAAAGACTTCAAGTCAGGAATTAAGGTTTAAGTTACGGACAGGTGTTAAATTATTGCCATTATTACATCTGTGTGGGTTTGTACATGCTCTTCTCTAGCAGTCTGAGAACTTCAGAGTCTAGTAACAAGCAGGGACACTTTTGGAACAGGGCAGGGTGAATAACCTGATGGCTGTTCACTTCTTCTACCCCCCCCCCACACACACACACACACACACACACACACACACACACACACACACACACACACACACACACACACACACACACACACACACACACACACACACACACACACACACACACACACACACACAGTCTTCTCTGTCTTGCTGGTTGCTCTCATTGCAGTCCAGAGCAAAAAACACACACACAAACCTTGTCCAGGTCCACAGGGCTGCAGCGGTTGTACGCGGCATTCACATCCTCCTCTTTCATCTTTTCTGCCAACTTTTCTTCTGTCTGCTCACTGGCCTTCATCCTCTCTCTCAGAGTCTGAAGAAAAGCAAGACAAAAGCAAAAAAATAATTAACAACAGCAAGGTAGACTCATGATCAGAGCTGTGAGAAACTGCATAAGTGGGAGTTAACCACCTCTTTATATTGTGCCCTTAAAATAAGTGTGTGTGTGTGTGTGTGTGTGTGTGTGTGTGTGTGTGTGTGTGTGTGTGTGTGTGTGTGTGTGTGTGTGTGTGTGTGTGTCTGTAGGGTCACACGGTCCATTATTTCCAGAGGTCTGCCCATTTGCTCCTCTATGTTAAATGTAACGGCCTCATCACCACGGAATATATTAAATGGTTAGCGTCAGGAGTAAAATTAAATATTCAAACTGTTTTCAAACCTCAAATCTCTCTCCACTGATTCTACAGTAAAAACTGAAAAAGGGTGTTGTGGGCCAATTTGAAGGAATCCTTAGTGGCTTTTACACAGTCACTAACACTGAGAACTCACACGCACTGCTGTAGATTTATAAGGGGACAGCCTGATAGATCTCAAGATCTTGATGCAAAATGCAATAATGCTGTTAAATGAGGATGTTAACACACTTTTACAAGCAAGTATGATTTCATATGAACATGTTTTTTATAGGGGCATAAACCATCATTCACAATCTTGTAGCTCGTGGTAAGTCTACCTTGGATGGTTTAGACATGATGAATAATAGTGACAATAGTGAAGTATTCCTTTATAAAAAACACTCACTGACCGCCCAGAGAAACTACATTCTTATTTCTTTTTATTTATTTCTTATTCTTTGTAACAAAACTGTTATCATCTTCCTTCTCTTAACTGCAATTTGACTTTGTCACTGGCTGTCAGTTCCCGTCAGTCGAGTGAACTATTTATCAGCTGGTTAGTTTCAGACACATGCAGGAGCACACATGTACATACAACGCAACACGCACGCACGCACACACAGGTCCCCTGTGGCTTGTTGCTAACCTCACCATGGCAACTTAACACCTACAGAAGCAATGTTACACCCTCCACCATTATCATACTGTACTAAAACAAAAGAAACACACAAAAGGTGCCATTAACCTGTCTAGTCCTTCTTGGAAGAATACAATTGATTTGACGTTGAAGTAATATGAGATCAATACTTGTTTAATCCTGTTTTTAAGTACAGTGGTGATATTGTATTACCCAGCTTGGTTTACAGTATCGACAGTAGAAAGTTGTCTATAAAGATAATAATTGAATGCATATTACTGTCCTTATACTGTATGATAAGTTATTACACCGTATTAAAAATGGCAGATCCAGAGACTTAAAAAAAGGTTCTGCACATGTCAATCCTGTGTTTCCATGTTTAATGGCTAATCTAATTATCTGGAAGCCACACTCAATTTTAATAGCAGTATTGGCATTCATTTGATTGTATAAAATGTGAAAATGTTCATCAAATAAAGCAAAGGAGAAGCAACTTAAGAGCAGAATGAAAGTAACGGAAAACAGGAGGCAAATCAAAATCAATCAATCAGTATCAGAAAGATATTGAGTACAGTGTCCCTTCAGTACGTAATTTGTTTAGTGTTGTCATAGGTGATACTGTACATGGTGATACAAACCTGAGATCAAAACATTCACACAGCAGCATGATAGCCTTGAGGAAGAAAGAAATAAGCAGGCACACCCTCCGTATCAGCAGCAGCAGCCATGGCCTACGTGAGCGAGGCTGTGAGTAATGTGTGATTGTGATGTTTAATAAGCTCTAGCTCAACCCACTTTATACATACATAAGTGGCTTAACAAAACGTGACTTGAATTGAATTCTGCAGGTGTGGTGCATTTGGGGGGATGTAGCTGGTATTGGGAATGTGAACATCCCAATATCCCTTTCTTCACATCACCTCAATTCCACTCGCATATCTGCTAAGCTTCACTATAAATGTGTCAATGTCTGTTAACATTTTAAATATATTCACCTAACTCATAATGCTCGGATTGTGCAAATCATGCTCAAGCAGCTGACAAAGGAAACAAACATAAATAGGAACTGCAATCACATGGCTCACATTAACCCATCAGAACAGCATAGAACACACAATTTTAGTCTTTACAATGACCTTTTGATGACCTTGTATGTAAGAACAGTAAATATAGTACAGTGTAATGGTTAATTATACATTACAATAAAAATGAGAAAAGCATCAGAATAGGTAATTAAGGAGTTACAGGTTAGTTGTAGTGTATACACTAGTGTATACACAAACACATGAAACCGATTCTAATTAGGGTTGGGTACCGAACCCGGTACTTTTACCGGTACCGACCAAATCACGTCGGTACTACAGAGTATTGCTTCCCGTCAAATCAAATGGTGCCAAATTTCCGTACCTGAGAGTGAGCGCAAGCTTATCTGTCCTCTATGCATTTTGACAGAGAGCGGAGGTCTGACACATGCACGCGCAGAGGTGCGGACGGAACAAACTACGTCGGCTCTGCAGTTTTGTTGAAGTCACAGTGAGTCACAGCAATGCCGATAAAGTGGTTTCAAGTGTGGTTACAGTTTTTCAAAACTTCACGCAGACAACCTTTAACTGCGATAGGATATTAACGGCGAGCCAAAAGCGGTCGCGGTGCTGTTGACATTACTGCCCTGGGGACTGACTGACAGGCTGAGGTTACAAGGGAAGGCAACTTTATTTCTACAGCACCTTTCAGCAACAAGGCAATTCAATACATGAAGCATTAAAGAAAAATAATAAGAAAAATAAAACAGGCTAAAATATAATAATATACAAATACAAGAATAAAAGTTACAGTGAGTAAGAAATTAATTATTAATCAATTTAATAGGTTGTAGGGACGGGTTTGGGAGGAGAGAGGGAGGGGTTTTATTTTTGTTTAATTTCTGTCAGTGTAAAATATTCTAAATAAATAAAGATGTTCTAAGTAAATAGGTTTGGAATTATTTTTACAACTGAAATAATTGACATTACCACAAAGTAATGAATTACGTGTGGCAGGGCACCTTAAAAGCAGATTCAGTTTGTTCCTAACTGCTTGAAGCTCGCTTCTCTGCAACCCACCACCTCCCCAGCTCCACCTTGTCGTGTATAACGTGGCATTTGCTTCTATGTCATCATTGCTGCTCTATTCATATGGGGGGAATAGTTGTGTGAGAGTCCCCTACTGCTGCTGCTGTCCTCTGACTCTCTGCTATTTCATGGTGCTCATGAAAGGTCAGAGGACTCCCTGAACAGAGCCATAGCGCCAACATTTAATTCGGAATTTTATCAACTTGAATTGCAATTTATTCAATAAAATTTCCTAAATCATTTTATTGTTGTGTGTGTTCTTGACTTAATGGACCTGACAGAAATACTATACTCTAATACACTCGCTTCCACTGAGTGCACGTTACTCTCATATTTCCAAATAGTTTTTACCAAAAGCTCATTTTCATTAAAAAAAACACAACATTAACTTATAAAATACTATAACAGGCCCCCTGTCTAACATCAGTCCACCAGAACATAAACTATTTCAGACGCCTGTGTGGAGAAGATCAGGCAGCCATGATGGATCAAGCTAAAAACGGAGTGATGTTTGTTAATTTCACTGTTGGTTTCTCTGCAAGTGTGTGTGTGTGTGTGTGTGTGTGTGTGTGTGTGTGTGTGTGTGTGTGTGTTCATAACATTGCATGACTTAGCTAAAGGCAGTGTGTCAGCAGGTTTTGAGAAGAGGAACAGTGAGGCAGATCAGATGCAGTTGTATAGAACGAGACAAGTTATTTTGTTGCAATTCTTAAAAAACTGAAGTACAATTACTAGATACTACCATTTCTTTAAAAATGTAATATTGAAAGCACAACTTAGAAAGGAAACATCTGTTTTACCCAGGTAATCTGCTGACTGTCCGAGGCCCTGGCAATGTTTTGATAGCAATTTCTACAAAACACACTTTATTATTATTTGTTTTATCTTTATTTTATAAGTTAAAAGATTGAGTATAGATCTGTTAGATTTTTAAATACAAAAGGTTCCATTGTATTTCTTTAAAATTCTACTTTGTATTGTCAGCCAAGAAGTACACACTTATTCAGCCAAGTATCCAATTATAAAATGGACTAAACAATGAAATTAGCTACCAAAACATAAATATTGATAGATGGATCAGTAATGAAAATAATCAATGAGCAATTATATTGTGTTATGTACACCCAAACTATGATGACAAATCCACTCTGCCGGAAAATGTCCCACCAACTACAACAATAGTAGTGTGTCTCAAAACGCGCACTTACGTTAGTGCACTAACAGGCAGTACACTTTGTACACTATGTACTGACTACTTCTGTAAAATTGTGAATTTAACCCGGGGAGAGCATTCCAGCCACCTACTGTATTCCGCGAAAAAAAAATACATTCCTGCTTCGTTTTTGATATTTTAATAAAAATAAATGTGATTATGTGGCAGGGTTGTCTTCCCCCTCTCGCTCTCCCTTTCCTCACCTGTCCTGTCCATTAAAGGCAGAAAACCCCCTAAAAATAATCTTTAAAAAATAAAGTGATTTTATTGATTGGTGCTTGGATTTGCTCCATGTCACGAGAGGATAAGACGATTGTGACAACGCCGTTGTGTCATCCGCCTCCTATTAGCTGAAAATGTAACCGTAGCTTAATATTCTTTTTGTTACTGCTCTCTATTCAATGTTTTCAATTCATTAATTATATTTATTGTTTGCTGACCACTCTCTTTTATGTATATTTTATGTTTCTGCTTTAAAAATGAGAGAGTTAGAGTAGTAATTGTAATGCTCAACGGTTTTATGAGAAAATCCTGGTGGCCCATAGATAAGACTGTTGTTGTGAAGCATTACCCTTACAACTTCCCTAATAGACAAACCATCATTGAAACTTATAATTTTAGGTTTCTAGCTAGACTGAGCATTTTATAAAGGCTCACATCATATGTATGTGTGTGTTAGAATACATTTACGCACCACTGTGTGATAGTAAATTCATGTTACTGCTGCAAGGTGGATATCATATTTATTAAATAAGGTATCCAGAAGATTTATGGTTGTATTTTTCTATTTAGGTGTAAAAATATTTCCTTTCTTGACATTTTGCGAGTTTATTTTTTTACTAAAAAGCTACGAGAGTTTGCCGAATTCGCCACTCACGCACAATGCATCGTGGTACATGTAGGCACAGCTGCCACGGATCAATGAGCAGTCAGTATAGCACATACTAGGGAATGTATTTTAGTATTATTATCAGTACTGAAAGGACGTCCACATTAAAAGTGGCAAATTTTCTATTTAATGAGGCAGTTCTTTTGAATTCACTATGTGTTCTACATCTGAGGAAGGTACTAGAAACAAGTCATGCTGCCCGTTCCAGTGATAAACAAAAAATATTAAAAAATATTAAAAAAATGACATTCAGCTATAGGGTTTATTGGTATGGAGAAACGTCTGTCATTTCACTGAAACTAACCCAACAAAACTACAACTTCCTGGTTCTAGCCAGCTTGTTACTGAAACACCACAAAAGTAGCACACTGAAACCATAACAATTCATCTAGGTTTGAATCTACTGCGCTTTGGCTGCAAAAGATCCAACTTTCATTTTGCCATTAAAAGAACAATCTAGATCTGATCACCAGCAAACAAAGCACTGAGAAAAAGGCAGTCTGTAGGGAGTTGGGTTGGGAACCGTAGAGTCGCTGATTCAAGTCCCCATACGGACCAAAGTATGGTGGTGGACTGGTAGCTGGAGAGGTGCCAGTTCACCTCATGGGCACTGCAAAGGTGCTCTTGGGGCACTCTGGGTGCCTGTCCATCGACAGCTGCAGCCCCCTCACTCTGACATCTCTCCATTCATCCATGTATAGGTACTGAGTATGTGTGTGTAATTCTGGCCTGTGTGTAATGTGTATGATAACAACAGAGAGGGATTTATTTGATAAGACAGCTAGGTGAGAAATGGGAGAGAGGGGGGGGGAGACACGCAGGAAATAGTCACAGGTCAGATTCAAACCCTGGACCTCTGCGTTGAGGCATAAACCTTCAAGTATATGCGCCTGCTCTACCCACTGAGCCATAAATGCAGCTACACTGACACACAAAAAAAAAAAAATCTAACAACAATCGTGACATATGCTTAATATGACATCTATAACCAAAGAGGAACAACAGCAGTAACAAATAGGTTGTGGGAGTTCCTCTTTTCTGATGCAAATACATTGAAAACTGACTGAAGCACACTTAATATAATTAAGTATTAAATATATTGTGACATTAAAGGAATCCAATGTATAGATATTTATCTTAGTATTGCTAAGATATAACGGCAGATTGACAAAGATCACAGTTCTTTTGAATTCACTATGTGTTCTACATCTGAGGAAGGTACTAGAAACAAGTCATGCTGCCCGTTCCAGTGATAAACAAAAAATATAAAAAAAAATTTAAAAAATGACATTTCAGCTATAGGGTTTATTGGTATGGAGTAACATCTGTCATTTCACTGAAACTAACCCCAAAAAACCACAACTTCCTAAAAGTAGCACACTGAAACCAAAACAATTCATCTAGGTTTGAATCTACTGCGCTTTGGCTGCAAAAGATCCAACTTTCATTTTGCCATTAAAAGAAGTATTAGTTGCTTAGTAGCTCTACAATTTACAGTCTCAAAAATTACAGTTAGACACAAACCATACTGGACTTTACTGTAAATGTTATGTTGCCCACTATTTTTTAATTGGTTCTCAGAACAGGACTGTGGCTGTTGTGGGACAATTCCTGGCTATTGTGACATTAAAGGAATCCAATGTATAGATATTTATCTTAGTATTGCTAGTGAAATCCAAACTAGGGCTGGGCGATATGGAGAAAATCAAATATCACGATATTTTTGACCAAATACCTCGATATCGATACCACAACGATATTGTAGTGTTGACTATTGGTGCTTTCACTAAACATTTACACAATGCAATTTTTGATAAATAATCATCAGTAATGTGGATATAATGACTCGTGGGTAAAGGCAAATAATAGAGCAGTTACAACAGTTCAGAAAAGTACATCACTTTACTGTAATGCAGACTTTAAAAAGACAAGACAAGGAAAAGACAACACGTCATATTACGATATCACAATATCCAAAATCTATGACGATATCTAGTCTCCTATCACGATATCGATATAATATCGATATATTGCCCAGCTCTAATCCAAACTCTGGCGCCGTAACTTGGGTAAAGGATGCCATGGCAACATCTCAACGGTCTCCAAGGGAGGTGAGGACTTAGATGAGGCCCACACCGCTTTCCTCTCTGACTCCCACTGCTCTCTATCATACAATCTTTCTGACCCTTTTTATTTTAGTCCATCTGTGCTATCAGCTCAGTATCAGTCATCGGCTCTGACATATCCTCTACATTATTGCCTGTATGTAAAGCCAGAATGCTACAGAACAAATGAGAAGCAGGCAGTTTGCTAGATAAACACTAAGTAAACACTGAATGCAGGAGGAGGGACTTCAGTACGTGATTGCTGGCCTTCATCTGTGTTTCTATTGATCCAGGAGTGCTTGTGTACACTCTTCAGGCCTGAGCTGTTAACATACCTCTCACTCCACGTCGACCCATTGTCATATCAAGAATGACACATATTGACTGCATTATACTGAGGATGGATACTTTAAAAGACCTTTTATTATACTGCTCTAGCTTACAGTATATAGTGATAAATAGCATTCAATTAGCTTAGACAACATTTATTTGAGAAACATCTTAAGGTAGTATATTTAGTCAGAGGTGTCAAGTAACAAAGTACAAATACTTTGTTACTTACTTAAGTAGAATAATTGTAATTATTTTACCTCAGACTTTTTACTTCTACGTACATTTTCCCGCAATTATCTGTACTTTCTACTCCTTACATTTTAAAAATAGCCTCATTATTCCTATTTCAGTTCGGCTTGTTTTCATTCCGGCTTGTCATCGTTAAAAAAAAAAAAACTCGAGTGAAATGTCCCAACCAAGCACCAGCAAGGAGGTTGGTAGACAGGAAGACAAGCCAACCCTTCTACATCCCTGGCCGTACCTGGAAGAATTTTTCTAAATGGTTGGATGCAAAAACAACTCCTTTCGAATGCGCTGCAAGCTCTGCACACCCAAGTACCACAAGCTACTTATAGGCAACTAGTCATCATATCTTCCACTCCATGAAACACGTTAATGCTCAGTAGTAGGCCTACACATATATGGTTCTTTAATGTATTTGCATTGTACTAAAATGCGTTCATTTTCAATGGGCATAATGCGGCTGAAACAGGTACATCCCAAATTTTTCAACATTAACATTTTAATATAACATTCTAGTCATTATGGCCTTTAGAAAAAGTTTTTTTTGTGGAGGTGGGGTAGTGCACTACAGGCCCCTGTGGCGCGGCCTAAGCTTTTGCCCTTAATGGCATTTTTTTCCATTGTTTTGAAACCAGTATTTTTACACTTTTACTTCAGTAAAAGGCTCTTTGTTGACAGCCCAACAAAGAGCCAAAATGCACTGACTGTCCAAAGGAAAAAGAGAAGAAACAGGCAGAAGGCAGAGTCTCCGCAGATGCAGACACACCACCACACTGGTCATAGGCGATGATCGAGAGGAATTAATTTTGTATTAGTCGATACATTGTTTGAAGAGGAAAGCGTTGATCATAACTTTAAATAAAACTGCAAAAATCCTTTCCGTTTGTCACGGTTTCAGCAGGTGGACCCAAAAGCAAGACTCTAACAGCAGAAGTGCAGAACAAACCCACTTTATTTTGAATCAACAACTTACAAACTCACAACTACAAATGAACAGGACTCTCACAGGACAAACGAAGAGAGACGAACCGACAAGAGACAAAGGCACACAGGGGTGTAGAAATACACAGACCAATGAACAGAAAGACAGAGGATTGGACAAGACAGTAACGAGCAACAGGTGAGAGTAGAAACGGAGGGAAACAAACAAGACAATTGGGAACAGGTGAGAACAGAACTGGAGGGAAACTAACAAGAGAGGAAGTGCAGACCATATAAGGGGATGGGCAGAGACAAAGACAGATTACAGACAGGTAACAACAGAACACATGGAACACAGCAACAAGTGCAGATAACAACAAAATACACAAAAAGGCCACAAGAGTGGCACAAAGGCCATCAGTCACCCGGATCCTGACACCTTTGACCTTATAAAAAGGCAAACCTCCATTATGTCATTTTACCTTTGTCCGTGATATTTAAGGTAGATTATTGACTCAGAATGGTAAACTTATACAATTTTCAACTTTGCCTCGCATAACACACACGAGAAAGGTCTTAATCTTATTGCCAGCTCACCAGGTTTCTGAATACATGAATCACAAGTGAATTTGAAGAATAAGAAAAACAACTCAGAGATGCCTTATTAGAAAAAGGGCAGGAATGAAAAATCTTATTTTACAGAGGAGATCAGAATCAAGGAGTGTTCTGCCACAGTAGGAGGAAAAACATGAAAGAATGAGAGACAAAGGAGGTGGTTAGAGTGGAGTGGCGATGTGGCCTGGTACCATCACAACACAGAAACTATAGTCAGCCTGCACTGGGAGGAGGAGGAGGAGAATGTGGGTGGATAAATTAAATGGATGTGGTGAAGAGGAGTAAAATCGATTTTGAGGGCAATAGGGGACTGAATTTGGTTGTGATTACAGTAAGAGACAATGTCTCAAATTTGTGACAATTTAGCTTAGCATGATGATGGATAACGATGCGTTAACAATTAAAAACACGGGGCAGCCTCTAGCTCACCCAGTAGAGCGTGCGCCCCATGTAGGCACAGTCCTTTACAGTGGTCCGGGTTCAAATCCGACCTGTGACCCTTTGCTGCGTGTCATCCCCTCTCTCTCCCCATTTCCCTGTCTATCCACTGTCACTATCTAATAAGGGAAAAGCCCCCAAAAATTATCTTCAAAAAAATAAAAATAAATTTAAAACACAAGAAGAAGAAACTGAATACGGTAGACTGCAGTTTGACCCCGTTTCATTTTGTTACAATTTGTAGTGATTAGGGATAGACCGATTATCGGCCCTGGCTGATTATCAGGCTGTTTCTTGACAGTTTGCAGATTATCTGTATCCGTGTTTAATTTGCCTGATAACCGATAGAGTTAGTCAATCAAAAAGTGCACTACTCTGGCTCTACTACAGTTCTGTCTGTCCCTCTGCTTCGGTTTCACTCTCCACTGAGTCTGACTTAATGTTCCACAACACTGACTGACTATCTTTCACTGTGTATTTTGTTTAAAGTTTCTAATTTATTAAATAATTGCTTAAAGCATTTAAATAAAGTTTTGTGTTGGAGTTTGTAACACTCCAAAATCTTTTCATTTTCACTGTAAATGCATATTGGTTCCAAATATTGGTTATCGGTTTCATTATATATTAATAATCGGTATTGGCCTTGAAAAAACAGTATCGGTCGATCCATAGTTATGATCCCAAAGTTAAGTTGGTTGAATTGGGTTGATATTATATGGTGTCATGGGATTTTGGGCTGAACTGATGGAACTGATGATGTAAAGAGGGTTATTACTGTGGTCAAAGGGCTGTGCAGGACCGATACTGAAATCACTCGAGGGTGGGGTAAGACAAAGGTGAAGGATAGAAGGGCTGGATGGTCGACACTGACGCAACACTGCTAACATATAACGCACATTAGCCATTTTAAGTAACAGCTCCCAATTCCAATAACCCAACTCATGATACAGTATCTGTCGATGCTTAGTACTGATCCCATATGAGTGCTCTCTTTTTCCCCTGATCTAAAAACGGTATACTTAACTGCTAAACTAATGGAAATCATTTTTATGCAAGATACCATGAGGAGTTGCTGCGGCATAACAAAACTGACCTGACCCGTCCTGCCAAGACTTACTGAAGGTTATCCGATAGTGGAAACATAAAATTAAAAAATATTACTGACAAAGTAACTGCATTTACCGTGGATCCGTTACATCATGGCCGATCCGCTAAATAAGATCAGCAATAGCACTAATATTCATTTGGCGTATCAGACAGGTGCATACTTAGTCTTCAGCATAAATATCTACTGCGGTGTTTCCCACTGGATGAGAATTTACTTGTGGTGGGTGACGCAGGATGTGACAGCACGGCGCGTGATGGCTGGGTTCAGTGAATAACTAGTCAAATTAAGGTGTATTAACAATTTTTTTAAAACAATGACTAAATAACATTTACTGATAATTTAGAAAGAATAGCCTAACTATTTACATATCAAACAAATTAGTAAATACTAAACGATGATTCAGATGAAAATATTGCGACACTATGCTGCATCTGACACAATTTCAGGGTAGTTATTAGGGCTGTGCCATATGAGGAAAATATGCAATATGCCATAACGTTGTTGAATAATGCAATAACGATATTACTTGCAATAAATAAACAGATATTAAAATGTACTCAGTTCTGCCTTTCTGCCGCTTGCAGTGTTCTGCTAAAATACGATAAATTGCTTGTTGAATTTAAAACAAATGACAGGAAAGTGTAGCCATGTCAATTAAATCTGTTTTTTTTTGCCAAATGTTAACAGTTCAACAGATGAAATACCTGATTACCTGGAGCCCAAATGTGATAACTTAACCTTTACTATACTAACATTCCATACAGAAAGTTACATGTTATAATACATCTCAACACTGTTCCCTCCCAACTCCTGTTAAATTATATAAGATTAGTGATACATAAAGTTAATTCTTGTTAATTTAGTTTGTTAGATCATTGTTCGTTTCAAGTGTTTTAATCCGTGTTTTGGGGATCCTAAACTTGCCGTTTTGTACTATAACGTTACGTGTCCTGTTGCACTCATTATGATCTCAACTTAGCGGATTTCTGTCATTCAAACAACTCAGAGTCAACTAACTTTTACAGCCAATTTAATAAAAATTACGGGTTTTATTTGGGGTCGAGAAGGTTAACTTTTTGATTTATGACGTTCGGGGGCACTTTCAAAGCGGTGGGGCCGCGGTGTTTCTATGGTTTTATTAGTACAGTTAATCCCACGGCAAGACAACCAGCAGCACACAACTACTAACTAGCTATAGCCTCTGAGCCTGAAGTGTAGCGTTGACGCTGTCATGCATAATAAATGTTTGGCTAGAAAAACTGGGATCCTTCTCTTCAAGGTGCATGTGGGTTTCTATCATTGCATTTTATTACTGTGTGTTTTATGACTGGTGATAAGGAGGGTTTTGGGACTAAAGGTGGAGGAATTATGAGTCGGGCAAAGGCGAAGTTGGTATTGCCCTCTGGGTACCCACTATGTAAGCAGACTAAGTCACGGTTGGTTTGTGAAGTCGAGATTTTGTGATGAAAGGATGATGACAGTGGCACAAAGGCAGCATTCTGAAGCCAGGCAGTTAACTCTGTCTTTATTTCCCTAAAGTCAAACAATATTTGTGCTAATAAAAAAATAAAATAATCTCACATACTGATACAGATTTTGGCTCAGTAGCAAATTCTAGACCTTGAGGTAATATTCCCCATCTACTTCCCCCCAAAATTGTTTCTGCTACTGTTAGAACTGTTGCTACAAAAACCTGCATTTCTGGTTAATCGGCACTAGTAAGTAACTTATCTCCTTGCTACCTTTATAATAATCGAAACTGCACGTAGACAGAAGCAACATACCTCGATCATACTTGCATTTCAGTAAATAAACTAGAATTACCACCTTGCAGTTGTATGCCTCCACCAACCAGTCAAGTCTGTCCAGACTCACATAATATATGTAGTGAAGATTTTGGAGCAATTCAATAAAATATATTAAGTGTATTTTTGTGCGGCAATATATTTATATTATATGGACATTGATGTATGAGGACTAGTCATCGTCTTAAATTTTGGATATCGTAATATGACACAAGTGTTGTCTTTTCCTGTTTTTAATTTATATTAATTTAATGATTAAATAAGGTAGTGTCTCCAAACTTAACTCAATTATAACTTGCCTCCTGCTAGTTGTACTACAGCACTTTTAAAAAGTAAGTTAAATTAATAAATATTTTTGTTGCACCTCTTTTCGGTGTTGTAATTTGTAGACGTCCCTAAACACTCGTCTTACTGCCTGTAGCAGCAGAGAGCAGAAGCCAGCAGGCAAGTGTTATTTAAATAAACTCCTGGTGTATTTACAAACTTTCCAATTCATCGTTTTATTTGTTATTATTAGTGGGGTAATGTACAAGATACACTCAATGGATCCATTAGCGCCTACACTAAGCTATTAAGCTGATAGCGCTAATTCTCCCAATGTTCGATCCAGGTGAAAAAAGCTTCTGGGGGGTGGTTTGGCTCGAGGTCGTGGTGCAAAGAACCCTAGGGTGTAATTACTCCGAAACATCACTTTAAAGTAAGACTGACTTTTTTTCTAAGAATTCTGAATTTAATTTCATAATTCTGATTTTAATATCAGAATTCTGATTTTATTCTCAGAATTCTGAGATTACATTTTTTTTTTACTTAAAAAAACAACTCAGAAGTTTGAGAAAAAAGTCAGAATTTAGCTTTTGAATCTCAGAATTCTGACTTTAAACTCAGAAGTCAAATAAAATTTTCACACGCGGCCCTAATCCTCTTCCGTACCTGAGATACAGTGTTTTTTTTTTTTTTTTTTTTAAGTACAGAACTGGCAACACCCAGAGCTCAACACCCAGAACATTTAGTGTCACACACCAAATATTTAATATTCATTCACTGCGATATTGTCCTTTCATGATTTTGGGTTCAGGTACTACCAAACGTGTGCAATCAGGAAGTGGACACTGGCTTTATTCAAATTTCTTAAAGCCCATGTTGCAGGGTTTATTTTCTAACGATTTTTTGCAATTTGCTTGTTGGTAATAAACATTTAAACTGTTACCCAACAACATCAAATACAATGGATATCACAAAACGGAATAAAATACGAAAAAGTAGTACTTTTTTACAGCGGTTTCTCCTTTGCCCCACAATGCATTGCATGACGTCACGTTGGGGAGACGACAGGCGAAAGCCCCGTCTCGGTTCACTGTCCCGGTCCCGGTTTCTGCCACTAATCTGGCAAAATATGGCTTTTGGTCTTGACCAAGTCAATGTGTCTTTATGATGTGTATAATAATATTGGGGGGGAAGTGAAAGGCAGTTTGGACGGGGATGTTGTTCGGATTTTCACAAGTTTAAACAGCTAGCTAACGCTACGCCGACGTTTGCTAACGTTAGCGCATAAGTGTTAGCTTAGACTGCTAGTTAAATACCGGTATTACAACTGCCTTCGGAGCTACGTCCACGTTGTCAACACAAGACATGTGGCGTTAGTGCTCCTTTTGTGCCATACTTTTATTGAATGAAATATTAAGCTTCGCTCTTACAAAATAGTAGTTTCGGCGAGCTAACCGCGACAGTATGTTGCCCACAATCAACCTCTGCTGTTAAAAGCAGTCAATCTGCAGTGATGTTTTGAAATGGAGACACATGGATGTGTTAGCTGTCGCGGTTAGCTCGCCGAAGCTGCTGGCTGGCCATGCAACGTTAGCTAATGTCCGCTAGCATACGTACAGGCTAACTATAGCCTGTACGTATGCTTTGTGTATAACTGACAAAAACCATCTCGTAGGAGCGAAGTTTAACGCTTCATTCAATAAAGTTATGGAACAAACGGAGCACTAACGCCACAAGTCTTATGTTGACAACGTGGACGCAGATATAGGAAACTCCGAAGGCAGTTGTAATATTTACCTAGCCGGCTAGACTAACGCTGTTGCGCTAACGTTAGCGAAACATCGTTGTAGCGTTAGCTAGCTAGCTGTCTGAACTTGTGAAAAGCTGAACAGCATCCCCATCCAAGTAATAAATAAACACCAGGCAAATATGTTGTTACTGGAGCTAGTAGGCTACCATACAAACGTGAGATATCTAATCATGATATCAATCATATTTATGTGTTTACAGCCATCGGGGGATTTCACAGGCGGGACTGGCAAGTTAGCACATAGCTAGCATGATGCCTTGTATTTTCTAGATCTAGATAAGTTTACCGGTACTTATCTGAACTAATGACATGATCACTGTCACTAGATATAAATAAAACATTGACTTTCACTTGGTGCTGTTCACTGACAGTAAAAACACATCTTCCTCATCCCAGTCAGTCACCATAGTTTTAGTACTAGGCTGATACACGTCTCCCCAACTTGACGTCATCACCGAATTCCGGGAAAAAAAACACTAATACCAAAAACGACAAAAACCTGACAAAAACTGGCCTTTAACACTATTTGGAGACATTTTTAACAATGATATACATATATTGAGTGCTATATGTACCTATTAATCAACAGTGGTGGTTAACCTGCAACATGGGCTTTAAACTTTGCTGCTTTTGTTTCATGTTAGGCTGGTTCCGAGCACAGTGTGCCAAAATGTCCATGTATCTACAATGCAATGCTTTGACAAAGTATTTTTCTTTTTTTTCTTTGTTCGCAGTGTATTTGACAGATGGACCCACATAAGATAGACATATGACATGATTTACTTAACATGGCCTGCATGGCATGGACTGTGTTAGGAGAGGACAGGAATGTGAAACCTGGATAAAGCTGATAACTGACGTGTGAGTAGTTATCCTGAAAATAACATTGTTGTGTATATCTGTAAAATTATACTAGCACATTGCAACTTTCCAGAAACTGTGTGTGTGTGTGTGTGTGTGTGTGTGTGTGTGTGTGTGTGTGTGTGTGTGTGTGTGTGTGTGTGTGTGTGTGTGTTTCATTGTGAGCAGTTCCCTGGTAGGATGATAGGATGCACGTGGAAAGAGCAGGGTTGAAGTTCAGTGTTCAACACCGTGGAAAGGTCGATAACACGAAAAGGCCATGAGCTCTGCATACTTGTGTGGCACAAATCGATCGGTCACACAGATTACAGCAAATGTAAGAGAAAACAGTATATTTACAAATCCAACAGTAGTGACTAACCAAAGTCTGTTGACCTTTATAAATCTACTTCACACGTTATCAAATCCTTAAAATCATGACTCAATACACACAGGCCTAAAGGCTTCATTATCTCATCTAGTTCATCAGGGAACCAGGGTAAAACTTGTATCCCGTCTCTACACCTGCGGGTTCAGTCGTTTTAAATCTTACTAAAACACTGGCAGCAGTGGTGCCAGACATTAAGATTTACTTCATTCCAGTATCAATTACAGGGTGTAAAAAAAAAAAAAATATCTAAATCAAGTGTAGCACAAGCTTTAAAAAAAATGTGATCACGTTGTGTATTTATTACTCAATCATAAGTTAGTGCCTTGCTCTGCTATACAGATAACAATGACATCAGCAGGACTATCACAAGACCATCTGTAATAGTTCAATGCTCACACTTGCCCAGATGAAGCAGAGATAGTAATACACACCTCAACACATCCACAATACAAAACATCATCTGTTGATGTGGTGGTGGTGCTGCTTGTTTGACTGTAAATGCCTTTCATTCTATCAACATCAGTCATGAATCATGTTGACAGAGGAATCGACACAGCCAGAACTCCTCCAGGGACAAGCACATGCCTGACTTGGGTGTGTGTAGCTAACAAGAACTCTCATCTCCCTCTAACTGAAAGAAGCAGTCAGACCAGAATGACCAGGGCTCAGGATATTCTCTCTCTCTCTCTCTCTCTCTCTCTCTCTCTCTCTCTCTCTCTCTCTCTCTCTCTCTCTCTCTCTCTCTCTCTCTCTCTCTCTCTCTCTCTCTCTCTCTCTCTCTCTCTCTCTCTCTCTCTCTCTCTCTCTCTCTCTCTCTCTCTCTCTCTCTCTCTCTCTCTCTCTCTCTCTCTCTCTCTCTCTCTCTCGAAGGTGTTGTGTTACCATACAGACAGTAATTAGTGAGCTTAGCACCATCTAAACACTGCTGCAACCACCCTCACAATGCTGCTATGTTCTGTATATGTATTTTAAAATGTTAGTTTTATTAATAAAAACTGTCATGAAGATTGACAATTGATTTAAAGGACATACTGTAAAGACATCAATGAAGTCCCAAAGTAATTAATAATGATCAACCTTATTGAACTCTTTGTACAGGAGTACTGGAATTCAACACTAATAAAACAGTTTTTCCAGGTATGGTGGCCAGTTAAAGTTAGATACATAAACAAATACATACATGAAATGTGCGATATTGGAGTGTTGCAGGCAAAAGTAAACAATTAGGAGAGAAACGTGGTGACATCTTTAGAAATCAATCCAAATCACGCTGTGACACATGCTCATGTCCCAAGATTTAGAGATTTGAGACCAAAAACAGCCTGCATCAAAATTCAGATATTTAGAACCAACACAGTCTCACTCCCTACTCGTCAAATGTATGACGCATGGTCAAGGACCCTGGCGTCAAGTTTCAACGAAATAGGGGTACCCTTGACGTTATTTTTCGACGAGGGGGGTCCGTCAGATAGACATTCATGTTATTCCCTCACCGTCGGATATCGACGAAAGAAAAAAACACGCCCCCCGCCCCTTAACTCGAAATCTGTGACAGTTATTGGTATTTTTAGCCCAATAACCGCTGTTTTAATCAACAATATTCACGAGATAGTATCATGGTTTATATGTATTTCTTTTTATGTTATTATTTCGGTATATTTCGGCCAGGGAAGCTGGATTGCTTTTTTGTTGATTTATATTTTTTAAACTATAATGCTACATCTATCAACATTTATTTAGATGTTATCATGGTATTCATTTCTTTACTTTAATAATATTATTTCGGTCTTATTACCGGTGAAATATTACAATATTATAACGTTATTATGGTTCATAACTTACTGGAATAAAACTGAGCAACGTGTTGTTGCTGGTGACACAATAACTGACTGTATATATGTATATTGAAGCGATCCTGGCGTTAAAGACCAGCTGATCGCTGCCCGATTCTTTGAAATGAATGGCCGCATTGCATTGGGGGATAGGCCTATCGGCTTTGAATGCTTCCTGCTCGGATCATATCGTAATGTTCTGTATTAGCCTATACTGTAATATTTCACCGGTAATAAGACCGAAATAATATTATTAAAGTAAAGAAATGAATACCATGATAACATCTAAATAAATGTTGATAGATGTAGCATTATAGTTTAAAAAATATAAATCAACAAAAAAAGCAATCCAGCTTCCCTGGCCGAAATATACCGAAATAATAACATAAAAAGAAATACATATAAACCATGATACTATCTCGTGAATAATCTTGATTAAAACAGCGGTTATTGGGCTAAAAATACCAATAACTGTCACAGATTTCGAGTTAAGGGGCGGGGGGCGTGTTTTTTTCTTTCGCCGATATCCGACGGTGAGGGAATAACATGAATGTCTATCTGACGGACCCCCTCGTCGAAAAATAACGTCAAGGGTACCCCTATTTCGTTGAAACTTGACGCCAGGGTCCTTGACCATGCGTCATACATTTGACGAGTAGGGAGTGAGACTGTGTTGTTAGAACCAAATTCTCACAATGTGACTAGTACATCCATGGCTAAAGTAAAAGCTTTTTGTTTTGCTGCATTAAAAAAAAAAAAAAAAACATGATAATGACATGATGAATGGGACTTTCAAATTTTCTTCTTTGCTTACATCTTACACCATTTATCACACCAAATCAAAACAAGTATAATGTCTTCATCGATATCCTACAACTGAATACGGACTGCAACCAAGAATTTATTAGACCTATCTGATATGCAATGACCATGCAAGATTGCTGGATATTTGCATTTGGGGTGTTAACACGATTCCTCTGGTGAAATGTAATATATTGGTACGTAATATAATATGAAACTGAGAGAGTGGTGATTATGCAAGGGCAGGGCCGGCCGGGAGCAAAAAAGAGCAGCTTGTTCCCCAGGTATGCACAAACACTAGCCGGGTTTCCATTCAATTGTCAAACAAATTTTAAGCGTCCTTTTGAAATGTGGCAAAAAACTGGCTACAGCGTAGTTTCGTCGGACGATGGAACTATAGGCTACGCATGCCTGTAATCAGCCAGAAAACAGAGTAGACGTAAAGGCTGCTGATCAGAAGAAGAAAAAAAAGTTGGTTGGCCATTTAACTGCATCTAACCCATCTCTGAGAGAAACATGGAAAGTGCTCAACGAATTTGATTCAATTTTGCAAGTTTTAATTGTTCTTTCATGTCAGCTAGTAGTGGCCATGTTTCATGCTGTCCACTGCTGACTCCGGGAAGATGCTGACAGCAGATTACAGCCATACGTAGCCTATAATATAGCTCCAACTTCTGACCAAAGCTGAAGCCTACTTTATTTGCTCCAAACTAGTTGGAAACGGGCCTAATTCACATTTCTTTCTTTTTTTACGACATTTCAAAAGTTTGCTCAAGGTTTGCTTGACAATTGAATGGAAACACAAAGGTGTTTCACCATAAGAGCACATGAGCAGAGGCTCATTCTGTTCCCCAATGACAACCGTTATTCTAAAGACCAAAACCAGAATCTGACCAGCAGCCACGATGTATTGCAACCCGGTCTCACGCCAGTTCGTGAAATTGTCACGTTATTTTTATTTACTGATTTGTGTACAGATTACGATTTTCGCGTTTATTTCGTGTACAGCTCACGATTTTCGCCCGTTGCAATTTCACAAAATGATCTGCAGTCTCTGTGGCACGCAACAACGGGGGAATGAAACGCCACACGCCGGCAACAAAAAACGGGACGGCCCGCCACTCGCGGGACACCATCCCCGGACACAGCCCAACATCTGCGGTATCTGTGGCACTCAACAACGGGGGAATGAAATGGCACACGCCAGCCACTACAACGGGACGGTTGTGGTTAGGAAAAAAAGAACGGGGAAAGGAACCGTCACACGCAGGACACGCCAACAACAACGGGACGGTTGTGGTTAGTAAGAGAACAACGGGAAGGAAGTGCAACACACGGGATGCAATCACCGGTCTTCGGGGGGTGAAAGTCCTGTGTTGTTTGACCCATCCACCACCCCGACCAAACTCCCTGCGCGGACATTCGCCTTATCAATAGTACTCACTGCAGTAATCGTTCTGTGATCACGACATATGCTTCCCATTGAAATACACTACTTTAAAATTTGTTATAATCACACGAAAATAATGACATTATCGTGTCCTGTACACAAAACAAAAGATTCAATAACCTGACCATTTGACGAAATGCCATGAGACTGGGCCGTGTATTGTATGCAAAATATTTATGGAAGAAGCACTTGTCCTCTCCACCTTTGGACTGAACTGTCTGTTTCTGCCACACCTTCCAACCGTCCGTTCTTCTGCAACAACACTCCTCTTGAGTGTGTGTTGTGTCCCCCCCCCCCTGGGCTATGGGCCAACCCGTCCCATAAACAAATACTGCACATCCCCACCAAGGCCTGCCTGCTGCAGAGAGCACTTTTCTATCATTATGTAAGGTTGATAACATGGACAGATGCATAATTGGATAAAGAGGTGAGGTGGGTGAACAAATGAAAAGGAAGAATTTTAAAGCCTAATATAGCCTACTACAATCAGTTGTACACAGCCACTCAACCAATTAATTTACACCTACAATGCAGAGTAACTATACATCTTTTACAGGTAACTTAAATCTAAATGTGTCCATAGTATTAATTTTGTACAGAAAAAAATCTTTTTCATTTGGTAAGAGCATTTAGCATCAAAAAGAAATGGGAAACGTGATGGGCAAATGAACACATTTGTTTACCTCTCACAAAATGAGTCGCGTAATGCAGGATATTAGGGGTGGGAATCACCAGAGGCCCCACGATACGATATTAACACGATACTTACAGTACAGGCCAAAAGTTTGGACACACCTTCTCATTCAATGTGTTTCTTTATTTTCAGGATTGTTTTCATTGTAGATTCTCACTGAAGGCATCAAAACTATGAATGAACACATATGGAATTATGTACTTAACAAAAAAGTGTGAAATAACTGAAAACATGTCTTATATTTTAGATTCTTCAAAGTAGCCACCCTTTGCTTTTTTTGATAACTCTGCAAACCCTTGGTGTTATCTCAATGAGCTTCATGAGGTAGTCAACTGAAATGGTTTTCACTTCACAGGTGTGTTTTGTCAGGGTTAATTAGTGGGATTTTTTCCCTTATTAATAAAAAAGCAAAGGGTGGCTACTTTGAAGAATCTAAAATATAAGACATGTTTTTAGTTATTTCACACTTTTTTGTTAAGTACATAATTCCATATGTGTTCATTCATAGTTTTGATGCCTTCAGTGAGAATCTACAATGTAAATAGTCATGAAAATAAAAATAAAACGCATTGAATGAGAAGGTGTGTCCAAACTTTTGGCCTGTACTGTATGTCACGATATGATATTATTATATGATAATATTATATTTATATTATTTTAAACATACTGGGATATTCTGCGAAATATATTCATTACCTTTTTTTCCAACTTCAAATTATGTCCCCAAAAACTTACAAAAACTCTAAAAAAAGAATGTCTCTGGTTTGTTCATCTCACATCAATTTTCCATCTAGTGGACTGAAAAAGCAATTGATCTTATTATTCTAGTACCCAAAGGTTAAATTCTCATGTGCAATTTATATAATAAAAGATTGATACTTGGCGTCCATGTATCGATACAGTATTGCCACAGAAAATATTGCTATACTATGCTGCATTGATTTTCCCCCCCACCCCTACAGGATATATATAATTTAAATCATAATATTTTAGAAAAGTTAAGTGGAAATTCAGTTCCAGTGTTATTCCCCTTTGTCCTTTTCTTTATGTCCACTGGCAAACATTAGCAGGGCCTCATACGTCTCCAGCCAATCAGATCCCCCATGGGATCACAAAAGAACAATGAGAATGAAAAATACCATCGGAAAAAAATGATTTATGGTTAAAAAAAGTTACAACCAATGAGAGAAAAGGGTAATGGCAGGCTTAAGTTATCTTTCCCATGAGTCCTTTGCCCAAATCAATTGCACCTATAATGCATATGTTCATCTCCATCCCTTCTGACCATCAATCCACTTTCCCCCTTCCTCGCTCTCTCTCTTTTCCAGGTGTTACCATAGCGATGAGGGGAGTCACCTGAGGCCTGCACCTGAGCGCTAATTGCCGTGTCAGCAGTCCCTATGGTAGAAAAGGTAAACAAGGCGCCGGGTAATGTATCACCATGGTAATAAACTCCGACCAGCTCTTAAGACATGTAAAAGAACAGCTTGTTGGGGGAAAAACTGATGACATGGGCACTACTGTAGTGTCGAGTAGATGTCGAAGTAGTTGGCATATTGCTATCTGGAGGCAGCGGGAAGTGATCGCGCCCTTGACCAACAGAAACCTGGTCTAAAGTCAACTTAATGTTCACATTGTCTGAAGTCTCTCCCCAACCCCTGTCAATCTCTCCTCCTCTTCCTCTGCCAACCCTCTGATGAAAGACAATCACATCTTTGAGCAGAAAAAGATCCATGCAGATGAAAGTCTGCATTCCTGGGCTCCGCCAGCCTCATCTGGTTGCTCTCCGGCATTCCATCCACAAAACTTAACACCTACCATCACGACCTTGATGCTCAACTCTGGACTATAACCTCCTAGTTTCTACCTTAATATTATTCTCTATATATTTCTCTATCTCTGTCCTATTCTCTATCCGTGCAGGGCTTCATTTTTCTTTTTTTTTTTTTTTTTACCTCTATTCAATTCAACTCACTTCCAGTGTCATTCTGATCCCAACACTGCCAATCAACTCACACACACACACACACACACACACACCTCACTACAACAGAGACTCCATTGCTGTAATTTTCCATCGGATTTGTATTGATGAAGTTTGAGTTTCTTTAGGGTTTTTTTTTTGAGACAGGACTTTCGCAGTTCTTCTTCTAGTTTTATTGGTTCTTCGGTCGTGTTTGAGTGCTCTCAGCAGCCGGTGGCTGTACTCTGCCCAATTTGTTTACTGTATGAGGTAAAAGTACATGCATTTTACCCAAAAATATGGGTCAACCTCCCACAAATTGCAACAAAAACAAACTAAATGGATAATGTGTACTTAAAATGTTCTAAATGACAGGGCGAAAAAAGTGCTTTGGAACGGATTACTGACTTTCATGCTTCTTCTGATTTTAGTATGGTTTCTGTAAACAAATGCCTATTTTACGTCAATACCTCGTCTGGGCTCCATCTTTTTTGCAGCCTATGAGCTGGGTTGTGACAAATGGGGACTCGTCCATTTCAGTTGTTTTGTTGGTAAGTTTGTTTGTGCCTTAGGCCTAGTCCACACGGACACAGGTATTTTTATAACCGGAGTTTTTTCTCCTCCGTTTAAAAAAAAAAAAACCCGTCCACACATGCTTGGTTTAAAATAAATCTCCGTCCACATGAAAACGCAAAAACACGCTGTCAAGCCATTGCAAAGAATCGTCAACAAACATCAACAAAGCAGTTAGCGGCGCACAATATGACATCAAACACAGCGGATAACGGCGCACACTCTGACGTTGCAAGGCAAAAAACCCGGTTATACTGTCCACACGTCAACACTGTAACCGGCGTTTCTGAAAATGCTCACCCTGGCCGAAGTTTTCAAAAATGTTCGGTTACAGTGCCCTGAAACTGCGTTTTCGTGTGGACGGAAGGCCGAACCGCGTAAAAAAAGTCACGGTTATAAAAATACCCGTGTCCGTGTGGACTAGGCCTTAGGTAGCAGCAGGCACACGGTTGATTGCACATGCTGATCAGGTGAGTCCAGCTGCATGCTGTGTTCTCGCTGAGTACTCTACTTTAGTCTCTGCTTTTGATCTGGTATCTGGTTTGTTTAAGAGACATTTGATGAGTGTAGTAAGTAGGCTGTTTGGGTTGCAGTTGTACGGTTTTAACAAGTTGCTGATTTGTTCTTAGGGATGCCTTTTTGTGTCGCCAAGTAGTGTTTGCTGGTGATTTTGTGGCACGGAGTCGAGTGGTTCTGCAGGCTGGTAAATTGCTGCTGTTTTGTCCCTTATAGGCTTAAGCGCGAATTCCCTTTGGAGATTGTTGGAAGGGGGGGAATTGCAGCGTGATAGGGACCGTGGCTAGAGAGTTGTATAAATTAATCCCCCTTGTTTCCATAAGTCATGGCTACTGTGGAAGACTTTTAGAGAGCTCTGTCAAAGGAGTTTAAGAGGTGAGTAACTGGGGGCTACATATCAGTGAGTTGTTTACCTTTTGAATGTTGCAGCTTAAAGTAGCAGTTTTGGTAGAAGGTGGGGAGATTGCTTAAGCTAAATGGCATCTTTGAAGAACATATGTTAAACATTTTAAAGTCTTAGGTTGGCTCAGGTAGTGTTCTTCTGGTCTATATAGACCACAATCCAATAACATTTTTTTTTACTTTTTGTATGGCCCAAACCACAGGTTCCAAGTTTCTTCAGTTTTTTAGTAGAATAGGCTACTTTATTTTTATTCGTCACATATAAATCGTACAGTACAATGTAGTGAAATTAAATCCCTGAATTTAAACCATCCAAAGCATTAGGAGCAGTGGACAGCCACATGTCACATTCTGTTGAGCTCTTCCATACTATCTCCGTTGTTCATTCATTCATTCACACACTCACTCATTTGTGATTAGACTCATTTAACAATGTGTGTATTATCCTCCCAAGTTCATGACTACAGAGCTACATTCGCCTGTACATTCAGCATAAACACGACCTCTGCCTCTTTACCCCATTGAATTTGTTTAAATTTCCAGTCCATGCATAGTAAGACACAGCGAGACAAACCAACCAAGTTAAACAAAATTGAAAGAATATGTCAAAGATTGTTGAGCAGTCTATTTCCACATTCTGTCCAGGGTACCAATTCCTTCAAGACAAAGCAACAGAAGCAGAGCACGCAAAGGTGCCCCCGTGATTGACACTGTTTAACGGGAAAAGCAGGTCTGTCTTTACTCAGCCTGCAATTTAAAATGCACACAATTATGCAACGTACCAATACACCGGTGCTCAGACTTACTCGGGATCGCTGCAACACAAATTTATATTTTGGGCTCCATCTTGCCAAAACAACTAATAGGGATCAGTTACTGTACTGAGTAACTGATCTGAGGATCCCAATTCCTTCAAGACAAAGCAACAGAAGCAGAGCCAACAAAAGGTGCACCTGTGATTGACACACTGATCTTTACTCCGTCTTAACCCATCCAAAGCTTTAGGAGCAGTGGACAGCCACATGTACGGTGGCATCTCTAGTTCTCAGTTTTGCCAGTCAGGATGTACCAAAGTCTTCCAGAGTCTCCCAGTGACCTTGCTGTCCCAGGGACAGGCAGCCCAGCGAGAATAAGCTCTGCTCGTGGCCTGGGAGGAGCAGCTGCTGTCCGGCATGGAGCCTCCCGCCGGAGTCTTAACTACAGGTCGAAGGTGGCAGCGAAGCCGGATCTGGGTGTGTCCGCAGTGGGCTGCGCTGCTTATTCATATAGTGGCATAAGTATTGAATTGAGCTAGTTAAATAACCGGTTAAAAACTCCTTGAGTCGCATTTAAAAGCAGTGCACTTCCGTGTTTTGGTAGAGCTGGGTTTTACACCTGATGCAAACCCTACCAGAGTACGTATGAACTGTTCTTAAGACCACCTTTTCAAGTTGACTTTGGCACAAATCAACCAACTGTGTCCAGGTAAGGTACGCAATGTTCACACTAATCAAACGCACTGGATTTGGATCCGGTCCCAAGTCCGTGATGTGAAAGCCCCCTTACTGTAATATGTTCCATTATACTTCTATATGTTTAGGGTTTCCCTTATGGGTTTTTAAGGCTGTGACTATAATGCAGTACGATTAGGGCTGCACAATGAATTAAATATTAACTGAACATGATTGACTGCGATATTTACATTTAAAATGCATTGTCCGCTAATAGAAACTGCCGCTGCATATCAAATCAAGCCAGGGTTTCCGCCAGTGTATTGACCACTGGGCCATCATTTATTCCCTGACGAAGATGTATTAATTAGGAGGAATGTAGCACAATAAGAAAGTGAAATTATTTCTCTGTTGATTAAATTTTGGGTAAAACTTTTACAATTTTATTTATTTGGTATTTGGCTTTAAGGAGATACACTGAATTCAGGTGAAGAAGAAGAATATTTTAAGTCGTTATGATAATGCAAAGATGTGTATATTAGCAGGAATTTGGCACAACATGGATGTGAAAGCAGTGCTCTGTTTATTTAATTGTGAAAGGGCAATACAAATATTTTGCCCATAAAAATCAATGAATAAACTTAATTAATAAGTGTGATCTCAATATTGATCAAAATAATCATGATAATCATTTTAATAATCGTGCAGCCCTAAGTACAATGAGAATACAGAAAAAGATTCAAACAGCACTTCAAAAAGACATTAAACATTTTCAATCAATTGTTGAGCATTGGTGGAAAGATGTGCAATGTCTCTTGACGGATGAATTTGGTATTTTGAAATTAAGATATTCAGTTTAGGAAATCAGGCAAATCTGAGGCTGGAAACAAATTTTAAAACAGGGATTTAATGGACACAATACTATTTCCCCATTTAATCAGTTTAATTCTGTTCATACTATGAGCAACTTCAAAGAGAATGTTATACAAGTCTTATAATGTCTACCCAGCTAAATAACATTTGTCAATAGTCTCTTCAACACGTTGTCATGTAGCAGAGTGCAAGAGCGGTGTCCTGTGCTGGCTGCATCCTCTTACAACCCTTTGGGAGACAGGGCTTCCCTTAAATAATGAGACAAAGGTGCTTTATCATTATAGACTCTGGCACCTGCTGCCTCCAGAAACCCACTTCAGACTTTGCTTGCTTAAATAGGAACTGAATAAAGTTTTTTGCATGTATTGTCCATTTAAAAGTGATTTGTTGTGGCAATTCACAGCAATGTCTAGGGCTGAGAATCAATACTTGTTTGGTGTTGGGCTGCTGATCAAACAAAATGAGACATTTGAAGACTCAACTAAAGCTCAAATTGAAACCAGTTGTTTCACTAATTTCTGACATTTTATACCCTAAATGATTAATTGACCAATCAAGACTGTATCAATGACACATTAGGGCTGGGTGATTTCCCGAATCACAAAGTCCCAATTTGATATCGATGGGGATATTTCAGTTACAAAACAATTTTGCTTGGATATGAAAGAGATTCTCAGAGAAATGATGCTGTGAATTGTACAAGGAACCCTATAACTTGTAGCATTAATTCAAATATGAATGTATACATTAAGAATTGACCCCAAAGCAGTAACATGAATGTATTTTCTTATTTAACATGAACACACTATAAAACAATAAAGTGTAACTCTACAGACTCTATAGAATATTTAGTGACCAGAAAAAAATATATACGAGTGCTTTCTTTAGTGCAGAGGGTGTGGTGCAGAGGCGGGAGCCTGTACATCTCAAAAATGGCCATGCCAATTTCTCTTACCAAAATGTAGCCTAACTTTTTTTAGTGTTATTTAGCCTTACAAGCTGGTATGACAAGGTTGGTACCAATGGATGCCTCAGGTCGTCTAGTTTCATATGATACCAATATATTCACTCTAGCTTTGAAGACAGTACTGTTGGCCGAGATCAAACCTTACCACAAAAGACAAAGCTGCAATATTTCTAAAGTATTTAACATGATGATATTACCTCTGTAATTGGCCTGCTGGATGCTCTCCAAGCACAATTAATCCCCCTTTAAAGTCACACTGTGTGACTGAAGGTTGATACATCCTCTTCTTGCACTCACGCTGCTTGGTGGTAAAGCCATTAGGCTAATCATTGAAGAACTAAATGTGGGGTTGGTTTAACATTTGCAGTTTTTTATTTAATTTATTTAACCTTTATGTAACCAGAAATTCCGTTGAGAATAAAATATATCAAGGGAGAACAACAGGCCAACATGGAGTGACTAGAGAAAGAGAAGAGAAAGTGAGCACTATTTGTTGACCAGCCATACCTTCAGGACAAGTTATGTAGGGTCGATATTTCATTAACAACTGGAATGTCCGGTGACTCAGCAGAAATCCGTCTCATGACCCCCATTGTCACATTTCTGAGTCTTTCAGCAGTCTCATAGAGTGACGTTAGGATTTGGAAATGGCAATTTGTTCAACATATTTTTACCTCGAGGTTCTCTCCATAGACCCTGAGTCCATTTACACTGAGTTGGACTTGTGCAAATCACTGAACTCATGCCCAAGTTGAAGTTAAAATAAAAAATTTGTGATTATCCTTTGCCTTTGGAGTGATGGGTCTATAGAAGCGAAGTCAGAAAAACCACTAATGTCTTAACATCTGTTTTATAGTTGTGACTTATCAGTGAATGAAGCATGAAGCTCTAAAAAAGGATAAAGAAAAAGAAGAAAATTCCTTTTGTTACTGCAATTGTGTAAACTTTGCCTACCAAGATGCAACCAAGTGGCAAGTCAAGAACACAAACTGACACACATGAGAGTGGGCAAGCCATGTAAATGTCAACTCTGTCGGCAAGAGATTTATGCAAACTGTCTCATTTCTCCCTCCTCACACACAGAGAAGCACACAGGGATAGAGAGAGCTCAATTGGGTGTGGATTCATCAAACAACAAGTAATGGGACGTTTCTGGTTTCACTCAAATTTGCTAGGTTTGTTGTTCCTTCTATCCTAACTGGGACAAGACAAACCAGTTTCCTAACTGGGACAAGACAAACAAGTCTCACACACACACACACACACACACACACACACACACACACACACACACACACACACACACAAGAATAATTTATTAACACCACTGACGCCCCCAACCAATCCTACCCCAACCCCACAGGTCTACCATGTCACCTACACGCCCCTCCCAGATCATCAACTCATGAATTCCTCCACTACAATCAATAGTAGGAGCAGGAAGAGGAGATGAGAGAGTTCTTTCTATATCGGCCACAAAGAAACGCCCAGTAAAGTCAAGTGAGAGACAATTACACCTGTAACTCACAGGCTCCTCTGAGCTATTATCCTTCAGGTCCACAGCCTTGCCTAGAGGCCATTGTTTTAATACCTCTGGAGCCTGATGGAAAGGAAAGCTATTTAAGTGAAAGTAAGATTCCAAAAATCATAACATTTCTACCAAGATAATGTTTTACTATGTGTAATTTATTTTAATAACTAAGACCCCTGTCAGTTTACAACACTCAGCAAAGACATAGCCTACGACCCTTCAGTGGAGACTATGCCTATAGCAACAGTTTTTTCTTCTCCGGTATCCTTCTCTGGTCTTGTTTGTATGCTCTGAGATCAGTGATGTCAGCCTAGATGGTTAGGTGTGGGTCCGTTATCCCTGACTCTACCTGTGCTTCGTCGGCGCCGCTGTCTCTGTCCAGCTCCCCGATGTAGTACTGCTCCATCCAGCGCCGGGCGTTCTCCGAGTGCCGGTGTGGGGGTCCTTCCATCTCCCGGCTCACGTCCTTGCCTGACCGTCGAAGTATCAGCGCCTCCCCGCCGGGGTGCATCCGCAAGAAAGAGGTCACATCGTACACCCTGGTCCCCAGCAGTACCCAACAGGAGTCCTTGGTGCAGTGGCGGGCCACCTCCCTCTCCATGAATAACCGGGGGGACATGGACGCAGACATACTGACAGTGGAGATGCAGAGCGTCCACCTGAACCGAAAAAAAAACTGAACACAGGGAGGAGAGCAGAGAGACCTGCTCGCAGGGCCGTCGACCTGACTACCGGACTGAAAGTAAAACTTCGCCGTTGACACCCAGGGGCACCGAAACTCTTAACTATTAACGAGAGGACAGCGATGAGAGGCGGGGTCTGTGCGGCGTTCAAACACTCGGGAAAGATCGTAGATGCAACTTGTTAACAGTCACAGCTGCTTGACAGGTGTTTCAAAACTTGAAACGTCTGAATAATGTTCCTCCCTGGGGGCTGTTCTTGTTTTATAAACAAAGGTTTACTAACTCCTAATATTATCCCCCTAAAATCTGAGAAAAGACGAATTTTATGTAAGACAATCATAGGTACCCGATTCCTATGTTGTCTTCCATGAATGCAGCATTAAAACCAGACGCACCTGCTCTGAAAACACTCTCGGGTCAACACACTCCTCAAGTCTGCTGTGTAGAGAAGCAAAATTATAGTTATTATTTAATTTATTTACATTCAATAAACAATTAACATCTCCCAACGTGAATTACTCAATTTACCCTTGACGTCAAATCATCTGAGGCATTTAAAATATAGCCTTAAACCAGATAGGCCTACATCTAAATAACGGTAAATCTAATTTGCACTTACCTAAACCTGACATTAGTAGCCTATAGCAGTTTCTCAACCCTTATTATTATTATTTGTATTGTTATTTGTCAATAGCCTAATAATAATAAAATAAAATTTAATAAAAGCCTAATTATAACAGAAATCTGTGTGCGCTCTGCACTTTGGCCACTTGATGGATTCGTGTATTATCTTTAAAACTAAAATGTTCATTTACATTTAGCCTAATTAGTGACATTTTGAAGATGTTGGACAAAATGTCAGCCTATACGCCTAGTTGGGTCTCCCACGCATCTCTCTCAGCTTAAATCTTCACCAGCCAGATGAGCTCAGCTGGTGCCTTTACGTGGCATCGAAAATAATCCTTTCCACAGGTGAGCCCTAAATGAAGCCCAATTAAATGGTAGCTAAAGAAATTAGCCTACTAATAATAATGTGCGATATTTCTATATTAGCCTACACAAGCTTGCGAGGTGGGGTGTTTAGGGGACAGCGTGGGAGATTTGTCAGGGGCTTAATAGGCTATTATAATTACAGATATTTAGTTAAATTAGCCTAACCTAAATGAGATATTAAATACGAAAGACCTGACGTATAAAACAGTGCTGTTGGAAGGCCTGCCAACAAAATGCAATTGTTGCCGATGAAATGCACGCTTTACTGCGCAACGAGGGACATTTAGGACTTCATTTGACAAATTCGGGGAATATGGGCCTCCTGAAGGCAGCGTGAGACTTGTCCACTGGCGCCATCCGGCGTGTTTTGGTAAATATGCTGTCAAAACCACAACGGGATGTGAATTTCAAGTGAGCTAATTAGGCACCGTTAAATTCATCATCCACGACTAGACATAGCGTTAAACAAATGGCTTCAAACAGGCTAACCGTATTTTTTTCTGGAGTGAGACAACCAGTGTTAGTGCTAGTGTTTAGTTGACAATTTGGTGGGAGGTTTCCAGAATGGCAGAAAAACCAAGCCTGTGTAAAGTCTGATTGGCCTGTATGATAAAGCTAATTGTCCTAGAAACTGGTCCTGTCAACCAATGGCAGACATAAACATTGTTTAGCATTGTATCACTTATGGCAAACAGTTTTAACATTTAATAAAACCACATTCCCATCTGTAATTTTAGATATCCATAATAACATTTCTACTGGATAAAATTACATTCTCACTAGCTAGAATGGTAATTAAAGAACTCCACAATAACATTTTTACTATTAAATAGCTAGACTGGATATTTATTGCAGATATACATAATTCAACTCTTCCTAGTCAAAAAGAATAATTCAGAGATCCACAACGTCATTCTTCCTATCCAGAATGAACATTCCAGATATCTGCAATAGAATTATTACTAGGAAGAACTCCCATTTCAGATATCTACAATACAATTGTTGCTGGTTACTGCTCTAATTTCAGATATCCAAAATGAAACAAACAGATATCTATATTGTAATTTTGACTATTCAAAATACAATCGGACTAGTAAAAATGTAATTACAGATATCAACAATTCGTATTATGGCTAGTAAAAATGCAATTTCAGATATTTACAATTAGAATTATGACTAGAAACAATACAATTGCAAATAACCACAAATCTATTGTGAATATCTGCTGTAGATAGGATGCCATTTTAACATAAAAATGGTTCATTGAGTATCCACAATTATATTTTAGATATCCATAGTAGCATTTCTACTCATTAAAATTGTATTCTCACTAGTTAGAATGCCAATAGAGATATCCAAAATAAGAAATTTACTGGTAAAACTTGTATTTCAAGATATCTACAACTTTGATTTAATTGGTCCAAACTAAATTTAAGATATCAGAAAATCATTTAAAATTTTAAGTGGCCGTTTTAACATTTAATAGCTAGACTGGATATGTATTGCGGATATCCGTAATTCAACTCTCCCTAGTCAAAAAGAATTCATTTCAGATATCCACAACGTCATTCTTACTAGTACAAATGACGTCACATTTCCCATTCATGTTCAGATATTTACAATTAGAATTATGACTAGAAACAATACAATTGCAAATAACCACACATATATTGTGGATATCTGCTAGGTAGACAGGATGCCATTTTAACATAAAAATGGTTCATTGACTATCCACAATTATATTTTTCTTTCTATCTTCCTATCTTCAATTTCAGATATCCACATCGTCATTCTTCCTAACCAGAATGAACATTCCAGATATCTGCAATATAATTTTTAATAGGAAGAACTCCCATTTCAGATATCTACAATACAATTGTTGCTGGTTACTGCTCTAATGTCAGATCAAAACTAAAGTTAGCAATTTTGGCATTCATTATTATATTTTTGCTTAACGTCAAACACTGCTTCAGTTACTATTTCAGATACTGTATATAAAATTACATTTTGGATGGGAAGCATACTGTACTGTTATAGATATCCACAATTATATTTTTCCTAGTAAAATTGCAGTTGTTCGTATCCGTAATGACATTTTGTACTAGTCAGAATATATTTTGGAGTCAAAATTACAATATAGATATCTGGAATGTTTGTTTCATTTTGGATATCTGAAATTAGAGCAGTAACCAGCAACAATTGTATTGTAGATATCTGAAATGGGAGTTCTTCCTAGTAATAATTCTATTGCAGATATCTGGAATGTTCGTTCTGGATAGGAAGAATGACTTTGTGGATATCTGAAATTGAAAGCCCCATACACATGAATGGGAAACGTGACGTCATTTGTACTAGTAAGAATGACGTTGTGGATATCTGAAATGACAATTGTAGATAGGAAGAATGTCATTGTGGATATCTGAATTGTTCTTTTTGACTAGGAAGAGTTGAATTACGGATATCTGCAAATAAATATCTAGTCTAGCTATTAAATGTCAAAATGGCTTGCCATAATCACTTGTTTGGTTAGGTTAGGTTTGTAAGCGCACACCACAGACCACAGAAGTTTGCAGTTGTATGTATATATATATATATATATATATATATATATATATATATATATGACTATACTCAGTCACTGCCCGGCTCAGACTGTTGGCAACAGCCTTCAACACCAGTGGCATTCATGCTGTCACATCTCTGCATACTTTATAATAATAATAATAATAATAATACTTAAGCTTTCAATAATGAATACAATATAATACATAGTACAAAAGTAATGCATTCCTATATATTTGGCCAACTATAAGAAAAGAAAATAACAGATGAATGCATATACAGTGCATTATTGTCTAAATATATGCAACAAAATGCAATATGTCCTACCCTGTTTGAGGAAGAGTGGTGTAGGAAACAGCAGGGGGCAGGAAAGGACCAAAGTATACATGTAATGGCCTAACTGGGTGATGGGGGTGGGCTGTGGATGATGTGAAAGAGACAGCAGTAGAGAGGTGTTGAGAGAGTTGGTAAAATATTATGTGAAACAAATCACATAATATCACTTCTTGGTAGTTTAGTATCACAATGAAGTGACTTGTTAAGTCTATTTTTTGCAGGTGATTTAACACGTGAAGTGTTAAGTGATGATGACACCTAACGAGCTGTAGCAGAAAATGTTTCGCACATCGCTCTCATTATAGCTTTGCATCTGTAGAGACATGTTAGTCATAAAGTCTCCCTGTTCCCTTTCAATAATTACTAATGGGTAGATTGTGCACTAATCTAAGTATTTTTGTATGATGCTAAAGTGTTGATGGGGTTCTCAGACAGATTCATGTTATAATACAAAATCCATGCCTTGGAATAGTAGCAAGCATTATGATTTGTCATTGCAGGAGAAGCATAGGTGGAATAAATATCGTTCAGGGTGGCTCCATTTTGTATCAGACAGCCAACATGAACAACAGCAAGACTCTCATCACAACACCTACAGACAATGCAGCTGCTAATGTTAATTCATGTTACTGTTTTAAAGCTGTCATGAGAAGGGTGTACAATACCTTCTAGTATCTCATAAAATTTAAAGGGGAACTATTATATAGCATTTTTTAGTTCATACTTGCATTTTGTGTTTGTACTAGGACAAGTTTACATGCTTTAATATTCCAAAAATACTTTATCTTTCTCATACTGCCCATGGCTGCTGCACCTGCATCACCCTCTGTATGAAACGCTCTGTATAGAGCCTGTGTCTTTAAGCCCCCCGGACAAAAGCCCAGTCTGTTCTGATTGGCCAGCGTGCTGCAGTTTTGTTTCACTAGTAGCAGCTACTGCAACGGAGTATATAGCATAATAGAGGTCAACAGTCCCCCCCCAATTTCTCCATTGACAAATTGGAGTATAAGCCATAAAATGGTAACCGTCGATGGTAGACTTAAAACCAGCATGCTGACATGACTAAGCAATTCTGTATGCTCATATAGACGCCAAAAATCATGGGGCACCAACCTTGTTTTGAGATAAACGTCTTTTATTCGCGATGTCTTGGATAAGTACTTCATTACCCACAATCCTGAACAATCCCACAATCCCACAGTGATGCCTCTGATTGGTAGAACTCATGCTGGTGAGGAGGGGAAGAAGGGGGAGCTGCCCATAGATATATGGAGCTGCCTGCACGATCCGTCACAAGGATTTACGACACTGCACGAATCACAATCTGTTCCACGCTTCTGCCGTTAGCCTCTGCCGGGAAGCTGACGTTAGTTTAGCTAACAGCTAATTCGGCTAACTGCTAGCTGACAACTTGATTCAGTCTAAAATAACGTTAACTCAAACTAAACACTGGGGAAAGCAGGCTACAGTTGATGTAACAGCCGTTATATATTTTAACGGTTATTTTCAGGTTTTATTTTGAGGTTCTTTTAAAGTTATTACATGCTGTCTCAGCTAGTTGTTAGTTGAATTAGCTGTTAGCTGAACTAACATAGCTTCCTTTATTCAGTGGTGCGCGGTGGTTTATGGGATGAGTAGTTCCTTCGCTCTGAAATGACGATATGTACCAGTCTTGTACCTTTGACTTTTTTTTGATTTTCTGTTCGTTTTTTTACTCTAAATGGTACGTTGTATGCTTATGAGTCACGTGCCATCTGGTTAGCCTAAGGCATGGTCTAAAACTCTTTATGTACGGATTTTTCCAGACATCAATGGGAGAAATGAATGGGAAATTTACTTCCAGAACCCAAGGTCTCTCACAGGAGAGGCGGGACTGTTGAGGTCTATAGCAGACTTTGTATCGTGAAAAATCACAAATATAGGCTTATAAATCAAATACTACACAACTGGACATTTCCCAGCGGTAACGTGAGCCAAAATTGGGGAGAAATGACCAGCAGTGGCCGTCAAGACTACAGCTATCTGGTGTTAGCATGCAGCTACTCAATAGTTAGCAGTATGCTAACATTAGATTGTTATGGAACGAAGCAGCACTCTCTACCGTCAAAAATTGCAGATAAAGGCTTCTGAACCAAAAACTAACTAACTAAATAAATAAATAGAATAAATAAACCAAAAACTAAACAACCGGACAGGTTTCAGCAGTAATGCAACACTAAATTGGGGAGAATTTAACAACATTGTCAGCCAAGATACTATAGTTAGCAGTGGATACAAATAGAGTATAGCAGCACTTCCCTCTACAGTCAAAAAATCACAGATAAAGGCTTTTAAACCAAATAATACATAACTACATAAGACATTCACTTACCCCGTTATAGCTACAAAATTAAATGAGAGGTAAGAGAAGAAACTTGTAGTATTACCAGTATGCTATCTTTGATCTTTTTCTGTGGCTGTAGTTTTGTTTTATGTATGAAATGTTTAGTTGTAGTTGGACAATTTATGGGTTACACTATTGTGTTGTGGCTACTGTAATACATTTTCTTTATTCCTTAATTTGTGCAACGTAGTGTATGTTGTATGTGGACATTGGACAAGAAGCTGTGGATGAAATTACTTTTGTATTAGTGTCATTCCGTGTGGGATGGGCCACTAGACTTACTATTCATATACCATTTTATATAACATACATTTATATTTAATGTTAGACTGCTATACTATACTAAATTATGTTATATTACACGTATCATAGTATTGTTACTATTACATTACACCTATAGCCTACTATCCTATACCTCAAACTACACTCTCTGTATTAATATGTTACTGTCTCCTTACATCATACTACATTATATTTCCTCAAATGTGGCTAGGTGTTCACTTCATTTCCTTTGAGTTCCACTTCAGCAGAATTTAACAGGATTTTGCTTTTAGCTTGGTCTGCAACACTGCTGTCTGACTTGTTGTCTCCATCCTTCTTGTGATTTTAGCACCAGTGAACACAAACTGGCGCTGCTCATCCTGCCAATCATTCACTGCAGTAGTTTCTGGGTGCGATTTGTTCCTTGCATTGTTTTATTTACATTTTCTTTTTTACTCAGTAATGGATGTGAGTTACCGGTAAAATGTGGCAAACAAAACATAAAGTGACTATATGAAACTTTTTAATGTTTCTGAAGCTCTGTCATTTTTCATACAATGGTCTTAAATGACCTGTAACAGCAAACAAGACTAATAGTAAATGAACACTATTTTTATATAGTTTTCAGTAAGGCATAGCTTAGAAATCAAGACGCACCCTAGCGGCAGCAAATTTAATTTGCAGCCAGGGGGGTCTAGGCACTCTCCTTGTGAGCTGGAAAAACCAAACTCTAGTCAGGCCAATTACATCGTGTATAGAGTCGGTGGGCGGGCTTATGGCTGCTGCTGCTGGGAACAGCGATCTTCTGTGAGACTTGGAGTTAAGCTTTTCTTTGAGAAAAGAACAAAGAACGGCACTGAAAACATTCTTAAAAAAGGAAGATGTGTTCGAAGTTTTGCCGACCGGATACGGCTAAAGTTTAATCTATCAACTAGCTTCGCTATCTTCTTCATTGCTCTGCCTTTTTGTAGCGCTATCCTATTGCGTGCAGAGGGAATTTGAAAGACAACCATTTATCCCACCCCTCAGATTGAGCCCTGTCAATGGTGAGTTCCCAGACCCATAACATCTTGATGTGGGTGTGGCTTGTCAGGCTAAGTAAGGCATCTGCCCGGGCCCGATTTTTTTCCCGCAAAGTCACAGAAGGATTTGTGGCAGGTAGACGGCGCTACAGTAACAAATTCTGACGGGTCACAGATTTCTTTGTTACACCGAAAAAGCCAAAACGCTGTCGCGCCTATGGCGTTGTGACCATTTCGGAGTTCTGCGTCGGGGTTGCTTTGTATCGCGGTATTGTTGGTCTTTTTGTACAATTTGCACGAGCTCACCAAAATTGGACAGTTGAAGACTGGAAAAATGTTGCCTGGCCAGATGGTAGAGTCAGAATTTGGCGTAAACAGAATGAGAACATGGATCCGCCATGCCTTGTTACCACTGGGCAGGTTGGTGGTGGTGGTGGTGGTGGTGGTGTAATGGTGTGGGGGATCCCTTTCGCCTTCAGAACTACCTTAATTCTTTGTGTCATTGATTCAAAAAGGTACTGGAAGCATTCTTTACAAATGTTGGCCCATATTGATAGGATAGGGTCAAACATAGTATTAGTATGGTGTTCCTAATAATCCTTTAGGTGAGTGTATTTTGAATTGTCATCTGTGTTTTACTTTCTTCACATAGGCTAAATAAAGTAGCCTGGTTGATACCAGACCCTTCTCAGTTGTAACTGAGAGTGGGTCTGGGCAAGCTTCATTCACAGCGCTTTTCCAAAGGGGCGTCACCAACGGACACCGCTCAAATGCCTCTGGGTGCAATTGGATAGTCCTTCAATCAATCAGACCAACGATCCGGCTGACAAAGCAGTGACAGCGGCATCAACGGGTTGCTGCGCTTCGGTGGCCGTCATGTTCAATTCAATTCAATTCAATTTTATTTATAGTATCAAATCATAACAAGAGTTATCTCGAGACACTTTACAGATAGAGTAGGTCTAGACCACACTCTATAATTTACAAAGCCCCAACAATTCCAATAATTCCCCCAAGAGCAAGCATTAGCAGTGGCTATTGCGACAGTGGCGAGGAGAAACTCCCTTTTAGAAAGAAACCTCGGCAGACCCAGACTCTTGGTAGGCGGTGTCTGACGGTGTCAGTTGGGGTTATGATGAACAGTGGCGTAATAGACACAATAAAGATAATGGAACAGTGACTACAATGGTAGTCGTAGTAGTTCATGTCATAGCCGGGCACAGCAGGGCGTTACAGGATGTAACGTGGCACAGCAGAGCATGGGTGACGCAGTGGACACAGCAGGACGTAGCCAGACATTGCAGGGCATACTGTAGCTCTGCGAAGAAGAAACATAAGGACTCCAGGGAGTTAACTCCCCAGAGCTAGGTTAGTAACAAGTTTTTCTGGGACAGGATGCACATAAAAGGAAAAAAAAAGAAAAGAGAGAGCAACTCATTTTGTCATAAGAAGGAAGGAACTTCCCCGGCAGTATAAAATAATAATAGAATGACTAAGAGAGGCAGGTTAAAGAGAGATGCCTGGTCGGTCTAGAACTCTCCTCAACCGGATCGGGCTGTACTGGCAGGCAGGCGCCTCCCTCTACTCTCACTATATTATTGAATATATGATAGGTAAATCTGATGACTATTAAGAGAAGCAGAGAAAAGTAGGGGTGCTGTGTCTGGAGCTATACACCCTGCCCCGCCAGGCTAGGCGTACACTGCAACTCCTCACTCCTTAACTATAAGCTTTATCAAAGAGGAGAGTTTTAAGTTTAGTCTTAAATGTGGTGACGGTGTCTGCCCCCCGAACCCAGATTGGGAGCTGGTTCCACAGGAGAGGAGCCTTTTAGAGACTCTAGGAACGACAAATAACTCTGCATTCTGGGAGCGCAGTGCTCTAGTGGGACTATAAGATACTAAGAGCTCCTCAAGATATGAAGGTGCTTGACCATTTAGAGCTTTGTAGGTCAGGAGAAGGATTTTAAAGTCAATCCTGGATTTTACAGGAAGCCAATCCAAAGCATGAACTAGTTTTTCAGCATCGTTTTGAGACAGGATGTTCCTAATTTTAGCGATGTTACGAAGGTGAAAAAAAAGCTGTTCTAGAGGTTAGTTTTATGTGGGCGTTAAAAGATATATGCTGATTGAAAATAACTCCTAGATTTCTAACAGTAGTGCTGGAGGCCAGGGCAATACCATCCAGAGTAATTATATCTTCGGATAATGAGGTCCAGAGGTGTTTAGGGCCCAGCACAACAACTTCAGTTTTGTTTGAGTTTAACATCAGAAAATTGTAGGCCATCCATGATTTTATATCTTTAACGCATACTTGAAGTTTAGCTAACTGACTGGTTTCGTCTGGCTTGATTGATAAGTATAATTGGGTGTCATCCGCATAACAGTGAAAGTTAATTGAGTGTTTCCTAATAATATTACCAAGAGGAAGCATATATAAAGAGAATAGAATTGGTCCAAGCACTGAGCCCTGTGGAACGCCATGGCTAACTTTAACGTACCTGGAGGATTTATTGTTAACATTAACAAATTGAGATCGGTCAGGATTATAGGATAGGATAGAGAATAGGATTTAAACCAGCTTAGAGCAATTCCTTTAATGCCAACTAAATGTTCCAATTTCTGTAACAGGATGGTATGGTCAATAGTGTCAAATGCAGCACTAAGATCTAATAAGACAAGTACGGAAACAAGTCCTTTGTCTGCAGCAGTTAGAAGGTCATTAGTAATTTTCACCAGTGCCGTCTCTGTGCTATGATGCTATAACTGATTTGCAACTACCTTCTCAAGGATTTTGGAGAGGAAGGGGAGATTAGATATACAGTACAGGCCAAAAGTTTGGACACACCTTCTTATTCAATGTGTTTCTTTATTTTCATGACTATTTACATTGTAGATTCTCACTGAAGGCATTCAAACTATGAATGAACACATATGGAATTATGTACTTAACAAAAAAGTGTGAAATAACTGAAAACATGTCTTATATTTTAGAGTCCTCAAAGTAGCCACCCTTTGCTTTTTTTGATAACTCTGCAAACCCTTGGTGTTCTCTCAATGAGCTTCATGAGGTAGTCACCTGAAATGGTTTTCACTTCACAGGTGTGCTTTTTCAGGGTTAATTAGTGGAATTTTTGCCCTTATTAATAAAAAAGCAAAGGGTGACTACTTTGAAGAATCTAAAATATAAGACATGTTTTCAGTTATTTCACACTTTTTTGTTAAGTACATAATTCCATATGTGTTCATTCATAGTTTTGATGCCTTCAGTGAGTATCTACAATGTAAATAGTCATGAAAATAAAAGGAAACGCATTTGAATGAGAAGGTGTGTCCAAACTTTTGGCCTGTACTGTAGGTCTATAGTTGGATAAGACCTCAGGATCGAGGGTAGGTTTTGTCAGAAGAGCTTTTATCACAGCTACTTTAAATGACTGCGGTACATAACCTGTTAATAGAGACATATTGATCATATCTAGTAACGAAGTGTTAACCACGGGTAACGCTTCTTTAAGTAGCCTCGTTGGGATGGGGTCTAAGAGATAGGTAGATGATTTTGCTGAAGAGACCTTTAACATTAATTGTTGAGGTTTTATAGGATAAAAGCAGTTTAAGTATATGTCAGGTCTAGTCGTTCTTTCTAGCAGTCTGTCATTTAAAGGTGAACCGTTAGAGGTTGAGGGCAAGAGGTGATGAATAGTATCTCTAATTGTTTTTATTTTATCATTAAAGAAGCTCATAAAGTCATCACTACTCTAGCTAGAGGAATAGATGGCCCAGTAGAGCTGTGGCTATCTGTCAGCCTGGCTACAGTGCTGAAAAGAAACCTTGGGTTGTTCTTATTTTCTTCTATCAGTGATGAATATTAGTCTGATCTGGCCTTTCTTAGGGCCTTCCTATAGGTTTTCAGACTGTCTTGCCAATCTAAATGAGATTCTTCCAGTTTGGTGGAACGCCATTTACTTTCAAGTTTTCGCAAGATTTGCCTAAATTTCCGAGTTTGGGAGTTATACCAAGGTGCTAGTTTCTTTTGCCTCGTCTTCTTTTTGAAGGGAGCAACAGAGTCTAAAGTAGTTCGCAGGCAGGTCGTAGCACCATCTACACAATTATCAATTTGAGAGGGACTAAAGTTAACATAAAGGTCCTCTGTTTTATTAAAGCACGGTAATGAGTTTAGTGCTGTTGGAATAGCTTCCTTAAATTTAGCTATAACACTGTAAGATAGGCATCTAGTGTAGAAACTTTTATCTAATTTTGTATAATCGGGTATTAAGAATTCGAAAGTTATTAAGAAGTGGTCTGATAATAAACGATTTCGCGGGAATACTATTACATCTTCAATTTTGATGCCATATTCCAGCACAAGGTCGAGGGTGTGGTTAAAACAGTGCTTGGCCTCATGCACACTCTGACTGAAACCAATTGAGTCTAGTAGTGAGTTGAAAGCAGTACTAAGGCTATTGCTGTCAACGTCCACATGGATATTAAAATCACCTACAATAAGTACTTTGTCTGATTTAAGGACTACACATGATAAAAACTCGGATATGGACCTGGTGCTCGGTAGACAACAACATATATAATTGGCTGTACTTTTTTCCATGTTGGATGTTGAAGATTAAGAACAAGGCTTTCAAAAGAGTTATAAGTTAGTTAGTTTAGGTTTAGGATTAATTAACAAGCTTGAATCAAATATGGCCGCAACTCCCCCTCCTCGGCCTGAGCCTCTAGAAATTTGAGTATTAATATGACTGGGAGGAGTCGCTCCATTTAGACTAACATATTCTTCATGGCCCAGCTATGTTTCAGTAAGACAGAATAGATCAATTTGATTATCGGATATCAATTTGTTTACTAGTACTGCTTTAGAAGACAGAGATCTGATATTTAGTAGTCCACATCTGATTTTCCTATCCTGTTCTATCATTGCAGTGGTAGTTTTAATTCCAATTAGGTTGTTAAGAATTGCCCCTCTTTTGGTTCCTTTTGATTTAACTGATCTGAGTCGATGAACAGACACCGTCTAATTTTTTGGGACAGGCTGTGGCTGACGTGAATTGGATGCTAAATTGACTATGTTTGCAGTCAATTTCTTATTACTTAGGGGATTCACCACCTTGTATGATCTATTGTTGATTATAACTGGAATAGTACTAGTACTACATGTTACCCTGCAGAAAACATTTCCACTTGTAAAGTGCCATTAGGATCAATACCTGGGGGGCATGAATCTGTGATATTTTCAACAGAATGTCAATACTTAACTTTTAGTGTGGTCGTTATGTTGTCAGATAGCAGCCTGGCTCCATGTCGGTTTTGGGTGGAGACCATCATGCTTCAGCAGGCTGGGCCTTTCCCAGAACAAGTTGAAGTTGTCGACATAGGGAATGCTCAGGGAAGTGCAGAGTGGTTCCAGCCAGGTGTGGAGCCAGAACAGTCTGGACAATCTCTCAGCCCCCTTCCTGTAGGTAGGTAGAGGCCCAGAGATGACGATCCGTTTTCCTGTGCCCATCAGGGTGGTGATGAGAGTGGTGAAGTCTCTCTGAAGTGCTGTCGTTCATCCCTTTCTGATGTCGTTTGTGCCCACATGCACAAAAGGTCAGTCCTGACACCATCCCCCACGACAACTCCCTACAGCTACAGCCACTGTGCATCACCTCCACCTCCCTCACCTCAGCAGGGTCCTGGGCCCCCCCACCAATGGCCTCCTTAAAGGTCTCCACCTCCAACCCCCTACCCACCTCAGTGACAACTCTCTCCATCCACGAGAGGGATGTCAACAGACTCTTTAGGAGACAGAATATCAGGAAAGCTGCTGGACCGGATGTTGTCTCCCCATCAAGCTTGAAGCAATGCGCTGATCAGCTGTCTCCAGTGTTCACAGACATTTTTAACACCTCACTGGAGACATGTCACGTGCCAGCCTGTTGCCAGCCTGTTTCAAGACCTCAACCATCATCCCTGTCCCCAAGAAGCCAAGGACCACAGGACTTAATGACTTCAGACCCGTCGCCCTGACCTCTGTGGTTATGAAGTCCTTTGAGCGCCTTGTGCTTTCACACCTCAAAGCCATCACCGACCCCCTCCTGGACCCCCTGCCGTTTGCCTACAGAGCCAACAGGTCTGTAGACGATGCAGTAAACCTGGCCCTACACTACATCCTCCGGCACCTGGACTCTGCAGGAACCTACGCCAGGATCCTGTTTTTGGACTTCAGCTCTGCCTTCAACACCATCATCCCGGCTCTGGTCCAGGAGAAGCTCTCCCAGCTTGGTGTGCCTGACTCCACCTGCAGGTGGATCACTGACTTCCTGTCTGACAGGAAGCAGCATGTCAAGCTGGGGAAACACGTCTCCAACTCACAGACCATCAGCACCGGATCCCCTCAGGGCTGTGTTCTTTCGCCTCTGCTCTTCTCCCTGTACACCAACAACTGCATCTCCAGTCACAAGTCCGTCAAGCTTCTGAAGTTTGCGGACGACACCTCCCTCATCGGACTCATCTCTGATGGAGACGAGTCCGCCTACAGGTCGGAGGCTGACCACCTGGTGAAGTGGTGCAACCAAAACAATCTAGATCTCAACGCTCTAAAGACAGTGGAGATGGTTGTGGACTTCAGGAAAAACCCAGCCCCACCTGCCCCCATCACCCTCTGTGGCTCCACAATTGACACTGTGGAGTCTTTCCGCTTCCTGGGAACTACCATCTCCCAAAACCTCAAGTGGGAGCTGAACATCAGCTCCCTCGTCAAGAAAGCCCAACTGAGGATGTACTTCCTGCGGCAGCTGAAGAAATTCAACCTGCCAAAGACAATGATGGTGCACTTCTACACAGCCATCATTGAGTCCATCCTCACATCCTCCATCACCATCTGGTACGCTGCTGCCACTGCCAAGGACAAGGGCAGACTGCAGCGTGTCATTCGGTCTGCAGAGAAGGTGATTGGCTGCAATCTGCCGCCGCTCCAGGACCTTTATGCCACCAGGACTCTGAAGCGTGCTGGAAAGATTGTGGCTGACCCCTCCCACCCCGGACACAAACTCTTTGAGCCACTCCCCTCTGGCAGGAGGCTGAGGTCCATCAGGACCAAAACCCCACGCCACATGAACAGCTTTTTCCAATTAACAAGGCCCGGAAACCACCCTGACTCTCCACCTGGCTCTTCATGCCAATGTTCTCTCTCTGCTGTAATGCTCTTTGCTCTTTATTTATTTATTTTATTTCTATCTTTATTTTTAATTTAATACATACTGTGTACATATACTTATACTTATATTGTTTATACCGATGCTTATATTGTTTAATATTACATTTAGAGAATGTGTGATGTGCACCAACAACACCAAAATGAAATCCTTGTATGTGTTAAAAAACGTACTTGGCAATAAAAACCCTTTCTGATTCTGATTCTGATTCTAATGCACGATGATGTTGTCGACCTTAGCGTGGCGGGCAAATGTAAACAAAAAGCTATCACTGCGCTATTGTCATCAATAAAGTGCTAAAGTAGTAAAGCCCGCCTCAACGGTTGTGATTGGTGCCTCGATTTGGAAAAATTGGAAATGGGCTTGAATGGGCAGACTGACTTGCAGAGCAAATCTCAAATTTGCCGGAAGTTTGTCAGGGTTTTCCAAGGCTATAAATAAAGGTATTTCCACCGTAAATTGGTGCATACAAGTGTATCCATAAAAGTGTATCCGAATACAGAAAATAAAGTCATCAATGCTCAAAACTTCCCAGGGGGAGGACACCCAGACCCCCCACGGTGATATGGCCCTCCCTCCCCCAAAGGTAGATTCTGGCCTATATATATATATATATATATATATATATATATATATACAGTACAGTATACCCACTACAATACATTAGACTACACCACTGCATCATAGTGAGTATGTGCCTCACCTTCATTGTCTCTTCCCATCAGTGTAATATTGTACTGATTGACGATATGTAACGCACTGATGGATCACATTGTTCAGACACATCACCTTACACGGTGTGACGCTTGCTTCCCTCCTCACCTTGCCTTTTGTTGTCCACCTGTTTTTTTCTCTCCATCATCTTTTTCTCCTCAACTCCACCCTTGTGTCATCTCTCTCTTCTTTTCTGACATCCCTATGTTCTCCAAGTCTTCCTCCAGCCTCTCTCTTTCTCTCTTGGTTATTATGCACCCCTATTTTTCCCCTCATTTCCAGAATTACAGCTGCTTCTAAATATACCCTGCTAAACAAAAGAGTCCTCAATAATAGACTGTGTGCCAGTATCTGTGTAACCTGAAGCAGCAACATGTGTGTGTGTGTGTGTGTGTGTGTGTGTGTGTGTGTGTGTGTGTGTGTGTGTGTGTGTGTGCGCATGCATGTCCTTACTGTGGTGATGTCAGAAGTAGGCGGAGTTAGTTTGTCTTCTGAAGAATCATGTCGGCATATATAAGAAGGCAACGATTCCCATTCTGATGATTATTTCTTTACCACAGAGAACAAACACTCATCCATGGCTACTGTCGTCCCTGTAAGTATCTATGTAGTGAGTGTGTGTGTGTGTGTGTGTGTGTGTTAAACTTTGAAAAGCGTCTCAACTCTGTTATTAAGTGCTGTATCATTCATGCAGACTGCTGCATCACTGTAATTGTGTTTTGAACTTCAACACTTCAACATACCAGTATGTGTTTCCGTCCTTTTTTATGCTTGCATTTGTAACCAGTTGAATTTGTCAAATGTAATAGTGATATTGATATTGTATATGTTAGATATGATAAATAGGGTTGTGTATGAACAAATAGGGATGTGACTCAACTCATGATTCAATGTGATTCACGATTTTAAGTTCATGATACAATTTTCTCACAAACAGAATGAGCTGCAGCCAAATTTTACTTTATTTATACAAACTGTGCAAAACAACAGATGTGTCCTCTTATCAAAAGTGCAACTGAAATTGTATTTTATCGTAAAGTACAAAAATTAAACTAAAAAAATGAATAATTAGATTTTTAAAACAAATCCCACATCAAAATAACCAAATAAATAGAAACAAAATCTCTTCAAATAAATAAACTAAGAACACATAGGGATGTCTTAAGTCAAACAAGTGACATCAAAAGTAGATTATATAGTTATACAGTATATAGTTTATATTTATATAACATTTTAACTGATTCACAATGCATCATTACATCACTATGATCAAAGGTTATTTTCTATTAAGATGACAACTTTAAGATACTGTAGTATGTCAGCTGTTGTGTCCGTGTGTGTCCGTATGTGTCCGCGTGTGTGTGTGTGTGTGTGTGTGTGTGTGTGTGTGTGTGTGTGTGTGTGTGTGTGTGTGTGTGTGTGTGTGTGTGTGTAGGCAAAGCTACATGATCAAGTGTTGGTCCTGTAAATGAATCTACAAAACTGAATGCTCTTTGGGTGATAGCTCCTTTGTGTGTGTTTCTTGGGTTTCTGATGGAGAGGGTGATTAAGTCTGCCAGAGGAAGACAGTGGCTCATATACTAATTAAAATGGTGTGATGTGGTGTGTGTGTGTGTGTGTGTGTGTGTGTGTGTGTTAGTCAAAGTGTGTAACATTTGAAGTGTGAATGACAGCGGCACACAGCTTAGACTGTAGCTGTTCACAGCTGCAGTGTCTTTTGTGCTCCAGATTAACATGTTGGGAGGCCAATACAAGCAATTTGTAATTAAATCATTATCACTTTTTCCCATGTTGCATCAAATGATTTCCTAAGTAACAAATGTGTAGTATAAAAACAGCTTAACATTTGATGCAAAGATGCAGAGTACAACAATCACTGTGCACATTTAGGGTTTATCACTGTGTTAATTTAGGCAGTAATACAATCATCTGGTGCAGCAGCATGCTACTCCATGTTTCAGTGCACCATTAGACACTGCACTTATAGTAGGAAGGATGGAATGTACTAACTTTGCTTGATTATTTGTCTTTTAGTTGCCCCTGAACCTTAGAATAAAATGCATGCATTCTATTTTTAGGTTTTTATTTTGTACAGAAAAAGATTAGGACCAAATGGAAAATAATTATGGCATACTTTTAAAATTTGAATTTTTATTAAAAAAAATTGTTGATAAACCTCATGAAAAAAAGTTAAAATTAGTAATCAAATCTCAGAAATTTAAATACTGCTATATTTGCATTACCCTTTTTCTGTTTCCACAGAGTGGGAATTCAGTCTGTAAGACAAAATGACAAAGCAACCACTCTTTCATTTATTATTGGCTATTTACAGTATATATGTATGTATGTATGTATCTAATCTATCTATGCAGCCGAACACAACATGTGACAAACTTCTCTCTCTCTCTCTCCCTCTCTCCTCCCTCCCTGACTCCCAGTTTGCGTCCTGCTATGCCAGTGGTGTTCAGCCCCTGCAGCTGTTTGGGAAAGGACCCATACAGGGTAACTATCTGTCACTCCTCACATACCGGGGCCCTCGCTGCACCCCTCGGCCCCGCCTGGCATGCTACGCTCCAAAGATGACCCTGAGACAGATCTATCGCATGCTGAAGATGATGAAGCAAGTCAGGAACAGAGAGGCTGCAGCTGCTGCTGCTGCTAGGTGAGGAACAACTCTACATACAAAATGTTAATACATAGTGTTTAGTGTTGTCACAAAATCCCACTGTCTCAATGCTGTACCGTCATTTACTGCTCCTTCTCCCCTCGCTTGTGTCTAACAACCATGTATCTCCACTGTAGCCTTTTTGTCAATAAGACTAATGCCGCATTTCCACAGCTCTACTCAGCTCGATTCGCTCTTTTTTGGTTTTCCATGAGCAAAAACTTCGGATAGTACCTGGTACCTGGTACTTTTTTGGTACCATCGCCGTCGAGGTCCCAAGCAAACTGAGCCAATACTAGAAGGTGGAGTTGAAACACTTGCAGGTCATTGAATTGTCACTAGTGTTGTCACTTGCGCGACTTGGGACATCCTGCCCCAACCCGCCATTTTGAAATAGCCAAGCTACCGTCAACAGCGACGGCAATTCTTTTATTAATTTGAGCCAGTTCTTAAAAAAATGGCAGACTGGAAAAAACACGCCATACAATTGACAATGTTTCCTCTGTTTAGTTGCTGATGAAACAGAATGAGAAAAGTAACTAATACCAAAAAAGTGACTTGAGTCGAATCAAGACGAGCCAAACCATGCAGTGATAATGAGGCATAAGAGTTTTCCGTCATGCTAGCAGCTCTATGAGGCTGTTCTTAGACACAACGGAGCTTTGAGCTAAATATAAAAGTAAGCATGCATAATGTTTACCGTGTTTACCACATTAGCGTAGAATGTTAGCATGCTAACATTTGCTTATTAGTGTTAAACACAAAGCTGAAGCTGCTGGTGGTGCTACAGGAAAAGTCATCAGTATACTGCACATCCTTTGCAGAACATGAATGTCTGGAATAGGATTTGTGCTAATTCTTCATGTAGATGTTGAGATATTTTTTATGGATAAGTGAACATTTTGATCTGATGGTAGCGCCAGTAGGGGATCACCAAAATCATTTGGCTTCATCATCGTGATTGAAAAACGTGATTATTTATACTAAATTTCATTGCAACACATCGAATAGTTGTCAAGATATTTTGTCTGGGGTGCCTGCGCGCCCATAAATAGAGGTTTAGTTCTTGACGCAGCGGCTGTAGGTTTGACTCCGACCTGCAGCCCTTTGCTGCATGTCATATCCTTATCTCTCCACTTTCATGTCTTCAGCTGTCCTATAAAAAATATAGGCCTAAAATGACCCAAAAACCAACCACCATTTAGTTTCCTTTTTGTCCCTTTTGTTACACCAACAATGTTAATTTAACTTATAACTATATACCGGTATAACAATAGGCAGAATCACAGTGACGACAAGCTAACACAAAAATCACCTTGGGTGCACAAATGGCAGTTGATTTGAATGGCGGAGATATGTCAAATCATCAAACTTGTTTCTATCTGTTGTCATTTTCAGCTGTAACTGTAACATTGTAACACTGTGCTCTGATAGCTGACGTTTCTCCTATGCTTATTTTGTGTAGGCTACTATGTTGCTTTGCTAGCATCTTTGAAAAAACAAATCTAGCTTTACGAATAGCAACACCACCACCTGTTAAAGTGACTGCTAGTGTGGGTGGTGTCATTTTCTTTAGTCTGTGGCCCAACAAGTAGGCCTACTCTCCGCCGGAGTGGGACTCATTTTCAGCCCTGGAGTTTCATGCCATAGCCCGGCCCACTTCACTTCACGACTGACTATATTAAAAAAATGTAATGAAAACCATAGTATATAAGTCTGCAATAGCGCCCTGATCTCTACAGCCTTGTATTTCAGTGAATTTTTGTAAAATATCACTATTTCCAATTCATTGCAAATACAGTAAGTGTTGCTTCACAATGTAGATTTATTAGAAAAGTTAACATTTTTACAACAACCCAATGATGTTCAACAATATCAGAATCTATTTTCTGTGCAAATAAATAATTACAGATATCCAAAACTTGAAATTAAATAAAGAATTAGATAAATTGTATTGCACTTTCTAATGACACCATAATCTATTTTTTCCTTTGTATGATATTTCATATAACGTTCTATTCCCTTTCAGTCGTGGACTTTGTATATTTACTATCCTAATTTCGAGGATAAAGACATAAAGGGTCACTAGTAACATTTGGGCATAAAAAGTGAGTATATTATAACTAATCTGAACATGTCTGCTTGTTCACACACTGTGGTACACAGCTTACAGTAGACGTGCCTTCCACACTGACAGCAGCTATCCCTTGCACACTACTGGCTCTGCTTGACTCTAAAATCACATTTTATAAATTGTCATAATTCTCAGCACAAATCTCTTTTTACGAAGCTTTCTGATAAAGTCAAGTTAGTTTTATTAGGGTAGTGCTGAATCTTCTGGCATCATTAATTATCCCAGGGCATTTTTCATATAGATTCTTGTAATATTCAGTCAATAAGCAACGCTAACGTTACTTGCCCACTCTGGAGTTAGGCCGGTTACACACTGGATGCGTCGCGTGAGCATGTCAGCTGCGTGACGTGTCCGTTTATATTTCGGCTCCCATGTTAACAGGTTAGACCTTACACACTGCCTGCGTGACACGCACGTCTCGAGCTGCGCCGAAAATGCGTGCCTGCTAGAAATAGAACCGACGCCTATTTGTCACGCGACACGCAAGCATGTTGAAAGCGTTTCCAGGCAAAATAGAATAGGAAAAGATGTTTATATGTCATTTAGACACAAATACATATTAATAAATGACATGTTGATGTTTGAAAGTCTTTGAAAGTTTTGATATAAATTAAAAAAAAAAAAAAAAATTCTAATATTTCAATTGTAAATACAAAACGAAATATTCTGTAGCCTATTTTGCCGTCAATACTGCCGACGTTGTCTTTGGTGTAATCAAATCAGTATATATTTATGTTTAACATGGTATTTCATTTTATCAATGGGAAACATACATGTGTCCAGACAAGGCTAGCAGCAGCAGCACCGCGTCAGACACATTTCTGGTGTGTAAAGACATAGAAAAATCCACGCAGCCGCCATGCAGCTGACACGCAACAGAAACGACAAGCTCACGCCACGCAGACAGTGTGTATCCGGCCTTATGGGCTCATAGCTGGTGCTTGGTAACGTTACTGGCTCTTCAATGTCCCTGTTAGCAGCAAATTGGACTAGTGGCTGCTGCTGCAGAGCTACAAGAAAAAGTTTGATTCATAAACATCACTGTCTGTACCATCAACATTGAAGGCAACATTGTATTGTTTCGCAAGACCGTTAGCATCGTGCATTGTCCCTGTTTCAAATAGGGGAAGGTGGGGTGAGTTGTGCCAGTTTTAACTCAAAGTGACTTTAAAGTGAAGCCATGACAGTAATGCCCTCAACTTAAGGATGTACATATATTTCAGGATGTGGTGCATCCCTGAGAACAATAACTTTGGATCTGAAATAAATAGTTTCAGAAATATAGCTTTTGGGAAAAAAGTGGTCTCGTGGCACAACTTGCCCCTGATGCGGGGTGAGTTGTGCCTTTGGGGGGAATACGTTGGGGTAAATTGTGCCAGTGATTTCTGAAGTAAAACAGAACATGTTAATGTTATGAACTGTAATGCTATATGAAAGCAAGACAAATGCAATACACAATTACTCATTTAATTTATATTGTCACCCTATTAAACTGTTGGAATAAGTCATATTTAGTAGTTTGGGAAAACACAAAAAACATAAATACACAATATGTGACATTTGTGAATCATTTCAGGCAAAAAGGCTTTGGCAATAGATGCCTGTTTACATACATAGAACGCTGTCTGTCAATTATGTAACATAAGAATAAAGTGACTAGGCTAATTTCTAAACATCCTATTGTGACTTAGGCCACTTGAAAACTTAATAAAACTTCTCTTTAATAACATAGTGCAAACTCAAAACTGAAATCAGCGTTAGCTAAATTAAACAAATGGCAGGTAGGCTTAAATCAAACACTGACGAGGCATGCCCATCTCCTCACTTCTCCAAATTATCCCCTGTGAGTATGTAGGTCTAGGTGGTCTGGATCTGGCCTACTACTTAACATTCCACTTGTCAATGCTGCAGGGGAATATACACTTCTGCTCCCTTCTGGCTGTACCACCAAGTTTTTGGGGTGTGGGTAGTTTCTTGAGGACATCACCTCTAGGGATGACTCCTTCATCACCGGCACAACTTAACCCAGGCCCTTTGGCAGAAATCACCCCAGACCCACAAGTTTGAAAAACTAACATGATCCAGCAGTTAAGAGCTAACATCATGCTAACTCTATAGACTCAATGTGTAGCCTGCTAAGGCACTAAAACATGTGTGAAATGTTTTCAAACTTGTCAATAATTGTTCGGACACTACAATCAAAAAACTTTAATCATAGAAATTTTACTTTGAAAGGAAAAAAACAGTTTTTGAGCTAAAATGTGCTTACTTCTCATGCCATGTGACTCCCTTCTTTGGAGGATGAGTAAAATGGAAGGCTTTTCAAAACGATGTGGTCACATGACCAATTTATTCTATGGTTTTCCAAAAACAAGGGGTGGCACTACTTCCCCACTGGCACAAATCACCCCACTCTCCCCTAAATCAATTTCCATTTCCACTGCTCCTAACTAGCTTAGCTTACCCGTCTCATCGTCTTCATTTGGCATCTCACTCTTGCTAATTTTTATGAAAAAGTTAATCTGACCGCGTCATTTTCTCTTCTTTTTAAATTGTCGCCTTTCTTTGAGAGGTTGCGCAAGATGGCAACCGTGGTGGTTGACATGTGCTAAGCTCTGCAACACTAGCTGAGTACTTATGTTATATGATAAGGCCAGCTATTACGCAACTTGCTGAACTATCAGATATGAGAGACGCACCGACAAGTTAACTAGTACCAATATAAGAACTTTGACGGCCCGAAAATAACCCTTTGTAGACGACACGTGCAAAGACCGATCAGGTACCTAGCATACCATGCTAATAACACGGGGCTCGTGGACCACAATGACAAAGAGAGACGCAAAAAAAGGCATAAAAGGGGGACTGATAATGGATGTGGACCCAGAAGACGCCTTTTTAGGTTTGTGTTCGCCGATTCCTGATTCTCCAATTGATAGTCCAAACCCAAAGAAAGTATGTGCCAACAAAGATAAGAACAAGGTCTCTAACGCCGACATTCTCAAAGCCATTTTTGAGCTGAAGGAGTGCTTCTCCGTCTTTGAACAACGGATAAATAAAAACTCTGCAGACATCACTGTGGTAAAAGAAGAGTTGAAAGCCCTTGGTTTTCAAGCAAAGGAGACGGAAGACAAGGTGAAAAGGCTAGATAAGAGCATTGAAGAACTAAAAGAGAAAACCGAAGAAGGCGAACGCTACAGCAGAAGATGGAATTTGCGTCTCATCAACCTCCCTGAAAGAGCGAACGGAGATGTAAGAGAGGAAGTCATGAAGATAATGAGTCAGATTGCACCTGCTGATAAAAGCAAGCTCGGATTCTTGGTTGATACAGTACACAGAGTTGGGCGCCCCGGAGATGACAAGACACCGTGTCCGATTATTATACAGTTCAACATGGGTAACTTCAGGTACAAGATTTGGAAGGACTCTCTCAATGCTGAAGTTATGAAGAAGCTGAATCTCCATATCGCCGAGGACCTGACATGCTCTGAGAGAGAATGCAGAAATAAACTGTGGCCCCTGGTCAAGCAGGCTCGTAAGGACAGAGAGAAGACCACATGGCAAGGTCTGGTCGCCTTCATCGATGGTGTGAAATTTGTTGTATAAAATCTTCACCCAGTATTAAGTCGTCTAGGTAATACAACCAGGCAAGTAAATGTTTGACAAGTGGACAATTAAGTAGCCTGATTTTAATAAGGTCTTCAATATCTTGTTTCTTGGTACTCCCAGCATTCAGGGTATTTCTAATCACTACCAAAGGTTAAGGGTTGTTTGTTTACCTTATTTGTAGGCATCAAACCTGTGTTTTTACCTTTTATTGTTATTTACTTATATATATATTTTACTGATTGCATGGCAAACACTACTTTCATTAACCTTAAAGTGGTTTCTCTCAATGTCAAAGGCATACGGAACATCTCTAAAAGGAAGGTTATTCTGTCAGAGAAAGTCAATGGGGGGATCAGATTTACTTAATTCATGCTTCTAATCACTCAGCAGGAGTAGCTATTTTGCTCAATAAATTTAAAGGAGATGTGTTAGAATCCCACCTTTCTAAAGAGTGTAGATGAATTATTCTGGTTCTTAGAGTGAATAATGTGATTCTGGTGTTAAATAATATATATAGACATAATAACAATGCTTTGGCAAAAAACATGTTTACCCAACTAGCAGTAGAGTTAAAAAAGATGAAGAAAAAATACAAAGATGCTCATTTAATTATTGGTGGTGACTTAAATGACGCAGCAGATGACCAAAAAATTTCCCCTAACTCAAGATTTAAACCTATATCACATTTGTGTGAACAACTTATTTCTTCAATAACTTATTAACAAGTTTGGCGTTATTTGCATCCTTATCAAAAACAATATACATGGAGTAATGTTAGTGGCTCTCTACATTCTCAAATTGATTCATGGTTATTATCCTCCTCTACTTTGCAATTTGTTTCTGAAACATTACACAGATTCAGATTCGAATCCTGGACCTCTGCGTCGATGCATAAAACCTCTAAGTATATGTGCACCTGCTCTACCTGCTGACCAACCCGGCCACAGCGTGTGATCTTTTCAATTGCAATGAATTTAGTAATTTTCAAAAATCTGAATTTTTTAAATTTAAAATCAGAGAATTGGCTATTAAAATGTAAATATGAACAGTACTGAACAGTCAAACACAATAAACATCATTTTTAGACCTATTTATTGTAATCAACAGGACAACAGACCTTCAAATCAAGCAGCAGTACAAAAGTCCCTTTTAATACTTAAAACGAAATAAGAACTGTCTCAGATATTTAACATGAAATAAAAGTGATTGGCTTACAGTATACCTAGCAATCAATTTATTCAGCACTGCCTGGCTTATCGGCTGCACTGCTGTCCACGTAAAATCTAACGTTGGTTGTTTGCATGGAGTGGTGCCTTCAGCCTCCATAGGGCTGGGGTCTTTCGCTACTAGCTTTGTCGAAGCGTGTTGCTTCAACAGGTGCTTCATAAGATTTGAATTGCTACTCTTATGTGGATAGGTTCTTTTACACCTGCATGTAATTGACAACTCACCACTAAATTTTTGTCTTTAATTTCGACGAGCGAAAAGTAATGTCTGTTATATATGGTAGTTAAAATGTGCCTGCGTGTAAACTGTGATATATACGGTAGCACCCAAAACGTGTGTGTCACTGCTCACTTGTTACTTGCATCGGGAGTTTAGAGTAAAGAAGACAAAATGATAAACTGCCTCCTTCATTATCATTTTACAATGTCCATACTTCCAGGGGAGAAAGCTCATTCTATCCGCACTGTCAGCCATGCTGTGGTTTAATGCTCATTGTTCGATTGGTGCATCATTGCGCCACCATAAGGTCTTGCGACATTAGATCAGAAGCAGCTAAAGTAGGCCTATCTGTCTTCTTGTCTGCAAGCGTTAATTTTTCACAAAAGAGAGTAACGCGAGTAACAAACTCATTGAAATTTCAGTAATTGTAATTGTGTTACTTGATGAAAAAAAATATGTAGTTACATGCTTGTTACCGCTAAAAGTAGTGGAATTACAGTAACGCGTTACTTTGTAGATCGTTACTCCCAACACTGATTACAGTGTAGTTATAATGAAATTAAATTATCGCAAAAGTTGTCTAAATTTCATCAGCAGGCGCTTAACGCTGCAAAATAATGCTTTATTCATACTTTTTCTCCACACAGAACTATTATATGGAACAATAAATGTATAACCAGAAAGAATAACTCTTTATATCTACAACACTGGGTTGATAGGAATATCATTTTTCTTGCAGACTTACAAAATGATGAAGCTCAACTTCTTAGGAATTTCTTAGATCTAAAATCTTTCCTGTCACTCACAAATAATATAAAATGGTAATAAATGCTATACTTAGTGGAATTCTTCAACTAAAGAAATGTCACTCTGAAACACAAGAATTGCAAGAATTGGACCCGACCTTCTTTGTTACTGGAATAAATATTGAAAGTCGTAAATGAACAATAACCAATAAACATATAAGGAATTATTTTACAGCAAAAGCAAAATCACTCCACGGGGTGAATTTGTTTGGAACTCTTTTTATTCTAACATTCACTGGGAATCAACATGGCTTCTACTGTACAAATTTGTTATCCCCAATAAACTGAAAGAATTACATTTTAAAATACTACACAACATTTATCCCACTAACAAATTTGTTTAAATATTTGTGGCTGTGGACAATAAATGTGAATCTTGTCAAATTGAAGAAGAAACTATTACACATTTATTCTTGGAGTGTCTGTATTATGTGGAGTTCTGGAAGAAAATTTAAAACTATTTCAATATTCAAAAGAATCAGGTAATTAAATTGGAAGCAAAAGATGTTATTCTTAATTCTGATAACAAAAACAAAACCTATTAATTCTACAAGAGAAATTTCATATCCATAAAGAGAAATTTTCTAAATTTCGGCCAGCTTTTACTCACATCAGAATTGATTTTCGGAATTTTTTTGAGTCTATCCAAATTATTAATAATAAGAAAAGTATTTATATAGCTGATGTACTGCAAGATTTGTTCAAGGAAATGTGATTATATAGCCTACATTCCATTTCACCTTCTTTGTATTGTGTATTTTCTGTATTTTGTATTGTTTTCTCTTTTTTTTTACCTTCTTTTTGTGTATTGTTTCTTCTTGAGTTTTATTTTTTTTATCATTAAGTAAGGTTGTAATGTTCGTTGGATGGAAATTAATATCTTTTTGATATGTTTTGTAAGTACGATGCCGAATTGTTCAAACACATTTGTAAAAGTATGCAAATTGAAAATAAATTTAAAAAAAGCTCATTTTTGCTTGCAGTGGCATGCTCCAACAAGCACCGGTTCCTTGTTGTTTACGGTCTCTTGGGTTCTCTGTTGTGTGTTACCTTGTTTTCATCCTTGTGTATGTTTATGTTTCAGTTTCCTGTTTTATTTTGTAGTCTCTGTTTCTCCCTTGTCATGTCTTGTTTTACTTCCTGCCTCGTGTTTTCTTGCCTTTGTGATTGTCTGCCCCACCCTGATGTGTTTCACCTGTTCCTGATCCCTCGTGTCACCTGTCCCTTGTTTCACCCTTGTTACCTTGTGTATTTACTCTGTGCTGCCTTTGTCTGTCATTGTCTTTCCATTACATTACATTACATTTAGCTGATGCTTTTATCCAAAGCGACTTACAATTGCTATGTATATCAGAGGTTGCATGCCTCTGGAGCAACTAGGGGTTAAGTGTCTTGCTCAGGGATACATTGGAACCCGGGTCTCCTGCACCAAAGGCATGCGTTATATCCATTGCGCCATCACCATCCCCTGTGTTGCTCCTTCCTGGTTGTTTTTCCCCTGTCATGTCTTCTGGTTTGTTTTGGTTTTGACTGCCTGCCTCAGGACACCTTCATTTGTAATGTAAGTTGTTGTTCAATAAATCCTCTACACTGCATTTTTGGGACCAAGCCTCATTTTTCCTGACAGTTTTTTTTGGTTGTTTTTAGCAAGGTACTGCTGTCGGAGGACTCAAAACATATACGTCATCATTAACCAGGCTGCACTCTGTGAGTGGGCTGCAAGGAAAAAATAAATACTGTAAATACAAAGAGTGGGCTGCGAGTGCAGGCAGCCTAGGGATAGCATTCAGGATATTTCACTATGATTTCAATCCAGTGCCTGAAAACCGGCCCTCACAACCAAAAAACTAGACCAGCCCAACGGGAATTCTCCCGCTGCTCCTGATTAGCCAATCTGGGCCTGTATGAAAGCATCAAACATGTAATTTACATGAATGAGATGAGAATATATCCAGTTGTTCCTCGTCCCCTTTTGCTCAGCGCCATTAAATTGTATGTAGGCCTAGGCTACAGGATGCAGGAGTTTTCTACCTGGAAGTTATTGTAACAAACTTTGTGATTGGGACTAATTATGAACACACAGTTGAGATCAGTAGAGCTGTGGGAGCTGCAACCAATGCATGTAATGTTTATTTAAGTATACTAATGTTTTAGTCCTTCTTGCAGTTTGACCAAGAGTTGATTCTTCAGGAGTAATAGCTTGAGTTGACAACGTGGCACGTTATGCATCCATCCATCAAGCTGATTACTGTTATTACATTATTGATGCATTGAGGAAGGATAATAACCAGTCCATTTTGTGCTGGTCTTGGCTGCCCCAGACCGGACTGTGATCACACCAGGTGGTTCTATCATAGAGGCCACAGGAGTCTGCAGTTAATAATTAAATACCCTCATGTCACTGCCAGAACAAACACTCAACGCCGCTTCCTCCTCATTTCTCTGCCTCTGTGTCTGGTTTCTCTCTCTGCACAGGAAGCAGGGTTCTGCAGCTCCGGCCCCTGCGTCGCCTGGCACCAAGTCAGAGAAGAAATGCGCCCCGAGCTGTCTCAGACACAAACGCAGTATAAAACGTGTCAGCTGATCCAGCTGATGTCCTAGCCGACTGCAAACTACCCACCAAGTTACAACTCTGTGACATGGGAGATCATCAAACCCTCCAATGGAAAAGTGCATTCAGATAATTACAATTTGGACTTAGCCGTATGACTGGATGTTGGAGTTCGATGTTTTATTTAATTTATTTTTAAAAGACCGTAAGGGCTTCCTGGGTGTTTTTTGTTTGTTTTTTTGGTTGCCCACTAGAGTGGAACTTTTATAAACTCCTGTCATTGTTTGCATTTTATTTTATTTATTATTATTTTTATTTTTTTTGGGCCACTTCAGTCTCCAAATCCAGGACTGTCATCACTTTTCCCTCGCATCCTCTCGAGGAATTTAGAAGTGAAATTCTATCCGCCTGCCTGCTCCTCTTATCCTCCTCACGAGACTTTTTTTATTGCACGTTTGTTGTGTTTTAATGTCTTGTATCAATAAAACCAAGACAACTTTATATTTATTTTATTAAACATACTGAACAGCTATTAACAAGTAATTAGAAAATTAACAAATTATTTCTGAATTTTTGTGAATTTGTTTCTTAAAAGTGCAATAAAGCGGTATGAATCAATGATAAAGAAATTGTTACTGCACACTAAACTTAACATTCAATATTCATCAATAAAAAGCAAACAGTTTAAAAAAGTATGTAGGTATTATTCATTAAGAGTTTAACACTTTCTTTTTAACATAATATATATAACATATTTTACACTCAAAAATTGCTGAAATGTATCAATATATTGACTCATGGATAAAAGCTCATGCTGTTTTTTACCTGTTTCTTGGATTTAGTTCAAATTTTGCTAATAGTGCTCTGATACCTGCCTTACCAAAGCAATATGAACATTAAAATATGTATTCGTTATAAAACTAGAGCCCAGAGACTTTTTAAATACAAAATTGTCACAGACAGGGTTAAACATTAACACCAACACGCCAAATGCTGGTAAAATATGCTTCACTCACCAAAAAAAACAAAAGGTAATCTATTGAGTGGCTGGTCAAATTTGAATATTCACTAGCCATTTGGCTGGTGGACATAAAAGTTAATTTTGCACCCTGGTCACAGACACCTTTTTAAAAATAAAGTTACTTATACACAAGGTTATATACGATAGTATGTTGGCACAGTTTAGGCCATCACATTGATTAAAGTCCGGGTACTGTAAGGTAAAATCAGACATGTCTTTCTAAACACATCAAATATGCTAGAAAATACTTGCTGAAAACCATGTTAAAAGACTGTGACCTATATAGTATTTAATTGTGGAGTTTGACCCTTTGACAATAAAGTTGGTGCAATGAAGAGTAAGAGTGTGGAGTAAAATGCATTCTTTCATGTTAATATGTTAAAAAGTATAAACTGTAGTTTAAACACACACAAACACATGCTCACTGACAACCAGTGTGTGCAAACGGAAATGATGTACGTGTTTATTTGCATAGAAGTGAGATATGATCACAAGTGGTCCCTCAATATGCATTTGGAGACACATTCTACTGACAGGTGTGAATACACGTACTCATACCAGGTAGAAATGGGGCCAATGTTTCCTCAATGTGTCTTTGGTGCATTCACACCTGTAATTAGAGCTGTCCACTTGTTATCAGATCACCCAAAACACATGTTAATGCCAGGTCTGAACAACGCCATAGAGAAAGACAACCATGCACGCTCCTGTATGGCTTTGGACTGTGGGAGGAAGAACCCAGTAAACAAAACCAACTTTATTTCTAATCATCATATATAACTGACAGTACAATGCAGTGGACACATACAAACACAGCACCCAGGGAACAACTTGGGGTTCAGTGTCTTGCTCAAGGACACTTGACATATGCCCGGAGGAGGTCGGGATAGAACCGCCAATCTTGTGGTTGAGGGCCGACCCTACTGCACAAAGAAGGGTCCGAGCTGGTCAGCGGATTCAAACCCAGAACTGTCTTGCTGTGAGGCAACTACACGGTGCTGCCAAGTTTAATTTCTGTCACCAAGAAGGATCACTTTTCCCTTCTTCAATTTGATCCAAATGTTGGATACAGCATAGAATAATTGTTCTTCATGGCAACAAAGGTGACATGGCTTGACTAGTAGTAAAAGCATAGAGTGACACGATACCAGCAGCCTGTTGCACCAGCTGTCCATAAGTTCTATCTTAAGTTTGGGTGTAAAGTCCACACTAATCAATACGTTGAAACTAGTTAGTTTGATACTAAAGTTGTGAAGATGTTGGGTTGCACCACAGAGACATAAGGTTCATCATAGTTACACTGACGTAAAGTCCACACTAACCATCATTTTGTCGCAACAAATGACGTTTTTACTTTCTGTGGCCAATCAGTGAAAAGCACTATTCTTGATGCAGTGTTTTATTAATATTATTATATTATTATTACCGTGTTATCTCTCTTGCCAATTGTCTTTGAACACTTAATGTTAGCTTTGCAATAGCAAAGAATCTAACGGCTAAAAATAGCTAACGTTGGTAACATTAATCACCAAATAGCCACAGAAAGGTAGAACATAAACCAGGACAAGGCGTTATGATTAGGTGATAACTATTCAACCATAACCTACGGCTAATGTTAGTGCAAAATAACAACAGTGACATTGAGTGGTGAAACTTCAACTACAACATGGGGTATACCTTGACGTTATGGGCAGATTAAATTTTGACGTTATTATAATAAACACATAATGATAGCCTAAACTGGCAAACTGTTATGATTAACGTTAGTAGCTGTTAATTAAGTTGATCTAACCTAAGTCTGCTGCCAGTCGGTTGGTCATCCTTTGTATATCCACTTGTGGAAAACAAACGCGCGAGTGTTAATCAAAATCATAATAGATATCCAAGGGTTGAAATCTATCCCGGAGAACGTGTTGTCGACCTAACAGCCAGTCACTACTCCTCATCCTCCAAGTTATCCCACCTTTCAAAACAATGCGCCCTGCCAACCGATCTTACGGGGGACCTACTAAGTGCTAGGTGTAAGTTGTAACTTATGCCTACGTTAGAACTATTTCAGTTGGTGCAACCCTCAAAATGTTAGTAGCGCATAAACTCAGACCTTAAGTTACAACTTATGTTCAAACTAGCCTACATTTGAACTTACGCATTGCTGGTGCAACCCAGTGCAGGACCCTAAAGTTGAAGCAGCAGAATGGAATTCAGCCATTATTCTTTTTATTATTTACACCTGTGCTTTTCTTACTGTGACATGTCAAAATGTCTTCAGGGAAAAAGGCCTATATGGTTATTTATATATGGCATATTTGGTTGGCTAGCAGGAACAAAGGTAGGTGAACTGGCACATGTGAGGAGTGGCTGACCAGGGAATGACATACAGGTGAGCTGAAGAGGGAAATAGCAACAGGTGTGTAGGTTGGGAGGGAGGAAAGGGGGTTCAGTGAGGTCTGGAACAAGAGAGGAATGTCCATGGCCTGGGGGAAGTGAGCAGAAGCTGTGGACAGGGACAGAGAGCGAGGCTAGGCAAAACAACAAAGAGACTAGAAAGTACTTGTGACACAGATAAGCAGTCGTTGGCAATGACAATCTTAGATCTCAGGCTCCCTTCAACAATGCTCATTGAATATGTTAAAAATAGGGGAAAAAACATGCAAGCAAAAGGAATGAGAATCTAAGACATAAAATAGTGCAAGTTTGTGGATGTGGGTGATTTAGGTCCCTGTTAATCCTGTTGGCCTTCTTCCTGCACCGCTGGGTGTAGTGGTACTCCATGGATGGCAACTCCCTCTTAGTGATGTGCTGTGAACAGTTTTCACCACCCTCTGTAGAGCCTTACGATTGAGGTCGGTGCAACTGCCATACGAGGCAGTGATGCAGCCGGTCAGGATACTCTCAACGCATGTACATTGCTGGGATAAAGCCTGACATCTGGTGCTCTGCAATGCAAGACTGGGATACTTTCAATGGTGCACCTGTAGAAGTTGCAGAGTATCCTGGAGTCCATGGTGAACTTCCTCAGCCTGGTAAGGAAGAGGATCCCTTGTCTCACTGTCTTAGGGATAGTGTCCATGTGGTGAGTCCAGTTGAGGTCCTCACTGATGTGCACCCAGGGGAAACTGAAGCAGCTGACTCTCTCCACTGTAGTCCCGTTAATGGAGATGGAGGTGTGTCCTTCTACCTAATGCTTCCTGTAGCCCACTATCAGCTCCTTCGTTTTGCTGACTTTGAGATGGACGTTTTTGTCCTGTCTCGTCGCAATCAGGGATCAGGCCGATGGCGGTCGTGTCGTCATCAAACATGATAGTGTTGGAACTGTGGGTGGCCACTCAGTCATGTATTAACAGGGAGAACGGAGGGGGCTAAGGAAGCAGCCCTGAGGGGCACCAGTGTTGTGTTGGTGCCTATCCACACAGCTTTGGGTCTGTCCGTCAGGAAGCTCAGGGGCCAATCACAGAGGGCGGTGTTAAGTCCCAGGTCTCTGAGCTTGATGACGAACTTGGAGGGCACAATAAAGAGGCAAAGTCCCTACCCTTCCGGTGGAACCCATTGGACCTTATTTTAGATGTACGAATTGTATTGAACAATGGATTACACATATGATGTTTGTCAAGTTAACAGATAATTTTGCAAGTGTAGAAAGTCGCAGTTTTTCGTATGTGATAGTACCACATAGTTTTGTGTGAAACCGCTTAGTGAACTACATATATCGCCTCACCTTTCTTGCTGCTTGGCTTGCCTGCTAGCTAGCTTAGCTATGTTTAACAACACATTTAACATTATCTTACCTGATGTGTTTTATCCAGCATCTTTTTATAAGCTGAGACGCGAAAGAATAAGCAAGACCCATTGCTCGTGTGAGTAATGGTACATCACAGTATAAAACACACAGGCATCGTGGCTTCAGCAAGACGTGACGATTGCGACTTTTTAATTCATGGTACGTTCACTACCGAACATATTTTTTCCGAAATAAGGTCCCAAAAGGGGAGGGATTTCACCTCTCTATTGGCATTGAAAGCTGAGCTATAGTCTATGAACAGCATTCTCACGTGTTCCTCTGGTCTATGTGGGAGAAGGCAGAGTGAAAGGCCAGGGTGATGGCATTGTCCACCGATCTATTTGGCCTGCAAGCAAATTGGAGTGGGTCTAGTGAGTCAGGGAGGGACGAGGTGATGATTTTGTCTAACCGCTCAAAGCGCTTTATGATGGTAGTCGTTCAGGCAGACGGCTTGGGTCACATCTCATATTTTGCCCTCTGACTACAACTAAATATTCACTAACAACATTGCAATGCCGATGGAACACCATTTTAGTAAACAATGTTTGGAGTACTGTACAGAGAGTCATGTGAGGAAGTATCAAGTGAGCCTAAGAAAACGTGGTCAAATAGAGTAGGCCTATTGATTGAAAAACAACCACAATGTCCAGAAGTCACCGGCTTTGTTTACTGCCCAGAATTATTCATCTGCTGACTAAATACCGTGGAAACTACAGCTCACGTGTACTTTTGCACACGGAAAACAGGGAGCTGGCCACCATCTGTGTGCGTGCGTGTGTGAAGTATCACCTCCTTGTATGGAAACCAGAGCTTTGGCTTCCTGTTCTACAACCTGACTCCTTGTTCAAACACACACACACACACACACACACACACACACACTGACCTGTTTAAAACAGCTGTTATACATTTTAATTAACCATAACTTACATCGTACAGGTTGCAATGCACAAATAGGCAGTGATGTGATAAAATGTATTATATTAGAATGAGCATGTTCAAAGTATAGACATATTGGTACTTATATAATTCAATCAAGTACAATTCAAAATTAATTTAGTGTTTCTGACCACATACAGTAAATAATCGGATACAAGGTTAAATTATCAAAGATGGTACAACTAAATGGCAGCACTGTTATCTGTCACACTGCCAAGGACCATTTTCAAAATGATAGATGTTGACATTGATTCATGCATTTTCCTATCTTCTCCCAAGAACTTCAATACACCAACAAGAATCCAACCTGACAGAGCTTGTGAGGATTTATAGAGAACAATGGCATAAAATCTCCAAAGGTGTGTAATGCTTGTCGCGGTATACCCAGGAAGACTCAAGACTGTAGTCACTGCCAAATTTGCTTCAACAAAGTACTGAGTTAGGGATACTTATGTCCTTGTGATATTTCAGTTGATTTTTTGTTTTAAAATAAATTTGCTTTGATGAGGCAAATTTTAATTTAAATGAGCATTTTAGCATATGGGATTATAAAATGTGAAAAAGCAAAGGGGTCTGAATGCACTGTACTATCACCTTTCAAATATTGGACTCATATTCAGCAGGTAGACACAAACAGAACTCGCTAATGTTGCTCCGTAACTACTGGGTGTGTAAACAGGCAACTGTTTGCTAGTTTAAGCTCTGTTTTGGTCTCCACCAACTTGTAAACGAAATGTCTGGCTCTTTTTTAGACTGATATTTGGTGTTGCTAGATTAAAGCTACATTGTGTAAGAATTTCTCCTATCTAGCGGTGAAATTGTATATGACAACGAACTGAATATTACTTTCTAGCCCCCCGTTACAGCGGTCACCTGCCAATCGGAAGGTTGGTAGTTCAATCCCTGGCCCTGCAGTCCCATGTCGAAGTGTCTTCGGGCAAGACACTGAACCCTGAGTTGCCCCTGATGCTGAGCATCGGAGTGTAAATGTATGTGAATGTTTATCTGATGAGCAGGTGGCACCTTCTAAAAAGCGCTTTGAGTAGTTGTTAAGACTAGAAGTCCATTTATATATATTTGTGCTAAGTATCAACTCAAAAAATTACAGAACGGAGCTCTATCCTGTATTTGTGGAAGTAACAGAGAGCGCAAACATACTGTAGCAGCTTTACACAACTCAAGCTAGGCTTTCATACTCACACCCTCACCAACACACTTAGTTCATCAGCTAATTGGTGTGTCCACCTCTCCCATTAAAGAGGATGTGTCATATGTCATAACAGAGTGCAGGTGTTGTCTTACTGTACAACGTCAGCTTGGCAGAAGTTCGTGTCATGGAACACTTTAGTCGTAAGGTTTAGTTTTCAGTGTGGGCTACAGTACACTAGGTATGAATCAGGGTAGAGGTTACAGGTTGGTGTTTAAAATAGAATCAGTGATAGGTTTTCTCTGATTACTCTCTCTGTGTGGGAGTGGGAGTGATGCTGAAAGAAGTTGCAAATTCAAACTATTAAATCTCATCTTAACACACTTGTGCATACGACATGGCCATGGTTGCCCACATCAAGATTAAGGACTCCCTAGCTGCATACAACCAGCAGGTAAACAACCTGGATAAAAGCAAGCTCATTGGAGCTCAATATCACCAAGACTAAAGAGCTGTGGGGTGACCACCACAACAGTCTCTTTGAACCCCTGAGGGTGAATGGCCTTTATGTACCAGGGCACAGAGATTGACAGCCTTCTGTCTTTCTCCCAACATACTGACTCACTGTACAAGAAGGCACAACGCTTGTTCCTGCTGAGGAAACTCAGAGGATTTGATGTGAGAAAGGACATTTTAACAGGTGTGTACAAATCACTCATTGAATCCATACTCCCTTTCAACATCTCATCCTGGTTCAATTTCATCTCCGTTAAGAATAAATCTAAGCTTTTCCAGATCATTAGTCAAGCAAGTAAAATAACTGGCCAAACCCAAAGTCCGGTATCAGTACTTCACACCCAAGCAGTTGAAAGAAAAGCCAATGACATTACAAAAACTCCCACTCAGCCCATGCATAACTCTTTCCTGTTACTTCCATCAGGCCGCTGCTATCAAGTCCTCTAGCCAAGAAAAATGCTTACAAATACGCCTTCATACCCACTGCCATAGACCTCTTAAATAAAAAGTAACTTTGCACACATATATCGTAATTTTGATCCGGTGTAAATTATTTTTGTCAGTTTTTTGAATGTTTACTGTCGTAACAGCCAAATCGGCTATTTTCTTGGGCTTTTTCTCTCCTAATGTATACACTCAGTTGCTTGTACAAATGTATATTAGGTACACCTGGACTAAAGCAACAGTTAGTAGAAATAAATCCTACCTTAAAGAAGGTTATAATGTTTTAGTTATTGTTTTAGATGTGTTGCTTTACCTGTATGGTTATTTTTGAAGGATGCAGTTTGTAGAGTTGTTGAACTGTATTGTGTTATACAGAGAGGTGTTTCTGTTACCTGCATTCATATGGGTAAAAGGGTACAGTAAATGGGATGGACAAAATAAAAGAAACGCCTCACAATAATAAACAACTCTGGAGAGTGAACAAAGTAAATAGTCAGTGACTACAAAAGCTTGAACTGAACAAAGTGATTCAGTAACCGCAAAGTGATTCCTGATGTCCACCTCTACAGCGGAAATAAATTGACCATGATTGGCACGCATCTGTGCGAGTGGGAAATATTTTAAACAGACATGAGAGGAAAAGACACAAATAGAAAATAACAGAACAAACTGGAGGCCCCATTGAGTTTTGAGATCAGCTAGAGACTATGCTGCCACACAATTCCCCATTTAACTATTTAATATTGCACTTCCATAAAGTTGGTGGACAGATTCTTTTTTTTTTTTTTTTAAATGTCACAACTGAACCAGCAGACGTTAACATGATTCATCTGATTTTTAGTATGGGTCAAGCTCCAAAAACACTGGATCATACATTTCCCAGCCGGATCCTGTATGACTCTTTTCACAGACTTTGTAGTACTCCTCATCATAATAAACACTTTCATCACTTCAAGATCACCTCAAATCAAAAGGATTTCCCACACCTACAGAGAAGTAACGAGCAATAATTCACTCTTGACAAAGGCAGACTTCATCTAAATAAAAATCATTTATTTTCATTATTAATATTATTATCATCATCATCATTCTATCTAGAGAGAGTCCACCATGCCACTTTCAGAACTGGAGTAGTGCTAAGACATCTGTCTGTCTGTTTGGGTACAGGATGGGGAAAGGGGGGCAGACAGACAGATGGATGAACAGGTTGGGAGGGAGGTGGTTGGGACTTGTACAGGCTCACACTCCTGTTCATTCTCCATGCTGATGCAAACAAAGAGGGGATGATATAAAGGAACGACAGAGAGAGGAGGAGCGACTGAATTGTCTTTAAAAGTAGTTTGTCCATTTTTGACCTACATGACCTACTGAGCTGGGAGGAAAAAGACGATTTGGGGGAGGATGGGGGAGCAGCTTCAAGCTCATTGGTCAGGCTGCTGGACAGGGAACCAGGACAAGCCAATCGCAGACTGATACAGAGGAGAGTGTTATGTATACATGTCTGCATGTGTGTTTGTATAGAGGTGTGCTTGCATCGATGTGTGTATGTGTGTAGAGATGTGTGTAATCTGTATGCACATATCTTGTCAGTGTGTAACTGGTCAGAGTTACTTTGATCCATTGTCACTGTACACTTGTCAAAGTTACTGTCACAACCGGGTACAAAGCTGAGGTAACAAACTTCTTCTTCTTTCACGTCTGCAGAGAGAAAGAACACAAGAGACAGCATGAGGAGAAAAAAAAAAAGCAGCAGGGCCGCGATCTTCCAAGTGGCACTGGCACCTCAGTGGCAAGTCTGTGCCAGGTGCCAGGACAGTGGCAAGCAAGCAGCCAAACTGAGTGGTACCACAGTGGCAATCTGTCGGCAACTCTGCCTTGATTCGCCGTCAACTATAAATATATCAATCCATCTATCAAGTTTTCTTTCCTAAACCTAACCAAACTACAACATTAACACGTTAATTAAGAGTAAAATTAAATTCTTGTTGAGCCTAAATCCGACCCATTCATCCACCACGACTTGTTATGTGATATGGGAGAGAATAGCCAAATAGCTGCTCTGTAACAATTTTCACTCGAGTGCAGATACTTTGTATTTTTTTCTTTTCGGTAGCCTATTTCGAGCGGCGTTCTAACCAAGAAAAGCTAAAACGATGGGGACGTAAACAGAAAAAGCCATATCCAGTGTAAAAAACATTCTGCACACTTCATCTACATTTAATTATATGATGTCTCCACAAGTACTAACCACAAAATATAAACCAAGTTGTGCTTTTTAGCAAAAAGAAGAAAAAAAAAGACAGACCTCCCGTTTACTTGTTGCCATAAAATTGACTTACGGCAGCTGACCTGTCGTAAAATAATCCATGCACATTTAATATAAGTGTGCGTGAGACAGATACCACCTACCACCTGTATATTGTCAAATTATTTTATCATGTACATTATGTTGAACTTTTCTATCTTTAAAAAAAATACTTAATCTAAATAATCATCCACATACACAGTGAGCAGCGAGTCATTTTTCAAACCTGTGTTTACCGGGGTTTCATCGCGCTGTAGTGTTGCCACTGGAAACCATGTTGTTGTCAGAGTTTGACAGAGACTGCTCCTTTATTACTGGGTCTGCAGGAGGAGAGAGGAACAACACTTCAGAATTCCCTATAACCATCAGTTAATGCTAATTAGAGCATTTAAAAGAGACTATACGGGCGGTAGACAGACCTATTATTATGAAGGAATGGATAGAATAATGGTAGGGCCAAATGTTACACATTTCCTGCGTGTTTACATTCATGATGATACTGATGTGAACGCTCAGTATTCAGAACCAACACGCGTGATGTTACGCTGCATTCACCAGTGAGAGAATTTGCCACAGCGACGTAGCATTTAGACTTTACACTACAAACTACGATCACATTTCAGTCATGCTTACAGAAGTAGGGGTGCTCCATGGCCTCTGTGGCAGTCAGTCTCTGTTGGTGGTCGTAGCGTAGCAGCTTGTCCAGCAGGTCCAGGGCTTCAGGACTCACCAAGTGCTGGTTCTCCGTCTGCACAAACTGTTCCCAGCGCTTCCTGCTCTGCCTGCAGGCAGACACGCGCACACACACACACACACACACACACACACACACACACACACACACACACACACACACACATTCATTACAACAGCTGAGCTGTGAGCAAAAGAAGCAGCAGGGAGCAGAGGGCTTTTCTAGTGACACGGCAGCAACACATAACTTGTAGGCACACTGTGCAGTTTTTGGCCACTCGTGGTGCTAGAGAGCAATGTTTTGATGAGTAGGTACCAGTATGCACAAAAAGGACCCATGCGTATGCACAGGAGCACGTTGGTGAAGGGGATGGGCATTTCTGCAGTCTCGCACTGATCCACTGGTCAACAGTCAGTGGAAAAAAATAAAATAAATAAATAAATAAATAAAAGCACCAAAAAAATTTAACATATAGAAGAAGATAAAAAGCTAGCTGATATGAATATGGACGTGAACAATGCAGGTTTAAAAAGGATTTTGCAAGTGTTTTATCAGGAGGGAATTGCATTCAAAAAGGTGTGTTAGGCTTCAAGGATGTTTTGATAAGAAACACTGAATGTGTACAAGAAAACTTGACAGTGTACCTTTGACAGTGTACCTTCTAGAGTCTGTGACTGCCCTCTCCTGGTTCAAAATCGTACCTCTCCTTCTGCCACCAGTTCATTAGCATCAACAAATCCAAATCATGCACTGCCCTAGTCTCACAGGGAGTCCTCCAAGGTTCGGTGTTTGGTCCCCTCCTCTTCATCCTCTACATGCTCCCCCTTGGTCACATCATACCCCACCAATGACTCCATTTCCACTGTTATGCCGATGACTACGGATGCAACGACTATAGATTTTGTCGGTACGATTATAGTCTGAAGAATGTATGAAGAATAATCACAGTTTCACGATTATCATGAATTAATTAATTTCACTGCTAATGTATGAAATCACATGAACACTCTAGATGTTAATGTGTTATTTATTGCTGCTTTTTGAAACAGAAAATGATTATATGATCAATCGTTAACCTCTTATTTAAAGAGGTGAATCAGTCACACCGCAAACAAAGGCCAAGATGGCAACAAAAGTGCTGTCATAAACAAGAAGTTGGCCCTTTTTGGGCTAGAAACGACCGAGCCAGCTGGTGTGTCTGAAAATTGGAGGAGCTGCTAGCCAAGATGCACCTGTCACAGAGAGATTCGCAGCATGTTGCCAAAAACGAAATGCGATGGAGTGATCTTTTTGCAGTCGTATGTCCAAGAGGGGATGAAGAGGAGTAGTAAGTAAGTAACGTTTAGTGGTAACGTCAGTGACATGTTTGAGCTGTTCAAGAGTTTTGACTCATACGAATGTTATCTCCAGTGCACTGGCTCTGCGTTTTCCTGATGTTAAATTGCCGCAGTAAGTTATCCCCGCACCGGACTCCGTTGAACATCACTCTGACAGGCAATACTCGCGGTGACCGGACTCGCCGTCTGATGGGACGTGTGTGCGCATACGCTAATGTTTATGTTGTCGAGGAGGTTTATTAAGAATTGCACACACTGCTACACATAACTTGCAGTCAGTTAACACTCGCCGTAGCGGAGCCTTTACGATTAACCGTGACCGTTGTAAAGCTCCAGTAATATTGAAATCGGTTAACCACTGCATCCCTACCGATGACACCCAGCTCTACATCTTCACCAAAATCAATTATTGCTGCCACCTACTCCACCCTCACAAACTGCCTTACAGAAATAAAAGCATGGATGCAAGCTAACTTCCTCAAACTCAACAGTGACAAATCTGAAATCCTCATCATCAGAACCCAAAAATTCTCCCTCTGCATCGATGGTTCCACTCTTCCAGCATCCACAAAAACTCCGCAACCTTGCGTTATCTGTGACCAAACCCTCTCCTTCAAGTACCACATCAACCACAATACAAAAATCTGCATTCTTCTATCTTAAAAATATTGCCCACCTTCGTCCCTCCCTTTCCTTCTCATCCGTGCATTGATCACCTCAAGACTGGACTACTGCTAAAGCATTCTGGGCGGCAAACCCACCAAATTCCTCAATAAACTACAATATATCCAAAAACTCAGCCGCCCATTTACTCACTCACTCCAGCACCAAAGACCACATCCCTCCAGTCCTCCTAAACCTCCACTGGCCCATCCAACACAGAATCCAGTTGAAAATCCTCCTTATCAACTGCAAAGCTCTCACTGACCTCCTGCACTGTCACACTCCCACCCGAAACCTCAGATCCAGAGATGCCAACCACCTCCCCTCTCACCCACCCCAAGCACTGAACCTGGGGGGGGACAGGGCCTTTTCTGTTGCGGGCTCCGCCCTCTGGAACTCTCTCCCCCAACACCGCAGACTTTCCCCACATCACTTGGTAACTTCCAAACCGCACTCAAAATCCATCTCTTTAAAGCTTTAACCTGTAAACTTAGCGGTTTCCATTTGTTTCTATGCGGTTTTGCTGCACCTTTTTAATATTTATCTCTAGTTGTTACTGTGGTTTTTATTCTGATCTTATCGTTTCTTTGTTTTTACCTTGAAAACTGCCTTTGAGTACCATCTAAAGCGCTATATACAACAAATGTATTATTATTATTATTATATGGCTCAAGCTGGTGACAAAGACGTTTCCCTCGGCACATTACATAAAGGCTGCAGTGGAAAAAGGTGAACTTGTGTTTGTAACTACCACTGTGATGCAGTTTAAACACATTTCTTTGTGTGCTGGAAAGTGAAAATGAATGGTTCTATTAAGGACTGCCTGGATCACAAAGAGGGCCTCAACAGAAGTTACAATGAGGCTTCCTTTTCCAGATGTTAAAACCTACTTTCATTTACTCTATTTAAGGGTCATTTCGGGGGTTCCAACTTGGAACCAATTTCCCAAGTTTTTGTATCTAACTGACTGACAACAATCTCTGAAATTGGTCCAGTATTAAGCAATATCGCTGCAGTTGGCAGAAGCGAAACAAGCTACAATGTAAGTTATTGGGCAATTGGGCACCTTCAATTTACATCCACAAAAGTGCTTGTTTTGCCATGGACATGCTCAGATTGTTGTTCCAAGTGTATGACAACATTATGGAAAGGATCCCTACAGAGATTGACCTTTTTTTTTTATTTAAAAGAGTAAGATCCTTTTTTTAACATTAAAACATCCCCCAAATTGCTATTGCCAAACCCACCATGCTCCATTTAAATAAACAGTAATTGTATCATCGTAAAACACACTTTATTTAAAGTCGACAGAAACAAACAAGAACTATCAAAAGCAGTCTTGGTTCGTCTTTCCACTGTTCCAACAATCACTACTCTGGTTTGGTTGAAATAAACGCATAACTTACCGATTTAGATGTGGAAATATGCTGCCTCTGTACATGCTAAAAGTACGGTTTATTTAAATAGAGTCTGGTGGGTTTAGCGATAATGCTCTTGGAACCGTTTCTGGTTAAACAAAAGGGATCTTACTCTTTAACATAAAAGATCAAACACCGTTGGAATCGTACATTGTACACATTAGTCACTTAAGACATTAATGCATGGGAAAATAGGGTCCTGGTTGAAAGACAAATAAAAAAGAATTACGCTTTAAGGATAATTTCAAATGCCATTTTATTAGTCTTTGTTTTATCAACAGGGGTGTTAAACGATTTCCTGACAACTATTTTAGGGCAGGGCTGGGCGATATACCAAATACCTCCATATCAATAGTGTAGTGTTGACTATTGGTGCTTTCACAAAATATTTACACAATGAGATTTTTGATAAATATTCATCACTAATGTAGATATAATGACTAAGTGGCTAAAGGCAAATAATAGAACAGTTCCAACAGTCTGGAAGGTTCAGAAAATGACATCACTTTACTATAATGCAGCCTTTAAAACCAGGAAAAGACAACAGGGATGCAAAAAGAATTTCAGCCCTGGCTGACAATAAAGCTGTATTGTATCATAAGTTACTTTTCTGCCCCTTTGGATATTTTTAGCCTGTATTCTGATTTGACTTCTACGCTACGTTCGGCTCCAGAGCAGCTACTGTATGTCACCATAAGTGGAGTGTGATGGGAATCCCAGAGGCAAAGTGAGAGTGGACTTACTGTCCCAGCAGGTCTTTGAAGCGCGGGTCCAGTTCAATGTGGTATTTACGCAAATAGCCGAACAGCTCGTCTGTCCCCAGGACCTTGGCAATTCGCACCAACTAAAAAAATAAAAAATAAAACAAAACAACACACTGGGGTTCAAACTCTGTGGACCACTTTGAAATATAAAGAAATCTCTGTCACATTATGGCTAAGTCATGTGAAAAAATTAGGACACCCATGCTAAAGTTGACTAAAAAGAGGAATAAAAAAAATCATCTTTTGCAAATTGATCTTAATTCCTGAATTACAAAAAATGAGGAAATATCCAATCTTTAAAGGACACCAATTTTCTTTGTGAATGAATAATGTATCGTAAATAAATAAATTTTCTTCCTTAAAATACAGGGGGCATAGGTAAGTACACCCCTATGTGAAATTCCAATAGATTTTTATTTTTAAAGGCCAGTTATTTCATGGATCCAGGATACTATGCATCCTGATAAAGTTCCCTTGGCCTTTGGAATTAAAATAGCCCCACATCATCACATACCGTTCACCATACCTAGAGAGTGGCATGGGGTACTTTCCATAAAATCATCTCTCAATACAAATAAAACCAGCTATTAGGCTAACTGAAATAAAACCATGTATGGGGAAGGGTATGTGATGATGTGGGGCTATTTTAATTCCAAAGGCCAAGGGAACTTTATCAGGATGCATAGTATCCTGGATCCATGAAATAACTGGCCTTTAAAAATAAAAATCTGCCTGACTCTATGGGAATTTAACATAGGGGTGTACTTACTTATGCCCCCTGTATTTTAAGGAAGAACATTTATTTATTTACGATACATTATTCATTCACAAACAAAATTGGTGTCCTTAAAAGGTTGGATTTTAAGGCATTAAGATCAATTTCCAAAAGAGGATTTTTTTATTCCTCTTTTTAGTCAACTTTAGCATGGGTGTCCTAATTCTTTCACATGACTGTATTCACCAACCATTTGCAAATGTCAAGACAATTGTTAGCCTGTATGTTAAATATATGTTGTTGTTGTTAGTTTGACTTGTTTCCCTTCCTTCTCTCTCTCATCAACCTGCATTTGTTTTCCCTCTTTCCATTTTTCACACCTTCCACTCTCTTGTGAGAAACTCTCGAAGAACGAGTTCTGTTTGTGCTGAATGAGTGCCCTCTTCCTGTTAACTACAGTTGACACTTGAGAGTGAGGCACCACAGACAACATCCGATAAAGGGCCCAGGACACAAATACATGTTCTCCATTACATGTTCGGGGACATTCTGTCTAACAGAGACACAGGAAGCTCGGTGTGTGCTGAGAAGCAAGCCAGCAGACGTTTTGATCTCTTTTCTTGTGTTTTTCAGTACGCGTTTTATAAAATTAGTAATAAATGGCCGTGACTTATCTGCCTCCTCTCGACATGAACATGCTGCTGTTTTCAATGGTGTGCAGGAGCTGCACGTGTGTGTCAGGACGCACCTGGTCATAGTTGTCTTGTCCGTGGAAGAAGGGCTCTTTCTGAAATATCATACTGGCCAGCATACAGCCCAAGCTCCACATGTCAAGACTGTAATCATACATCTGAAACACAAAATCATCAAACAGCACTGCCGATGATGAGACACAGACATCAGAATTATCCTTGTGTGCTGACAACATTTTCTCAAAGGTGTGCGACAGTCAACGTTGTACAAAATGTACATGTTGTGCGTCGGTTATATCTAAAGGGTGTTTAAATGTGAGCTGGTTCAATCTGTGTGCGTGTGTGTGTGTGTGTTTGTTACCTGGTAGTCCACCAGGAGTTCGGGGCCTTTGAAGTACCGTGAGGCCACTCTGACGTTGTACTCCTGGGATGGGTGGTAGAACTCTGCCAAACCCCAGTCTATAAGGCGTAGCTATGGAAACACACAATTTATCCTCATTGAACTTCACAGTGACCACTGAACAGGTGTAACCTATTATAACCTGTGTGTGTGACAAGTATTCTGTAGGATTAATTCACATCTGTTTTAATCGGTTGTCCCCGGTTGGCCAAGGTTGGAAGTGTAAAATGCTTTATTGGCCAATGTAACAATCTTTGGTGTTGTTCAGAAGAAAAGAAAAGAGCCACAGCTGATGTTACAGCTACTGCAATAGCCATTTAGCTACAGCCATAGCAAGAGGCCCATGCACTGGCGCTTGTAGTAACAGCCAGTGGTTATGGCTACAGTCCTTGCTTGGCTTTCCTCTTCTTTCTCGATTGACATAAACTTTCTATAGGTGGCGCGCTTTACTTTGTCTGTTCTGCCATGACTGCTAATGCTTATTTGTGGCCGGATGGCATTTCTTTGTCAGATGATCAGAATAGAGACAATTTGTTCTTTCATGAATTGGGTACGGATTGAATTGTGTTGTAGCGGTTAACCGAAAGAGAGCAACAGAACAAACATCTATTTAGATGGAAATTACATCTGCGGTTATTTTAAGGATCGCACTCCGACTGCACTCAAACACATTACAGGGACACCAAGTGTAAGCCAATACTAACGCATTACCAACCAACAATAAACTTCTTTTTAAATGGGGGATAGAGTATAAAAGAGAGAGGAATGCAAGGATGAAGAGCCAGAGAGAAAATTAACAGTGAGAGAGAGGCTGAAATAGCAGGCTGAGATAATGTTCACAGTGTGTGGGTGTGTGAAGAAAATCTGAAACAGACTATATAGGGCACCACCTACCTTTCTCAACTGGTGGTCGATCATCACATTGTGGGGTTTGACGTCACGGTGCATGATTCCCATACTGTGACAGTAGTCCAGAGCCTGGCCAGAGTAACATCACAGCAGACAAAGATATAAATATGTGTACAGTCTTTTGAATACCCATGAACCTTACGAAAAATTGAGACTAAGTGGGAAAATGTCTTATTCATTCAATTCAACAAAAAAGTCTCACCTTCAGTAGTTCGTACATATAGAAACGGATATCGTAATCTGTCAACTTCTGGTACAACTCCTGCAGGGAAAAACAAAGTTAGATCAGGATTTGAGCCTTGAATTTGAAATTTAGTTCAAGGAAAAAGCTGCCGATGCCCGCTAATGATTAAGACACAGTCAGCGATGGCAGAAAACACTCAATGTGACGCCAAAGACCAAACAGCGCACCCCCAGAAGCATGCAGAAGAGAGGTGATCATTGTACCTTGAAGTCTGTGTTATTGATGCATTCAAAGACAAGCGCTGGAGTTCTGGACTGTACAGCCACCACAGAGAGACAGAGAGGGACGGGGAGTGGCAGTGAGATAAAATCAGTCAAAAACAAGAATAAAAACAGAGCAGCATGTAGCTCGTTGACGATTCAGCCCCCTGATTAACCACCAGATTTGACAAAACCCCACGGTGTGTTCTTAACCAATAACCTGCTGGAAGTGAACCGGACCCCAATTTGACATATAGTAAAATCATCAGCAGCATGAGTTCAAGCAAACTGTCCCAAAAACTGTGAATATAATAATACTTTTCTAACCACCTGTACTTCACGGGAAACCGGTTTCTGTTGTCTTAATTTATAGTTTATACCCCCCCACCTTTAAGATGTGATGTGTAGTTATATCCTCAACTTAACTTTACACATAAAAGAATGATCGCAGTCAGTCCCATGCTGTCAGGTTTACAGATTTTAAATGGAGTACTTGTTAACTTCTACCAGTATTCCCAACATGTGATACGTTTCAGTCCAACACTCTCCATTCATTTCCTTCATTTATATAAAAAAAAAAAAAAAAAAAAAAAAAAAAAAAAAAAGGACAGACACGCCATTAGCGAGCCTACCACTGGGTCTTTGACTGTGTCCACTAGTCGGATGATGTTGGTCCCCCCTCGCAGGTTCTCCAGGATCTTGATCTCTCGCTTGATCTTCTTCTTCTTGACCGGCTAACTCCAGAAGAAAAACAAGCAAGGCAAACAAAGACATGGATTTAAAAAGAGAGGTCTTAGGGTACTAGACAGAAGAAGAAGAGAAATCATATCAAGAGATGTATAAGCAGAAGTTTGTCCACGTGCTATTTCCGACTTCTGTTCGTGAACCTGCCAATTCTGCGTGTCGTGTCGCTGCTGCATTCCACTCGGTCAATCTTTTTGTACAAAAGACATTTAGGGCGGGCGGCTGGCTGATGTTTACATTTAAATGACTGACGGATAATTTGACACTGGCATTGCCAAACTTATTTGCAAATGCGTATTAGTCTGGAAACTCTGTTCATTTTTCAATTTTCAACGGCGCAGACCAAAATGCCTCTGGATGCAACTGGATAGACCTACAACCAATCAAGAGCGACAAAACGTGTGATGTAGCACTGAGTGACACATAGAAGTTGGGGCGGTAGTATCCTTGACGTTCAACTTCCGGGATTGCTCTGTTGCCGGCGAAAAAAATCCGCTGGATTTCACTCATTTAAGCCGGATATCCGTTGCCCTGGGCTTCCGTTGTGTTGGCATTTTAAACTCTGGTGGATTCATGAGGACTATGGTTAACTGCTCCTCAGATCTTGGCAGGGTAAATCCAGACAGCTAGCTAGACTATCTGTCCAATCGGAGTCTAAAACGCGCACGTTCCACCAAAACAAGTTCCTTCCGAGCCTATTTTCTCCGGTGCTTAGGACCGCCCAGGACAATATTTTGGTTATAATTTGGTTTAAAGAAATTCCATTAAATCAGAGCACGTTTTCCTCCCGTCCCAGAATGCCATGTGGAGTAGCCAGACTGGCAAAGCAACCTTCTCAAATTACAGCTGGGCAGCACACTCAAAATTTGTTTCTGAAAACACACGACAACAGCTCCAAACATTACCCGTCTTACTTTTATTAAAGCGATATGATCTCTGGTGAAACGGCTCAACAGATGCTGATGCAGCAGGAAGTCCGAGGTTAAGACATTTTAACCACTGCTTCAGACTGAGGCAAAACAATAATGGACTCATTATTAATTCATTGATTCCTTTACATAATCCATTATTAAATACATGATTATGATTTAGAACACTGGTGTTCTCTGAGTGGACAGAAAGCTTTACTGTGTTCATTATGGAGGACAGAAAAATGACTAATTGATCAATAAATTAATCCTAGATGAATCTGTAAATATTTGCCAGGCAAACCGGGCAGAAGCTCAACACTAACTTTTTGCATTTTCCCACTGGTTTTCAGGGCTGCAACTGACAATTATTTTCATTATGGACTGACCTCTGCAAGGATTAGTTGATCTACAGAAAATTAAACTGCAACTATTTTGATGATCAATTCTTTGTTCGGGTAATTTCTCAAGCAGAAATGCCAAACATTCTATGGCTGAAGCCTGCAGATTCACAAATGTGAGAATTTACTGCTCTACTCCTTGTATTGAATGAAATTAAATTGAATATATTTGGAGTTTTGGACCAGAGATCTGATGACATCACATGGGGCTCTAGGAAATTGTGATAGAAATGTGTCACTGTGTCCTGACATTCTATAGACCAAACAATTAGTTGATTAATCAAAAATATAATCAAGCACTCCCATTCCCCATATTACACTGACATTTACAGTATATATTTTACTCAATTTCAAGTGGAGGCCTCTAAACCACACACTCAGCCAGGACATTGGCGTTCAGCATTTAGTAGAGATGTTCCGATACCAGTATCGGTATCGGCTCCGATACTGCCTAAAACGCTGGTATCGGTATCGGGAAGTACTGGAGTGTATGCACCAATCCGATACGTAATAAAGCCCTAAAGAAAATCTACATTAAAGTAGTTTATTGATGTTCTTTTTCCATTATAACTGACTGTCAAACTGGAGAATAAAAGAAAGTTCTGGGGCATTCATTGTTTGTGTTTGTTCATGTTTCACAAAGAGTTTAACCTGAGCCAGACCGACAACAAAAATAGAAATCATATCACATCCATACAGGGATAGTAGTATACAGCTGTTAAAACATAATGAAATATATGACACTCTGGTATCGGATCGGTACTCGGTATCGGCCGATACGCAAGTTCAGGTATCGGAATCGGGAAGCAAAAAAGTGGTATCGGGCCATCTCTAGCATTTAGTTTAAGGAGATCTAGCTGCCCACCTTCAGGATCTTGACCACCACCTTCTCATTGTTGGTGATGTTGATGGCCTCGAACACTTCGCTGTACTTCCCCCTGCCCAGTTTACGTACTAGTTGGTAGTCCTCCTGGTTGCTATAGAGGCAGATAGAGAAACAGTGCAGAGTTTGTGTGAGAAAGAGAAAAAAAATTTTTTAGCATCAGCATGCAATGAAAGTCAGTGTAAGAACTGTTGCTAAGTGTTCTTGTCACTGCGATGAAGCTCAGCCTTGGGGAATTAAGTGATTTCTGGTTATGATCTTTAGACAGATGTAATTCAAGTCAACAGACATGGGGACAGGAATGGAGGTAAGGGGGAGGAAAGTGTCAAGACAGTGCAGAGCAGCAGGGTAGTGGGCTGGGAGACTGTACTATTATAATGTCATCATACCCTCATAGCGAGATGCATAATAATAGACACCCATCTGCCACACGTTCCCTCTTCTTCTTCAACACATGCAAACAGAGACCTCTGTGGTTAGACATGACATGCATGCAATTAGAGCAACCTGAACAGAAATGTCCTCACTTCCAGTTGGGTACGTGGGCCTCGTAGTCCCAGTACTCCCGGCTCTTCAGCGTATTGACGTCTGCGTACACACGGGACTTGCTACCGGCCACCGGACCCGGCATGGCGAGACCCGTGGCTCGGGCGCTGTGGGACGTTTGTCACGGATATCTGCTGGGGTCGGGGGCTCACGGACAAACTGGAGGGGGTATCAGGGGTAGACCGGTAACTGGATTTGCTGACTGTGTGGGTGTGAAGTGGAATAGGTCAGGGAGGGAGAGAACCGGAGTTGTCCGCTGCAGTTCGATGCAATTAAGTGCCCGCCGAGCAGCGCTCCTTGGTCGGATTGTCAGAAGCTGCAGAGCCGATGTCGGTGGGGCTCGGAAGGGGAGCTGATCAGAGTCGGAGTGATTGTGCAGCTGAGGTAAGCTACGCAAAGAGGCGGGGAGGCATAGGGATGTTGAGGTAGAGAGGAAACGGACCCCTAAAAGGCCACAGTGGAAGAGGAAAGGGGGTCGGTGATCTGAATATCAAGGGTTAAAACTCCGAAGCAACTGTCGTTGTGGGCCCTAAATCCGAAACGTTAGGGGAGGTGACCGGTGGGCTTTCTGCGCTAGCCGACGGACGGTCGGGGAGTGGGGTGGGGGTTGCTCTCGGTGTTCTAGTGTTAGCTATCAATCAACTGTGGATGTGACGGATCGGTACCGGGGGCCGACCGGAGGGAGAGGGGGGGGGGGAGCAGAGAGATCGATGTTGTTAGCTAACGTTAGCCAGCGATGCTACTTCAGCGCGGAGATGTCGCACCGACTGGGAGCGCTCGGCGCCGTGCACCACCATCGGCGGAGCCCGCGTCATGTGCGACCAGCTGTGCGGGGAAGCAGCACCTCAGGGGCCCGGTACCAGACGCCGACGGAGGGTCCGGGATTCGGAGGTTTCTTCTGCAGCCACAGACCTCCCCGGTCGAGAGCGCAGGGAAGGGAAGCGGATTGCGATTGAAGAGGAGCGAGAGAGCCGCCCGGATGTGAAGCCTGTGGCTGCCCGAGTGAAGATGAGGAATAACGGGATGTTCGACTGAGCAGCCGGGACACAGCGCCCTCTAGTGAAGAGGATGTGATTGATAGAGGAGCAAATATTTGAAGGCATTCTTTTCTGTCAAAGATTTTATTCGTATTTAAGAGTTTCCCCAAAACCTCATATAATTAAACGGATGTCATGAAGAAAAAGTCACAATTTGTGTGGACACCGCAATATTTTTCACTGCACTCCGAATTATGAATAATCACCTAAAGATAATATTATATTTGTTTAGATTAATGTTGGAGCCTGACATGAAATCAGCTATCTCCGTCATTAAAACCAATTACATGAGGTAATCACCTGTAGTAGACTAGATAGTAGTAAAGTAGATTTACTCAAGTACTTAAGAACAATTTTAGATAGGCTACCTGTACTTTACATGAGTATTTCCATTTTATGGCTTAGGGAAATATTGTACTTTTTACTCTACCACATTTATTTCACAGCCATAGTTACTATGGTATTCTTTACAGATTATATATAAAAAGATTTTTACATACAGAATATTAGATTGTCTTGTTATGATGTATTACTTTACATATACTCAACAGTAAAGTCATTCAATTGATCTCCTTGGCTAGACCACATTAAAATGCTGCTTAACATGTTAATGCAACAGTAATAATATCCCAATGATATAAATCAGTGTCATAGAAAGATAATTAAATTTATAACAGGGGCTGGTCATCCTTCATAATGAATACTTTTACTTCTGATAATTACAGTGCATTTTGTAACATTCTGTTTTAGAGACATTGTGTGGTATTTTTTTCAGATAACCTTTAATATAATACATCATTTAGAACAAAATAAAAAAAAGCTAACAAATGTCAACAAGAACTCTCTTGATTCAGAAGAGTGTATTTCCTTCTTAAATAATCTCATGACTCCTGTAAGTTTATAGATGAAAAAGTTTTATTTGTTAGTGCTGTGTGTAATTGAATACTACATACATACAGATAATCTTAGCATGAATGTACACATACTGAACGTCGCCACAAAGATTTTTGTCCTTTTTTTTTTTCCAACATCATTCACATAAACTACAATACAATTTGAAAAAGCTATAGGAGGGAACAGTGCTGTGAGGAAAGGGGGGGGGAGCACCAGTTCCCAGGGACAGAACACAGGAACTATCACAGCAAGCATGCAGAGAGCTAGAGACACCAGGGTCTGACAGGTTCATTTATTGGAACTGAAAAGGAAAGGATGGTGGGGAGGGGGGAGCCAACCACCAGTGAAAATGCAGAAGGGTGGGTTTATTTCATTTGTGCTTAGACCAGAGATTTTCCTCTCCTTTCCCTGCCTGTGTTGGATGTGGAGTTTTTAAACCAAGAATTGATGGAGATGTAACAAGTGCAGTTCTTGTTTTCACTTTGCAATATTCCTCACTGTCAGTTAATGTTGTACCTATACCTGATCAGCACTCTATAATACACACAGGAGTAACGCACTACCAGACAGTCACCCTCAGCAATAAAAGCGACTAAACCAGCGCCACTGGGCTGGAATTATTCTTAGGCTTTGAGCGTACACTTGTACTATTAATAATACATATTAAGTGTACTGTCTGCACTAGTGTGTGAGGTCCTTGTCCTGCACCTGGAGTGACTATTTTTTTTTTTTATTATGCACATCATGATGATGTGTCAGCACCAATTAACAAGTCAAAGTCCTCCAGCACTTGGCAAATATGAACCCGCGTGTATCGATTCCTGATGTGTTTGTGTTGTATTATTCAACTTTTACACCACCACCCTACCGAATTCTTTGTGCAGAGATGGTTTCTTCTGGGATTTGGCGTTAGAAACAATTCTACATTGGGAAAAGCTCGAGTACAACTCTGGCAGACGTATTAAAAAAAAAAAAATACAGCCATATTTATCCCAAACCAACCCAAGGCCCTGGTCTCTCCATCGAGGAATATAGATTTTAATATCAAATTAAAAGATTAATAAAAAAAAAATACAAACATGTGAAACCATAAAAAAAAGCATACAGTACTTATTTAAGTCCAAGATGTTGTCAGTCTTATGCCAGATTCAGAAAATAAAAATACGATGGCTAATGAAACCAACCGTCTGAGCTCACATGATGATGGACAGAGACAGAAAGCAGAAGAGGAGGAAGAGGCAGAGAGGCACCGTGGCCTCATTTTAAGGCTAAAAACAAAAAGAAAAGAATTGCAAGCCAGAATAAAACCAAAACATTTTTACTTCCGTCTTTTTGGCCTCCTCCGTTTGTTTTCAATACTGCACTCAAACCATGATTCAACAGAGAGAGAGGGAACCGCTCCGCAGATGAACAGAAAAAGGAACCATGGTGATCACAGTGGACATGTAAACCAACTTGTTCTCTGGGCTTCTTAAGCACAACTAGAATCTCATAGCATTCAAAGACGAGGAAGGCGTCATTCACTCTGGTAGAAACCCACTGACAGACACAGCTCAACATGTAACAGGAAAAACTGAGTATTAAAACTTCTTTCAAAACATGGAAAATATTTAACACAAAGTGCAGGTTCATCCTGCGAAAACCAACTCGGACAGACCAGTAAGATTAGTACATTTAATAAAAAATAGGTCTGCTGAAATATTTCTAATACAATTCTCTACAGTCTGAATGTCCCTGTTTGACAGAATTTTACACACACACACACACACACACACACACACACACACACACACACACACACACACACACACACACACACACACACACACACACACACACACACACACACACACACACACACACACACACACACACACACACACACACACGGTGTTCTTTAAGATTCCCTGCAACATACAGATACAATCACTACATGGACTACAAAAAGAACAAAAGAGCATTTGTCCAAATGTTTCACATAGTAAAAAGTAGCAAGAATACAAAAACAGCTCTTACATATTGTTTTTAAGAAAGACTAGTTCTGACATTTTCAACTTACCTGGCTAAGTACACCCACAGATCCATAGTATGTACAGGCTGAGAGAGGAAGTGTAATGTTCAAACTTGGACATTTTCAGTACAAAGAAGTCTAACAGCACTGATGTCTGCAGGAATATGACCATTATATTAGTGAGAAAGATATGCTTCTATAGTTGTCTATACTGGAGTGTGAGATTGGTATCAATCATCAGGTTTTTTTTTTCTTATTATTGACGGTTAACTTCATCTGGTTGGTTAGTCTACACACCTTTGGGATCAGGTGCTGCCTCTTCATACTGGTGTTTTGGTATTTCACTATAGGACAATTAATCCCCAAACTCCCCCCTACATGGTTTCCCTTCACATACGTTGAGGGAGTTTACTGGCTATTTCATAAAAAAAAAAATAAAAAAATAAAAAAGTGATGTGGACACAGGGAGTCGGGTCAGGACAATACACAGTTTCTGAATTACTGTGGGGAGATGAAAACCAAAAGTGGCTGAGGGGTTAGTCAAACTTCCCAGTCTTCCGATACTAAACAGCGACAGGAAGAGGAGGAAGCAAAGATGAGAGGAAGAATGAGGGGAGGGGAGTAATTTAAGAGCGGGGAAAAGAGGTCATCGGAGAAAGAGAGGGGGAAAGATAAAAACAAGGAAATGATCCCCCTCTAGTGGACACTCTAGCAGTCAAGACTTTCAAGTCTTTGGCCCCGTCAGTTTAGGTGGATACTGAACTTAACTCTATTGATTTATTCAGTAAACCTTAAAACCTACTTAATGCCAAACTACTTAAAAACACACACAAAAAACTATGTCTGTCTTATATAACAATTAAGGGAGATTTACATTCAATCTTTCCTTTTCTGAGGGGAGAAATTTAGGAGGGATATATTTGCTGGATCAACTTGCATTATGGAACCCGTTTTTGTCTGCAACAGTCTGATTAAGGCTGCATTCACACCAAATCAGGCGTTGCTGCAAAAACGGCAGTCCTACAATTCATTTGAATATGGGAAGTGCATTTAGGCTGCGGCGGTGGGGACCGCAGGGTATGCCGAAAAGTTGAGATACATTCGACTTTTGGAGAAACGCAACCCGACGTCACGCTGTGGTGACATATCACTTAACTGCCAATCAGACAAAAGACAATGTAAGTGTAACATCATGTTTCACGTGTAATCACTCAATTTGGCCTTGTGCACCAGTTTAAATCCCACCATAATGTTAAGTCTTGCCTTGCATCCCGGGTAGTTAGTGAAAGTAAATGTTTTTTTATTTATTAAATCTGTCAATGCGGACAGACAATCACTCATAGTACCCGGCATACTAGCAGCATGGCTAAATGCTAGCACCATAGGAATACAATGGAGAAACAAATGGGCCACTCTCACACCACTGCACAACGCCTGATTTGATGTGAATGCAGCCTAAGTATGACTTATGGCAGTTTAAGTGGTTGTGGCCTCTTCACTGCTATCAACTGTCTAATTGTGGGGCTGAGAAAAAGGGTAGAGGTCAGGTATAAGAAGAAAAAGAGGTGGAACAAAGAGGAAAGTGCAGGGAGTGAGAAACGCTCAGGATCTTATGAAATGACAGGGCTAAAGTACTAAAGGGCTTGGGGCAGGTTAGTAAAGCAAAAAAAAACTTGATGTATCACTGGTAGTAATGAATGCAATAATAATAGCCTGGACTGTCCTGCAAATGCGGAGATAGTTAGGCTGAATAAATAGCCTACAAGGGATGGACGAGGAGACAGGAGTTTAGGGGACTGTCTGTTCAAGGGAAAAAGGATTTATATGCACTGGGGCACTGGGTAACCCCCTCCATCGGCTGTGTGCTGCACAGTGTGATCCTGCAAAGAGCCCAAGTCACTGAAACGCTCGCCACACCAAACACACTTGAACTGGCCCTCTCTGGAGTGTGTGCTTGCGTGTTTGGTCAGGTGCTCGCGCTGTTTGAAGCCCTTGTTGCAGTGGCCGCATTTGTACGGCTTTTCCCCGGTGTGCACGCGCCGGTGTCGGTTCAGGTCTGATGAGTATTTGAAACGTTTCTCACAGTCAGGGCACTTCAGCGGCTTTTCCCGCGAAGGGTCGCAGCGGTGCTGGACAAATTCCGAAGAGGACAGGAAGCGGCGGTCACACAGCGAGCACTTGAGGGGCTTCTCTTGGCAGTGAGAATTTTGATGACGCTGTAACGTCGACCCCTTCTTGTAGCCCTTGCCGCAGACGTCACACTTGTACGGCTTGTCGGGCGAGGTGTTGGACGACTCGCCGCACTTGTGCCTGAGCAGCTCTCCCGACTGGCTAAACTCCTTCTGGCACGAGGCGCACTTGAACAGGTTGTCCATGCCGTGGACGTGCTGGTGGTACAGGAGGTGGGAGGGCTGCATGAAGCCCTTGTCACACAGATTGCATTTGAACGGCCGGTCAGTAGGGTCTTTGTGTGTGCGTCGGTGGCGCACCAGTGCGTACTGCTGCTTGAAGCTCATCTGACACTCGTCACAGTGGTAGGGGCGCTCCTCCGAGTGTGTGCGCTCGTGTTGCCGAAGGTCGGACGGCCGCTTGAAACCCTTACCACACGTGGCACAGCGGAACGGGCGGGAACCCTGCGGGTGGCAGGGGTGGTGAAAGAGCTCCGACGACTCTTTGAAATGCAGCTCACATAAGTTGCATTTGAACAAGTGCTCCCCAGAGTGCACATACATGTGGCGCACAAGGTGGGAGCGGTGCTTGAAACTCTTTTCACAAACGGCACACTTGAACGGGCGTTCGCTGCTGTGTGTTCGCTGGTGGTGCTGCAGGTGCGACGACTGGCTGAAGGCCTTGTCACACGTGTCACATTTGAAGGGCTTCTCTCCCGTGTGCACCCTCTCGTGCCGTGTGAGTTCTGACAGGTGTTTGAAGCCCTTCTGGCAAACGGAGCATTTGTACGGCCGGTCTCGGGCTGAGGGAAAGGGTAGAATGGACGAGCTGCTGCTTGCTGACGCCCCGTCACTGTTGGGCTGCTGGGGATTATTTGAGTTGGGTGTGACGTTGCCAGAAGATCCGGGTCGGTAGGTCTTTTCACATATTGAACACTTCTGCGGGTTGGTGCTGTTGTGGGATGTGTGGTGCTGGGCTAAAGAGGTGAGTAGGGAGAAGCCCATCTTACACACCCCACACACAAACGGCTTCTGCTCCACCTGAACACACTGGTGTTCTAGCAGGTCTGTCGCCTGGTGGAAAATCTTCATGCACTGGGTGCACTGGAATGACCTGTCCTGATTCACCATGCACTGGTGCTCATGTGGGTTGGCCAAGTGGGAGATATCATGTCCACAGGCCCCACACTTGTGTCCTCCTTCGGCCCCTACCTGTAGGGAGGTCTGCTGGGCCTGGGCAGGGTGCTGCTGCTGACTGTGCTGCCCGCCTCCATGCTGCTGACTCCCGCTGTGTTGTTGGCTGTGTTGGCTGTGCTGTCCGTGCTGGGTCTGCGGCTGCTGCTGTAAAGACGTAGCATCTGGCTGCAGGACAATGCCATACACTGCACAGCCCAACGCATTCTCAGCTCCTGGAGGGATGGTGTGGACGACTGGAGGTGGAGCAACCGCATGCTGCTGCCAGGCCTCTGTCATGCGGGCTCGGGTGTAGGGATTCAGTTTGGCAGCTGGTGTGGCCCAACTGCAGTAAGAATGGGAGATTGGAACATATTTAAATAACGGTCTGAAGGCTTTAGAGTGCGTTAAGAAAACAGGAGAAAAACACTCACTCCATTTCAGCAAGTCGAACTGAAGAACTGGCAAGGGTGCTTGGTGAAGGGGCTGTGATGGAGGATATAGCTAGTGCAGAGGAGAACAGCTGTGTGGAGCTCAGACCTGTGGGGAAAGATGGAAGAAAATCCCCTGCTTTCACTTCATTTGTGGCCTTCAAGTGGTATCTGTATGGAAAACAGAATCAATGCACGTTAAATTATCAATGTGCAGAAAGAGGTTACTCAATAACAACAGTGTAGCATTATGTTGATTCTCCAACATCCACTGACCCAATAGACAGTACACCCTGGTCGGAAAAAAAAACATTTGTGTAGCAAAATGCTTTTAAAAAGTATAGAAAGATTGCTAATTTACAGTTACAATTTGGCTACATCAGCTTTAGCAGCCAGTTATAATGGGTCGGTATAAACTCAGCAGAAACTGAGACACAACAACTTGTGAGTTAGTATTACTGTGAGGTGTTGCAGTATTAGATTTACAAAAGATGGGTGCCAGACTATGATGGCAACCTCTCTAGCAACATATCACAGCAGATTATTCCTGTCTGCTCGTTAAACTACTCTGACAGAAGAGCTGATCATAGCGTGTTTGTCAGTCAAAAGGCATAGAATCGTGTAAAACATCCTCCTTACAATGATATGTACCTGCATGTTGACATTGCCAAAAGCATCCCAATGCAATAAAATGTGATTACAACAACTTCAGGATGTGCACCGTAAACGCAAAATCACATCGAAGGTGATCAATCATTAACATACACACTTGGACACAACACATAAACACTAAGCCGTACATTTAAATCTTTATTATACTGGTAATGTAGTTCCCCCCGTGCCTATGCAGCAATCAAAATGCTCAACGATTCGCGGTTAAAAAAGAAAAGAAAAGTGGAAGACAGCGTCTGCGCATCATAACGTTTTTCGTTTCCAGGCAAAGATCACTGTAATCAGGATAGCTTAGCTAGCTAGCTAGCATAGCCACATGCTAACGCAGCCACAGAGGCGCAGAAAAGAGCTAGCTAACGTTAGCGGACTAGCCACAGGAAATAATAGCCTAGTAGTAACTGCTGCAGCGCAGCCTTTGTTAGTGAGTGGTGAATTTAAACAGTGATGAGAAATTCTGCATTTACATACCTGGAGCGTCCAGTCAAATAACAGTCTACTGTAGGTTAGCTGACGTTACTCCCCCAAATAACAGGTCACTTCTTCACATCCGCAAACGGTGCTCGGATGCTCTCTTGTTCGAGCGCTGTGGCTCCAGGGGCCGAAAAAAAAGAGATTTGCTGGTCATTAAAATGGGCAAAAGATTATTTCGCAATTTCCCAAATAAGCGGTATCGTTTCACGTAAACATTTCTTTGGCTGCTGTGCTCCTAGGGCATTCTCTCGGCAAACGAAAACGTATACATTTTGTTAGAAATTGCTAGCTAGCTATCGCCTAGCTTCTGAGCCCCTGCCCGCGCACGGGAACATGAATAAACCAAGAGCTAATTGGCATGCTCACAACACACACACACACACACACACACACACACACACACACACACACACACACACACACACACACACACACACACACACACACACACACACACACACACACACACACACACACACACACACACACACACACACACACACACACACACACACACACGGGAAAGGTGGTGTATTATGGCTTTAATGTAACACTGCAAACGTTTTTTTATTCCGGTTTTCCTAACGAGTAAAAGGTGTTGCTGTTTATAAGTCAAAACTATCATGAAAAATAATTTTATCTTCCAGTAGTAAGTAAGACGTTGAAGTTGGCTTCCGATTATCGGCTTCCGATTCGGCAGTTAAGGGGTAATTTAAGGGAAATTTAAAGCTGATTATAGCTTCCCATTCACAGCGTACATAACTTACATTGCTGCGCGACTTATCCTCCGTTTTGTGCACCTTTTACTGTTGTGAAAGCGTGTTAGATATTTAGGTAAAGTGTTAATTATGTCTGAAACACCCTTTTAGATTTGTGAAAGCTTTATTATCTTTATGTGAACGCAATAAAGGGGGATTTGACTGTTTTTTTTCCTCACATGTAGACCACATTCAAACAGGTCTAGATTAAAAACCACTTACTTGACACATCTGGACTAAATTATTCCAGAGAAGCTAAATATTCTTTAAAACACAGTTTAAAAATTATTCATGAAAATGCAATGGGAGATTTGATTGTTTTTTTCACATGGACCATATTGGACCAGGCCCAGATCGAAAACCACTATACCTAGATTTATCAAATCTGGAATAAATTATCCCAGAGAGGCTAAAGATTCTTCCCTCTCTGGCATAATTAAATCCAGATTTGACAAGTCTAGGTATAGTGGTTTTCGATCTGGACCTTTTCCAAAAGGGTCTAGGTGTGAAGAAATCCATGAAATCTCCCTTTGTTGCATTTTCATTAATAGAATGAATCTTTCACTAATCTGAAACAGTGTTTTTAAGAATCTTTAGCTTCTCTGGGATAATGTAGTTCAGATTTAACAAGTCTAGGTATAGTGGTTTTAATCTGGACCTGGTTCCATGTGGTCTATAAGTGAAGAAATCCATGGAATCTCCCTTTATTGCATTTTCACAAATAGAATGAAGCTTTCACTAATCTGAAACTGTGTTTTTAGAACATTTAGCCTCTCTGGGATAATTTAGACCAGATTAGTAAAATCTAGGTATAGTGGCTTTAATCTGGACCTGGTTCAATGTGGTCTACATGTGACAAAACAATCAAATCTTCATTTATTGCGTTCTCATGAAGACAATAAAGCTTTCACAAATCTAAAAGTGTGTTTTAGACCTAATTAACGCTGAATCAGGCGCGGAGAATGGGCAGTTTACTTCAGTTTTAATATTTCCTTAAATTTTCCCTTAACTGTCGAATCGGAAGCAACGAATCGGAAGCCAACTTTAGTTTCAGTTTAACCGAATCTGTCACCGCTTTTAAACGTCACGATGAAAGATAGGCCTAGCTGTATTTTTGACTTAAGGGTTTCTTTAAGGCCTCATATATGCACTGTTATACGTATATTGAGGCAAACCTCTGAGAAGTATGAAAGTGGAACTGATTCGAGGTGGTGCTGTGTTTCACTGGGACCTAAATGAGCATTACAACAGGTTGTTTACGTCGGAAGCGCAGGACTACGTTAAGCCGGCGTTTTGTTATTCGAAGCCGCTGGAAAATACGTTTTAAAGCCGAGCAAACATGTTTCTTTTTCCTATAGTTTAACATGAAATACCTATGTTAATCCCTCTCAGTCAGTTAGCAAATGTACATATATAATTAATGTGTAATATGTCCTGACAAACCACAGGATGTTGGTTGGCTACAGCAGCAGCTCGGAGGAGGAAAGCGAGTCGTCGGCGGCAGCAGCGACTGATCGAAACAAAAGTTCTTCTCGAAAGTGTCAAGAGGAAGATGATGCTAACAATGGCAGCCCAGCGAGAAAGAAACACAAAATTGAGGAACAGGTTCCTAAAACGAGGTGTGTGTTGTGCTGGCTTTCTGTAGCCTGAGTTGGACAACATGATTGACCAGAGACTGTATGGAGAAAGAGGATGAGACAGAAAACACAAATTGTAAACGTATGTCCAAGAGTAGTTATTAAACGTGTATGATCAATCGTCCCGTACGTAACCTTTTTGTAATTTTCCAACTTCTCGCCATAGCCAACCCCTGGATGATAAGCCTATTGAAACTGTTTATTTTTTCAAGGTACTGTAAGGTCTTATTGGGCTGTGTTTTTTATTAGGCTACCTCTTCCTGGTTGCCTGTTGGCCATGTTTCCAGATGAAGTGGGTTCACAGACTGAAGACAGCTCTCTCCATGGTGGACGCGTGCGCTCTTTTAAACACGAGAGAGGCAACTGGGCTACCTATGTTTATTTGCCATGTAAGACCAACACACTACTGACGATTGATTTGTCAATTATCATTGTTTTAATCTCATTTGGATGTGTGTGTGTGTGTGTGTGTGTGTGTGTGTGTGTGTGTGTGTGTGTGTGTGTGTGTGTGTGTGTGTGTGTGTGTGTGTGTGTGTTTTCTTGTTTTCCCCTCTCTCTCTCCTCTGCACATCAGACCATCCTGAGGAGGAGTTCAGGGAGTTGTTGGAGGAGCTGCTCTCACTAGCCGGGGACCATGGTGTGGCTTTGACCCCGCAGGAGGAGTTCCACCTCAGCTTGTCTAAGACGGTGGTGCTCAGACACCACTGGATCCAAACCTTCACCCAGAGCCTCAGGGCAGGCCTGATGCACTGCAAGAGGTTTGCTCACATACCCATACACCGGAGCAAAACTTGTTTTTGCTTAACAGTGTTAGCCCTTGAGTTTGCAAAGCAGATGCAGTATGTACAGGGAGTCATTTGTAGGACGGGTAATTGAATTGCACTAAAGACTAAAAGTGTAAAATGCTCAATGCAAAAGATATTAGAAAAGGGTTTAGCTGGTGAAAAAAACCTGTATCACAACATGCAAAGATAGTAAGACAAAAGGAAATGAAATGATGAAGAGAAATTGAACAATGAAGAGAGTTTATATACATATATAATCATTGTGTTACTATAAATAATTTAACTTTCTCAGGGCAAGGTGAGTAAATCTTCATTTGCAGCAGCCTAGTGGATCACTTGCGCTTCAGTAGGTGGAATAGTGAAAGTAGATTAGATAAAGATGTGAAAGTAACATCCGAAGCTGACTATGGTGGAAATTGCATTCTAGCTGTGTTTCTCGTTGCCAGGTTTGTGTGCTCAGCAGGGACACTGAGGGTCTATTGTAACGCTGAGAGGACGAGGTACAGTCACGGCCTTTAATTCTCTCTCTTTCTCATAGTTAATATATATAAGGGATCGACCAATACTGGTTTGTTCAAGACCGATACCGATAATTAGAAGTTAATGATAACCGATATTCGGAACAGAGTCAAAATTGAGATTTTGGAATGTTACAAACTCCAACACAAAACTTTGTTGAAATGCTTTAAGCAATTATTTAATAAATTAGAAACGTTCAACATAATACCCAGTAAAAGATAGTCAGATAGTGTTGTGGGCGGGACATTAAGTTAGTAGACGGACAGACACTTTTTAAAAATTAACTTTATCGGTTATCAGGCAAATAAAATGCCGATACAGATAATCTGCAAACTGCCAAAAAGAAGGCAGAGAATCAGTCTATCCTTAATAAATATATATATATATATATATATATATATATATATATATATATATATATATATATATATATTAAAAACTTGGTTACTGGCTAAGGTGCTATAAACAAAAAAATCTGTGGCACTATTCAGTTGTTACTGTTGCCAAAAAGATCCGTCAACAATACATTTTCATTCCTAATGTGTCTGTTTAATTCCCTGAGCATCAGTTCTTCATGGTTCGACTGCCTGCATGTGTCTCTGTCTGTTGTCCCCTGCAGGACGTTTCTGGGGATGGAAGTGTGTACTGGGCATGCTCAATTGTTGGACCTGAGCCAAGTACTGGACAGAACAATGACAGAGTTTCACCTGGACACTTTCTATAAGGTTAGTGATCGACACACACACAAATAGACTTTACCCTTTGAGATCTATAGCTGGACCAGTTTGTGTGTCACTCTTTAAGTTTGAATTAGTCTTTTTCTGAAGTGTTGGTACCTGTGTATATACAGTGAATCCACATGGTGTAAATTAGATAATGGGATGTTCTTCTATATTGTAGCAACTATTACATTTTAATTTTGATTTAAGCTTATAGGGCAGTTGTGTTTTCATATTGTTCCATATGATTTAGTGTAGAAATAATTATGAGTCAATGAATGATTTTAAAGCAATGTTTTGTCTTAAAAATATAAATAAATCAGGGTTTCCGCAGGGTCTTAAAAAGTCTAAAAAAAGTCTACAATTTCAAAATCAAAAGTTTAGGCCTTAAAAAGTCTTAAATTTGCTTAAGTATTGTGTCATAGGTCTTAATTCCCCTACCTCTTATGCTCATTGAAATGTTCCCGCAGCGCTTTACAATGTTCTTTTTTAATTCCGTGGTGTTTTAGTTCTTTCTGTCGCTAGTCCAATTATAATTTACTGTATTATGAGTATAAATTAGACCAATAAGCAACTTATTTTGCAGCCAATCTAGACACCAGTCCTATTATGCCAATGAGGAAATCAGGGAATTGTTTCAGACATTGTTTCCACACTCTGACATCTGATTTTATTTTTTGAATGTCGCAATATAGGTCTTAAATTTTTATTCATAATGGTATTAAAAAGGTCTTGAAAAGTCTTAAATTTGACTGGGTGAAACCTGCAGAAACCCTGATAAATTGTCCAAAAGAATCTGAAGTAGTGCACACCTCCGTGCCTTACCGCCATAATGTTCCCACTGGTGTGTTTTCTAGGATCCATCTTTCCACGTAAGTCTGGCCTGGTGTGTTGGAGACTTGACAGGACAGATGAAGGAGTGCATTCAGGAGATGCAGGTACTGGGACATCTTGTGTCTGTCTGTCCTAACTTCCAACACTGACATCACTGTGTTCATTTTTACTTTAAAATAATTTCACTGTTCTTCGTAAACCGACAGTCAATTCGAAATCCAAAAGTGTACCGTTGTGCCTCGGTCCATTTTAAAGTGCCCCAGTGTGTTTGATCCATATAGTAGCAGTTTATCGCAGCCAAATTGAAATGCGTATACGTGTTGGCCAATTCAAAACTGCAGCACAAAAATTCCAAATATATGATGTCATCATGGTGAAATACAAGTATCAACCTGGAAATGAGCGTGGTACAGTAGGAGACCTTTTAATAACCAAATGTAATGTTGTGGTGGTAATGTACTTTTTGCATGTGTATTGTTCTGAACACTACTGACCATTCTGATAGCAGGCAAGATAATGCAGGGTATAGACTCAGATACAGGTGATTTGACTGAACGACTTGCACATAATTTACCAGCTGATTACTGCTCATATCTCTGACTGTTAGAGACTGATTGATGACCACGAAGAAGGACCATTTCTGCTGAGGCTGGACTGCGTGGAGCTGCGCTGCAGGACGGGAAACAAGACCTTCCGCTTCCCTCTGGAGCCCTAAAATTGGACATATGTATACCATGACCATTCGCCCCTTTACAGCTGTGATCCTCTGAGTCACATAAATGAGCTGGAAACGTACCAATTGAGTGGGGCAAAGATGACATGTTGTATTCCATTAATAACTTCTGACAGATATGTGGCATGTCACAACAAAGATAGTCTACATCCACGACGTTCCACTTCCGGGATTGCTCCGTTCCCGCAGAAAATATCGCAGGATGCGTGTCTTTTCGTGCGATGTCTGCTTCCTTCCATCGGAATTCTAAACTCCGGTGGATTTATGAGGACTATGGTTAACTGCTCCTCAGATCTCTGCAGGGTAAATCCAGACAGCTAGCTAGACTATCTGTCCAATCTTGAGTTTTCTGTAGCACGACTAAAACAACTTGTGAACGTACACGTTCCACCAAAACAAGTTCCTTCCCGAGGCTGTTTTGCAGTGGCACCGTGGTTGCGTACGAAGCTTAGCACCGCCCAAAACGATTGAGATTGGTTTAAGGAAATACTAATAAACCAGAGCACCTTTTTCTACCATCCTAGAAGCGATATTACAAATCCCACTATGGCCACGCCAAGACCCGCCCTTCAATAGCGTTCACAGACTACTATTGGCCAGGCGTCCATGCTTACATGTACAGGTCCTAGCCCCTGACCAATCCCCTAACCTTAACCACTCGAGGTGAAATGCCTAACCCCAACCAATCGAGCTGCTTCGTAGGGCGGGGCGTGGCCGTAGTGGGATTCGTAATTTTGCATCCCGGAATGCTGTGTGGACTAGCCATATCCCTCCTCCGCAGCACTGTGGAGGAAGGTCTGGCAAAGCGAGACTACAACAAAGATGATACAAGGCTCAATGGAAATTGGGTATTGTATTTTAATACTGTATGAAAAATAAAGTTGCTACTGGTTTTATACTTGCCTAACTATTTTTTGTGATGTGTTCAGAAAGTGTCACCGAAAGTAGCTTTTAGAGAAACACGACGCATGCGTGCGGCACATTTGAATGGGTGACATGCAAAAGCCTCAATGAAAGGAAGTTGTGGACTTAATCAGTATTGAAACCTCACTGAGTGGTTCCAACACAGTCCTATCTTGCCAATGACCTCACTGACATGAACACAAAAGGAGAGAATTGGTAGGGTCAACGGCTGAATGTAATATTTTACTCCATATAAGGCAACACACATTTATGATAGTTCACAGGAGATAGGACACTCAAGAGTATATCACATTGGTCCAGCGCAGAGAGAGCCTGATGGAACAGTAAAATCATTTAGGTCAGAGTGATTCTCACTGCATGTCACACAAGGAGTAGGAGTCAGGTTTTAAACTCTGCATACAGAAAAAACAAACCGGGAAAAAGATTTATACCATAAAACAATAAAAGTCCCCTCATTTGTGCCTGTGTAAATCCAGTCCGTCTAGGCACCTGGTTCAAACCAAACCTGGGCAAAAAATACGTACAGACCCATCCAACATGTACTGTACAGGACATGGAAAGTGAAGAGAAATAGCTTTAAATAGCAGGTCATTTAATTTATGAACAACAATACCATTTGGCTGTTGTTTGATACAATTAGAAAGCAATACATCAGGAGCAGAATTGAAACGTGGTTTTAAACTCTTAGAAAATTGAGCTTAAAAGCTATCTCTTGACGGTTGACAAAATAAAAAACTGGTGCTTTCGCTTACATCTAATGTTCAGCAGTGGACAAAGCATCACATGGCCTAAGCATGGAACTTTGGTCTGAGCTTTAGACAGAACTGAGCTATCGCCACAAATACTGAGCAAACTCTTTGATGAAGACCATGAAAGGCAGTTGAAAGCCTTGTCACAAGCTAGTAATTGGACCTTGAGGTAACTTGTATTTTTGGCAAATCTTTTTGTTTAAATGTCTGAGTCAATTTTTCAAGCGTTTGACAAAACAAATCGTGACTAAGAGTCCACTTGCTAGCTTTTTCCTGGAGCTTTCAACTGCATCTCTGGTCTTCATCAATGAACACAGCAAACTCAATGGATGGAGCAGACTCCTTTCATTGATTAAGACCGTGAGATGTTATTCAAAGCTCCTGAAAAAGCTAGTAAGTGGACTTTGAGTTAAGATTTTCGGTCCAAAAACGGTTTAATCTTTTTTGTTAGACCTTTTGAGTGGCTGCAACCTGACTAAGGTATCCAGTCCTTCAATGCACGACTCATGTAATGTGCACAACACAAGATAAACAAAACCTCCAGACCATCAGGGAACTTGCAGTTTGGCTGCATGCAAAAAAAAAAAAAAAGAACAGCAAAAGGATCAATAGAAGTCAAATGACAAAAAACCTGACCTGTTGCACAGAGAAAGATATTTAAAAACAAAATACAGTATGTGCTTTACCATTTTGCGTAACTACATTAGAGTCAAAGGAGTTCAGAAATCTCTCACACAACATTAATAAAAACATCTGATTTTGATTAATAGCTCAGGAAAGTGGCACATAGAGGATATCCCTGTGATTGACTTGTACATAAACGTCCTATGTGTAATGTATTAATATGTGGATTTAGTAGATAAAATCTCGGGAGTTCTTTAAAAGTAGAGACCAATATAAACATTATTGTATTTGGGCTCACTCAGCAGTAAACAATATGACATTAACATAAGTTGTATAATTACAGCTATAAAAGTTATTTCAATTAACTTAATTCTGCCAACAGTTCTCCGAAATTTCCATTATTTTTCCCAAGCAATGAGGCATGTACACAGGAATATTTTGGCAGTCACTGTTCAGAGAGACAGGTGAGATGAGCCTGTGTGTGTGTGTGTGTGTGTGTAAAGCCATAAGCCATCAGTTTATGCCAGCATCACGGGGGGAACAGCACAGTCTTGATGTAAGACACAGTCGTTACGTTCAACAGCATGTCCACGTGTTCGTTCCCTGGAAGCGCCTTTAACGTCACAGGCTGTTTTTGCTTTCCCACCCACCGCCTGCACTGGATGGCGCTCCGTAGGTTCACCGTCCCGTCCCCGTCACCGAACACAACCGTGGGCTCCACGTCGGGGAACTTGTCAGAGTACTGGAAGGCCTCCATCGTGGGGACACCGCTGCCATACAAGCAATGGACGGCCACGCCGGGGGGCCTGAGGTCGGCCACCAGCGGCTCCGTGTCCTGCCGCATCAGCCAGCCGTCCTCAAAACCGATGTCTGAGTAGAAGCGCTTGTAGTCCAGCACAGTGTAGTTGGTGGTGGGTGTCTGCACCAAGATCTGGTGATGGATAGAGAAAAAAAAAATTACTTTCTCAGTTGTTTGATTTGGTTACTTCTACCAAATGCTTAAAAAAAGGAACACGCCGACTTATTGGGAATTTAGCTTATTCACCGTAACCCCCAGAGTTAGACAAGTCCATACATACCCTTCTCATCTCCGCGCGTGCTGTAACGCTGTCTGACGGCTCCAGCGGCATCAGGCCAGCACAGAACATGCAGGTGACTGGTTCCAGCAATGCTACTGCTCCGAATAAGTGACAAAATAACGCCAACATGTTCCTATTTACATGTTACATGTGTCTCATGTTACGTTGGTTTTTGTACACGATGGGACTCTACAAATCAAAACATGTAAACAGGAACATGTTGGCATTATTTTGTCACTTTTGTCACAATTTGGATCAGTAGGATTACTGGAACCAGTCACCTGCAGGATCTGTGCTAGGCTAAGCTAATGCTGGAGCTGTCAGGCAGCGTTACAGCACGCGCGGAGATGAGAAGGGTATGTATGGACTTGTCTAACTCTGGGGGTTACGGTGAATAAGCTAAAGTCCCAATAAGTCGGCGTGTTCCTTTAAAGCTTTAGTGCGTAACTTTTTGATATTATCGAACGTCTCTTACATTCAAGCCATTGCCGAATTAATTGCTAAAAAGCTAATTAGGACTATCAGCGCCACAAAACTCTCTTTGGGTGCGCGATCACGGAAGGCTTGTATCATGTGGACGCAACAACAGTTTTGTTGTCATTACTTAGAATTCCTCATGGGGGCGACAGAAACGACGCACTATAGCTTTAAGAAGAACACATTGTGTTCAGTTATATTTTTATCAATAGTCCCCGCCCATCCGGGAATTTCTAAAGATTCTAAATGATTCATTCTAATATAAGAAGCAATATAGCTGCATTAATGCTTGTTTTTTCCTCCATTACTCCAACATGCTAAGATTTTATTTTTATAATCTACACCTTTGCCTCTTAAAGCTGCGTTAATTGACTTTATTGCAGGGTTAGCTCAAAAAGCTGTTAGGCTAACATGCAAGTCTTGTTTTTCTCTACTTAACCAATGTTAGTGCAATCTTCACACTTCTTTTAGCTCAATTTTTGTCTCCTCCAACTCCTGAGGGAAATATCTGGCTCTTCAGCTGCTATTGGGCTGATGTTTGATTCGTGCCTTTGCCTGGTTAGTATCATTCTAGTCAGACACGATATAAAATGCCCCCCCCAACAAGACAAGCAGTATCTCAAGAGGATTCCCCCTACAGCTCTAAACAGTTTTCTTTGCGGTTTGACATTTTCACCCTTCAGGGCTGGGATGATGTTAAATAAAATTGAACATCAATTATTCCCCATCTATGTATGTAGGGCTGGGACAATACGCTTCTGTCCCGATTCAATTATTTTATGATACATGGGTGCCGATTCGATTTGCATTGCAATTTTCATATATTGCGATTGTAGAAGTATTGCAATTCAATAGTACGGAGTATTGCGATAAAATTCTAGAGACAATATATCATGATACATTTCTAAAAACTAATTATTTTCTAAGAAGAATGCACATTACATGTCAGTCAGAAGAAGAACATAACATGTAATATCTGCATTTTCAGTTATGCTGGAAACAGATATGATGTAGTGGTATCTTATAAACAGAAAATATTTATGTGAATCATTGGTTAAAAAATATATATATATATATACTAAAAATATCGATTCTAGGCAAAAGAATCAATTTTAAAAATCATATTTTTTTTTTCCCCCACCCCTATATGTTTATAGGTTTGAAATCCTCAATTGTGAACATCAGACTAAGGCAGTACAACATTTAAAGCAAGATGCCCTTTCATGCTCAGGAAAAATTGTTCCATGAGTCTTGTAGCAGACGAGGATAAGCTGAACCTTAATCAGTAATTCCGTCAGTGTGCCATGAAATAACACGAGACTAGCTGTCAAAGAAAGCTGCCTGCTCGACTGCCAGTAGCGCTTCCAGGTGTCTATTCAACTCCATGCTCTCATCAATTACACAAGCCAATGACAGAGTATCATGTGGACGCAACAACAGTTTTGTTGTCATTACTTAGAATTCCTCATGGGGGCGACAGAAACGACGCACTATAGCTTTAAGAAGAACACATTGTGTTCAGTTATATTTTCATCAATAGTCCCCGCCCATCCGGGAATTTCTAAAGATTCTAAATGATTCATTCTAATATAAGAAGCAATATAGCTGCATTAATGCTTGTTTTTTCCTCCATTACTCCAACATGCTAAGATTTTATTTTTTATAATCTACACCTTTGCCTCTTAAAGCTGCGTTAATTGACTTTATTGCAGGGTTAGCTCAAAAAGCGGTTAGGCTAACATGCAAGTCTTGTTTTTCTCTACTTAACCAATGTTAGTGCAATCTTCATTCTTCTTTTAGCTCAATTTGTGTCTCCTCCAACTCCTGAGGGAAATATCTGGCTCTTCAGCTGCCAAATGCTCCACTATGTTCACCTGCTAGTTGCTAACCCCCTGTTGAAGATCTCTGGCTTAGGCAGAGTGGTTGGCAACAGAAAGAAGAGAGAAGGATGGAAACTAAATGTCTCCTTGATAGGAAGGAAAATTATGCCTATCCATACATACATACACACACACACACACACACACACACACACACACACACACATATATACGCACATGATCTTTGGGCCAGGAGTGGGCATAGGGGAACAGCCAGGTGGTGGAGACAGCAGAACGTTGTTGGGAGCGAATCTTCAACGGGCTTATCACGGGGATGCGGTTATTATCACCTGTGGGCAGAGAAAAGAAATCCGTAACAGAGAACAGAGAAACTGAGCAAAGAATTTCCAGCCACAGACCCAAAACCAACGAGGAGCATTTCATTTTCTGGCTTCTTTAAATAAAACACGCTACTCATGTCCTGGGAGACATGCCTGAAAGCCATGACATACAAATATACAGTGGAATGTGTTGCACAGTATTGTCTAATCCTGATTATGTCAGGGTTATAGGTAGAAAAACATTTACCAACATACAGGATCTGATGTAAATGTCTTTTTTTTGTTGCAATTTGGTCTGAGCAGTTTAAAGGAATCTGATAAAGGAACAAGGAGAGCAGTTTCCACACATTATTTATTTATTTATTTATTTATTTATTTATTTACACAGGCTGTTTTCCATCGCATCATTTGAAACTGCACTTGTCAACATCAAAGATTGTTTGTTTGAGGGACTTCACTGCCCAGTAAAGATGTAGCGTAACACTAAAGATGGTTTAGAACCGTAAATAAAAAAAAAAAAAGAAGAAGTAAATATTGGACATTAAAAAAGCATTTTTCTGAAACTAAACTTTGTTTGAGATCTGTTCCTGTCTCAGGAACAAACTCTCGCGAGATCTGGCAACACTGATAAGTTAACGTCAACTAATCTCCATAACGCTAAATATGGCTTTTAGCTGTGTAAATATCTCATGTTAGCAAAAGTAAGCGTAAGTAATTACTAAATTAGTTTAAATACATAGATTTTACATGACGTTCACTACACTTTTAAATGAGGACACGCCAAAGACCCTAAACCATGTTGGCCACGCCCACGTCTAAACTGGACTGCTGGTTAAAATGTGAAAGAAGTAGGTGAAGTTGTAAGAAATGTGGAAAAATAATTGTTTTAATTATTGTGTCTTTAAAAGTTCAATAATAGCCATAAATAATAGAACCGCTAGAGCAATCTGGTACGTTAAGAAATTTACATTAATTTTAATTACATAACACTATCCATGTAAAAGATATTAGGATATCCATAATCTACTATATAGATATATATTATCCAGTCCTACATTTTTTCATCCTGAACTTTTCCTGTGAAGGCAGGGAGATACCAGTTCTTGTCTACTACAAAACATACTGCAGGATCAGACCCCCATAATACCGGTTCCATATCTTACCAGAGGTGACCACACGGAGGGTCTTGGCCACCCCTGCCCATGGTGCTCCCAGGGCGATGAATGCTTTGATGTATCGGTCTTTCCAGGCCTGTGGCTGCTGGTTGAGGAAGTACAAGGTGTACATGTTGCCCATGCTGTGCGCGATGAGCACCACGGGCCCACCCGCCTTCTCCGCCATCTCTTCAATCATCTGTTGCAGCGCCAGGAAATACTCTTTATTCTCATCTGATAGAGGACAAAAGATCGACATAGTAAATGAGTTAACAAAGCTGGCCCTGCTGTGAAACCCCCTGTATTGCCATTAGAAGTTGGAGCGCTAAGCTAAGCTCTAACAGGAGTGGACCAGTTGAAATATGTGGCCTGATGGGGAAAATGTCCTACACTTCCCCAGCTTATGTATCCCTATACATTCTGCCCAGAATACCCCTTTCATAATAAAAAGCCCACAATTTCCAATACAGGCTAGAACACTGCTCATTGTTTGTTTCCTCATATTGGAAAATTCTTACTCCCAAAACTTATAGACTTATAGACTTATAGTCTTTCTTTGTGCTCCAAACCATTTAGCAGGCATGCTAAATGGTTTGGATTCTGTAGATTCCTTAAATGCTGGATTTAACACAGGAATGCATTGCGTGTATTTCTGTGTGTCACATGTTTTAAATGTCCCATTTTAACACACAAAACACAAACAGATACATTCTCCAAATACCAACTAATATGCTTTGTGTACTTCAGTCCTTGTGAAGAGCAGCTACACAAGTGTTGTTGTTGACATCATCTTAGGAGACTTGTGAAAACCATGAGAATGAAAAAGTGTATTTGGGGTTTTACAGGTGGGGTCTCATCAGTCGTGGGTTAGGAGAATGGCTAAGGAGATGAACGTCAGTGAGTGGTTGCTTACTGGGGGCTTTCCTCCAATCATAGGGAGCTCCTCTGACATCATCATCTCGGGTGTAGCCCCAGTCTACCAGCGACTGCACTATGGTAAAGAAATAAATGCCTAGGAGACAAACACACACACAAACACAAGAAAAGAAAATATAAAGCATCATACATTTCAGTCTCATTCCAACACTTAAAGGGAAACTTCACCGATTAGCATTAAGCTTTGTATCAGTAGAAACCTGGTAGTATTTTTGAATGACCATGCTTCCCTCCCTCATGTCCCCCTGAGAGGGGAAATCTCTGTATTGAGGGTCTGGAAAAAAACCTCAGATGACGCAAAATGACGATTTTTGCGTCATCTGAGGCTTTTTTGCCCAGAGGCAAAAGACTACAGCCTGTATTCATTGTGTATAGACCCTTTGCAAACACGTGACGACGCCATGACGGACGGCAGAATCACCGGAAGCACAAGCTAAACAGTGTAGTAGACGAGCGGAAAGTTTCATTAGTTTCAAATAAATAACACTAAATAAACTGTAATACTACTACTACTACTATCGTCATCTTCCAGACATTGTTTAAATTCACCTACCCTGGTCCCTGTCTCGATCCTGCCGGTAGCTAGCTTGCCCCGCTAGCAGTTAGCTGCCGTCCGGTGAGTGTAGTCAGCCAGGCTTCTGTGATAATCATCCCAATAACAATTAATGGAGCGGCGGTGGTGTGGCTATGTCCTCCAGTTACTGAAGGCTAGCTTTAGCTTGCGCTTGGAGTAACAAGCATTTGCCATGTCCAAGCTTCTTCCCTTGTAAACAAATCTGCCCTTCACTCCAAACACACTACTACTACTACTACTACTATACTGTTTACCTTTTCCTGCTACAACTAGCAGCTAGCTTTTTTTTTTTTTTTTTGGGGGTATACACTTCCAGACCTGACATGACCGGTCCTCTGGAGGACATAGCCAAAACACCGTGGATTGTTATTGGGATGATTATCACAGAAGCCTGTCTGAATACACGGCAGCTAACGGCTATCAGCTAGCAGGGGAAGCTAGCTACAGGCACGTCACCGGGTGCTGTCACCGGGTAAGACTACTAGTGGAGGTGGGCTGTGTTACCCCGGACTGCCTGTTGCAGAAATGGGGTGATTTGTATCCAACTAACTGCTGGTGGAGTTTGTGACTGTAAAATACCGACAATTCTACATCCCACGCAAATGTACGGCTGTGTTTATACTCGATGTTTATACCACAGCCCACCAAGAGCTAATGCTAGTAGCTATGTGTTAGCCTTCTTTTATTACATGGCTTGGTTGAATTCTAATGTAGAATGCGGTCTGTTATTTCTTGACAACAGACCGCTACTAAGGATAACACACCGTTGCCATGCATAGCAGAGCGTTGCCATGGACACAGTTCTGTTCACTCTGGAGCTATCAATCAATCCGCTGAAAGAAGTCCGGATAATGTATCAGCTGTGGCAAAAAAGTATATGTTTTAAATGTATAACACCACTTGAGCCACGGTGAAACGTTTTTTCGTGTATATGGTTGAAATGACAATAAAACACACTTGTTGAGTTGATCGTCTCACTGTCTGTCTGTAAAGGGTAGGCGTGGCTTGGGAGTGGCCTCATACAGCAGCAAAGCAAGTGCATTCAGGGATTGGGTGTCTTTCATCCATATGAGCCAAAAACACATTTTCTGGCTTATCTCGGCCTAGAAGGCACCAATTTCAATTTTCTTTTCACATTTCTACTACATAAGTGACCCAGTTTAAAGATATATTCAGCTTTCCAGCGGTGAAATTTCCCTTTTAAGCAGTGACAAAAGTTATAATCAGATTCCTGACATTTTGCCCCAGTTCTCAATTCTCTAAAGAACTATTTGGTTTTGGGCCTTTAACTCACCAACACTGTGTTTGCTGGGGTCCAGATACTCCAGTGGAAATGTCTGTCCGAACCCCGGGACACGGATGTCCACACCCGGCGGTGACGAGGTGCTGTGTGTGGTCCTGTTGTAGATCAGCCTGCACACGCACAAGTTATTACAATGGGAATTTGATCCGTGTCAGTTCTGCAACTGTGGCGAACCACACAACTGTCACACTCACAAATACATTACTAGTACGAGGCAACACTTCCCCTTTCAAATCCCCCTTGTCCCACCGCCTTGTTAGTTATGTGTGACAACAACTTCCCTAACTCTAAAACTACCATGCAGATGTGAGAGAAGAAGTGGTTTTGCCAAGCAGAAGCATATCACTGTCTCGCGGCCCGCTTGGAAAGAACCAATGAAATGCCTACTTGCTGCGCGTACGCTACCCCTCCCGTGTACGAGCCTGAGCTCATATTGCATTGTCACCACCGGAGTTACTGCAAGTCTGCTGCAGAATGGAGGACAAAACTCACCAAAAGTTGCCACTGCCGCGGTTACTTAGTAACTTAGTAGGTTTTGAGGAGTGAAATTGCACTCCTTTCTCCTCTCTGAAGCAGCGGTGCTCATGCACATCTGTGTGTGGGCATTGACATACAGTACAGGCCAAAAGTTTGGACACACCTTCTCATTCAATGTGTTTCTTTATTTTCATGACTATTTACATTGTAGATTCTCACTGAAGGCATCAAATCTATGAATGAACACATATGGAATTATGTACTTAACAAAAAAGTGTGAAATAACTGAAAACATGTCTTATATTTTAAATTCTTCAAAGTAGCCACCCTTTGTTTTTTTGATAACTCTGCAAACCCTTGGTGTTCTCTCAATGAGCTTCATGAGGTAGTCACCTGAAATGGTTTTCACTTCACAGGTGTGCTTTGTCAGGGTTAATTAGTGGAATTTTTTCCCTTATAAATAAAAAAAGCAAAGGGTGGCTACTTTGAAGAATCTAAAATATAAGACATGTTTTCAGTTATTTCACACTTTTTTGTTAAGTACATAATTCCATATGTGTTCATTCATAGTTTTGATGCCTTCAGTGAGAATCTACAATTTAAATAGTTATGAAAATAAAAGGAAATGCATTTGAATAAGAAGGTGTGTCCAAACTTTTAGCCTGTACTGTATATAAAAGTGTGTGGGTCGAAGCCCCAAGGGCAGGGGTTTGATGGAGCCCCGAGGACTGCTACTTTCAAATCTGGCTAGCTTTTCAACATTACCAGCCCTGCCTTTAATGACTCGTCTCTATTTGCTCTACTGTTTGAGCAAGTCCCATTATCCTGTACACGTCACTTGTGGACATGGTTAGCAAAAGTTACAATAGCTAGCTTTACACCCAAACTTGCACTTTTAAGTGCCCCCTTATGAACATCACAGTTAGCTGGATCATGACCCAGACTTTTAAGATTAACCCTTTAAACATTACAATATATTAAATGTACTTCTATTGTGAGTGCTGTATACACTTAGATTGAAACATTCAATTTTAAATTGGAGACAGTTTATAAATAATAGGTTGATTTTTAAAAATCAGATTGATTACCGAAGTCGCTTTGCTGAAATACAATCTAGTCTCTGGTTTTATACTTCCTCAAATTTGAGGTGATTCCTGAGCTCTTAATTAACTATTGTGTATTTGCAACAAAAATGATGTTTGTAGCCTCAATGCCATGCCAGCCAGTCACATGAGTGCAATCATATGATGAGCCAGCTCTAAAAGTGATCTACTCATGACACGTTAAAGTCAACATGAGTAGATAACTTGTTTAATCTACTCATGTTGACTTCATTTTACAATCAAAACATGTCGTTAGTCAAGATAACTTAAGTCTCAAATTAGCAAATCAATCATTTAACTGCAGTTTAGGAAGCTGGGAGTTTAGAGTTATATAGATGAGAACTAACGTTGTTGATAAATGGAGGGTCCGAAAGGTCAGTCTTTCCAATGTAGGTAGATAACTATTAATACAAAGCCAACCAAGTCATTGATCCCATCTACCCACCGCCTGATCCTATTGACAGCACCTCTAGGAAGGAATATGCACTTTTGGAATTTGCACCACAGCATGTTTTTACAGAAAATCAAAGTGTTTTCCTACAAAAACAAGCAAAGGCAAAATATTTCAACCAATTTGGTCACGCTTACCATAGCAAATAAATACCACAGTGATCATCAATAATAAAACCTAACTATAAATTTAATGTTCCTGATCTCTTCACACAAAATATAATAGCGATGTAAGCTGAAAAGAACATCAGATTTCCAATGACACCGGACATCAACAACTTTTGGAATATGTTTCTTACATTATTTATTTTAAGGGGAGTTCAAAAAGTTCAAGGGGAAAAGTATTAAGGGAAATTTCACCGTTCAAGGTGTTTTCACTGTTGATTTGTTTAACTGTTTCACTGTTTTTTTAATTCAATAAAAGCAACATCTTTCCAAAAGTCAATGAGTAATTTTGCAAAAATAGTGGCAATTTCAATATTGACCAAAATTAATTGCGATTATGATTTTCTCAATATCGAGCAGCCCTATGTTACACCACTACTTTGCGAGTTACCCATTGGGTAGTCTATATCCACGACGTTCCACTTCCGGGATTGCTCCGATTTCGCCAGAAATTCCTCTGGATGTCTTTTTCAGTCGGATGTCCGTTACCTTCCACTTTCTTTGTAATGGAATTTTAAACTCCGGTGGATTTATGAGGACTATGGTTAACTGCTCCTCAGATCTCTGCAGGGTAAATCCAGACAATTAGCTAGACTATCTGTCCAATCTGAGTTTTCTGTTGCACGACTAAAACAACTTTTGAACGTACACATGTTCCACCAAAACAAGTTCCTTCCCGATGCTATTTTGCAGCGGCACCGTGGCTTTGCTTGCTATGACGATTGGTTTAAAGAAATGGCAATAAACCAGACCGTGTTTTTCTCCACCATTCCGAAAAGCTGTGTGTACTACCCAGACCCGCTGTGTCATACCTTATGTTGTCGATCCAACAGTCTATGGCTACAGGGACCAACAGCTCCAGGTTGAGCCACAGAGTGAAGAAGAAGTCCGTCTTCTTATAGCAGATGTAATGGACCACACTGGGTTTATCCAGCTTCGCCTCCAACTGGTTTCCCAGATCCCCCGGAACTGCAAAGAGTCACATTAATCATCATTAATCAATCACATATCGGCAACATCATTGTCACCACAAGATGTTAAACATACAATATATCATTTTCTGTTGCTGGGGGTCTCTTGAGTAAAATACGAACAATCAATGATTGATGCATGCGCAAAGAGGATATGCCATTGAAATAAGACGGCGACCAAATGACATGGACCGTGTCCTTGATTAATATGACAGATTTGAACATTGTTGGGAACATTTGGGATAATGTTGGTACACAAAATAAAATATATAACATGTGTCCAGTCGTTTTTAGACATATCGATGCAGCAAAGTTACATATATTTTATCTTTAATAAATAGATCTTAAAACCATAATTCTGTTTTTATTTAGAGACAACTTACCTTTAACTTTTTCCTCACACAGATAGCACATACACGGCACACTGGTGTTTAACCACAAGCACAATCAAACAGCAAGAGCTCACTGTGGATCAAGCAGCTACACAGACTTATCACACTCATGTAGGCTGCGGTTGGAGCTTGTTTAAACACAGATATGGTTCCTTTAAACTAGGGCTGCACAATTATCAAAATCGCAATATGGACTAGTGCAATATCCAAATGTTAATGTTATTTGTTAAAGGCAAAATATGTGTCAAATCATTCTGAATTAAGTATTGTGCTGCTGCAGAGACATCCCAGCCTTTTTATTTAATATTAGTCAATGAAAAAGTAACCCCAATAATGTAGAAGAGTATTTTCAGAGGTGTTATGTTACATCTTTAAACCTGGATTATTAATTGAAATGTACAAATTACACACTTTATTGTAGGATTAAAGAAGAGTCTAGAAACGTCTAGATGGAGACTTCCATAGTATTCTTGGAACCTTATTGGCTGTAGTGCAGAATATGACTATTCCAACTCAGCCATATATGATCAGGGTACGTTACTGCTCTGATTAAAAAACAACCCACACACAGCTCTCATTGGACAGGACAAATTGCAGGATGTCTGCAGACAAAACGGTTTAACTGTTTACTTATCTCGCAAATAGGCCTACATGTCAAAATGAGTGCATTTTCTTCTTTACCAGAGTTCCTTTCCGTGACAACGGCCAGCCAAACTGCTTTCACAACATGGCATAAGACGCCTTCCGCGACATTAAATCCTCAACAAACGATGACCAAATACATTTTCGGAATGGATGCAAACGAGTTACGATACAGCAACACAATACTCTAAATTTGCATTTCTTCAAATAAAATTCGACATACAGGTAAACGCGGCTCTCTACGAGGAGTGGCTGAGAAAAATGACCCACAGGCCAAACATTTACAAAAGTTGAAATGTAAACTAATGTTAGGTATGCCCATAGTTTATATAATATTTTCAAGCCGAAATGACTAATAGTAATTTGAAAATTGTTTAGATTTACTTGAAGCTTTAGCTAATATCGTTTGCGGCATGAAATGAGCTCTATTTTGGTTTAATTTAAAAGGGAGTTTGGCCTATCTTGAATATTGCCCACCTTAGCTAGCTGTTGATGAGCTGGCTGACGGGTGGCAATAAGTTGAGTAATTATTTAGCAACAGTTTGTTGAACAAGACTAGAAAACACTTACTGAGGACCACGGGGGGTCTCGGGGGCGAACAAGAATTGCCGCCGAGGCATTTCTCCAGCGGTCTCCCGCTGCTCCCAGCCAACAGCAACAATAACAAACCGACTTGGAGCAGCAAAGAGAGGGCGGTTATCCGGTGCCAAGCCTCCATGGGTCCCGATTTTTCATAGCCAAGCAGACATGGTCGCCTCCTGGGAGCGTGTGTGCGTCTGCAGCGAAGTCTTTCTGGTTTGCAGTTAAAGCCCTCTGCTTATGTTTACCACGGTTGATGATAAGCAAGCAGTAAACAAGGAGGTGAATGATCACGAGGTGTAGGGTAGATTACAGAGCACTGTACCCATCAATGCAACTTCAGCAAACAAGTCGAAAGTAATCGACCGCCGATGTAATCAAACGGACGAAAAGAGAGATAGGCAGTTTGACATTTGCACTGGATCTAAACTACCGGTAATCATTTGACACGCGTGACATTTGTGAAATTAAATGCTTTTAAAATTGGAAACATTAAAATACATGTTTACAGAACAGTATTTCAATTCACATCACTATTTGAATATGCTTGTACATGAGCCTGAGGAAAAAAAATGTGATCTTATAATAATTTTTCGAAACAAATTATATCTAAAAATATATATAAATCCTAATAGAAATATTAAAGTGACATCATAGACAATGAAAAAAATAGGTTACTGGCGAGGTCCCTATGAGCTATTCATTACAGTCACACTATCTACCCATAGAATATGACACAATGGCTACTTTGTAATGATTAATTCATCATCCATCAAAAGTAAACAAAGCAGGATTGTGTATTTTTGTAAAGATGTAACAGGGTTTGAAGTTGCCTGAATGGACTGTGAGAAAACTACACATACTACAACAATAACTGAACCATGGTAAAAAAAAAATGCTTGATGTTTGTAATTAATGTGATAATTATGGGTACCATGTCTTATGTGTATAAAGTCTCATCATGAGCACCATCAAATATAAGGAAGACACAACAAACTAAACACATTGGAAATAAAAAATAAACAGATCAGGGTCAAACCCATACTGCAAGTCATCACACTTTAAATTAGATAAGGTGTCATGGTTATGGGCTTGGGGGTCAAGGTAAGATTGGTTGCTAGTCCAGATCTGTTTAGAACCATTCCGTGGGCTAAGAGGGGGTGCTAACATATGTTGGACCTATGTGAAATGTGTTTTTTGATTGACAGCTGAAAAGACTCAAAAGTCAACTATGTAAAAAAAAAAAAAATCCAGCATTCCATGTGTTTTAGTTTTTTTAAACTCTTCCATAATGTTGTCTTCTATTAAGCTACAGATCGTACGTCAACCTCTTTGGGCATATCCGAGTTCCCCTCCAGGATATGTTGGATTTGGTTGAGCACCTTTTCATGAAACACTATGTTTAGGTGGGCCAGCCCTCGGAACTCTGTAACATGGACTGGCTTCTCCTGCTGGCCCGCCCAACGTTTGCAAAGACTCATGCTAAAGCTATCCACTGTGTCGTCCCCATCGGCGTAAACAAAGTCCACTGGGTCCACGTTGGGAAACTCCTCGTCGTAAATGTATGTCACCGGAGTTGGAAGCCCCACGCCATACATACACCACACCTCAACACCAGGTGGGTGGAGATCGCCAGTAAGGTTCTTGGTGTCCTCCCACATGTGCCTGCAACCAACAAGAAGGAGAGTGGGGTTGTGAAATGGAGTGGTACAAGGACACAAAACTTTAAAGCAGTTATGATCAATATTTTTATATTAATAATGGATCACATGACTACTTGTGAAAGGGGTTGTTGGAAGTGATGAACCCTCAGAGAATTATCACCTGACTCTGCAGCTCCCTTCAAGTACTCTGCTGCTTTAGCATTTCTATAACATTGCTGCACCAACAGGGACAGTTCGAAAAGAAAAGAATACATACGTATCGATGCAGCAGAGCCAGATCAATTGTTTTATATTCCATGCATTTTTCTTCCTTGTCAAAACTTTGCGGCTGCAACTCAACTCGATTCATTCAACTGCACAGATTTAAGTATGCTATGCAGTAGCAGCTAATGTAGCCTTGTAGAGATGAGGAGAGATCTGGTAAGCTCATTTCGTTCCAACTCCACACCCCCAGAAGATTTTTTTTTTGTTTTACTTTTAGTCTTCAGCCCCAACCATCTGACTCAAGTGACATCACTTTAGGCAATTTATCAGACTTCACACACACCCCTCTGGAGCCACCAATCTGTTATTGCAGGTTTAAAGCCCCTACTGCATATGTTAGATTTAAAGATGCTCTAAACATGAAAATTCTACCCCTTGGGGCTTTAAAGTTTGTTATCATTAACTGCTATCTCTCACAATAATGTATGTAGACAGATGCTACCACAATGAAAAACTGTCCAGTATACTGTGTATTATTGTGGAGGGACACTTATCGGCTTCCAAAGCAGTTAATTTACATAATTGACCAGGTGCTAATGTGTCCTAAGCAGGGGTTGATGCATAGCCAAAACCATATAAAATTAGTAGATGTAGCCTCTGTGATGTCAACCATTGGTTTGTGGTCTGCCGTTTTGAAGCCTCGAGTTTGGCGATACGGGCCATCTTGGTTTCTTTTGCAACAGGATGTGATAATTGTTGAAGAGAGGTTGGAGCTAGGGAAGATGACACGGCCAAGCCAGTGTTGTTTAATGCTGCAATGGCCTGCTGGTTAACGCAGACTCAGGGTACTGCCACCATTTATCTGCATGTACGGCAGTACAGAAAAACAGCAAACTTTCCTTAAGTTACCAGCTAACACTAGCGGTAGCTAGCTAGCTTGGTTTGCAACGCTGAATAAGGCATTTCTAGGTGACCAAAATGTCCCAATTAACTTGAAAACACAGTACGAGGGTCAAAGTTTAAGATAAAAACATGGACAACACCCAAAAACAAGTTCACGGCTATATACAGATATACGCTATATTTTGTATTCACATTTGGATACTTTTTTTTTTCTTGCTTGGCACATACATCAAAAAAAATTCTAAGCATCTGGGTTTACTCCCGTGATATGCAGCCCTCGGAATATAATTAATATATTAATACTGTAATAGTAGTGTCACTCCCAATGGCCCTGCCCACGAGTTTCCACTCGGCCCATAGACTTTACATTATAGTGACATCCCAGGTTTTTAAATTGCTTTTCTTGTCTAGAGGGAAGTTTTTCAAATGTAAAAAGTCCATGGATTAAAAATTCAGAATGTGAAGAATCATAACCAACCTTGTTTGCAGTTCAAGGTGCCCTGGCAGAAGTTTTACAGTCGTCTCTTTTACAATGGTGCCTTAGCTTGCTAACACATAGCTAACATTAGCTTACTAACAGCTTACTTGTCCTTTCTGGTAGATAAGGTTGCTAAAATAATCCATTGAAATGCTTTAAAGGTCCCATGGCATGAAAATGTCACTTTATGAGGTTTTTTAACATTAATATGCGTTCCCCCAGCCTGTCTATGGTCCCCCAGTGGCTAGAAATGGCGATAGGTGTAAACCGAGCCCTGGGTATCCTGCTCTGCCTTTGAGAAAATGAAAGCTCAGATGAGCCGTTTTGGAATCTGCTTGTTATGAGGTCATAACAAGCAAGGTTACCTCCCCTTTCTCTGCTTTGCCCGCCCAGAAAATTTGGCCAACCCATGAGAGAGAGACATCATGGCTTTCAAACGAGAAAAGTGGCAGTTGGTCAAGGCCACACCCCCACCCTCCACCTTGCCCCTCCAACTCTCCTCCTCAATAGCTTCAGACACAGAAATGGCACATCCTGAGGAAAGCTCATTGTGGGACTGGCTCTAGTGGCTGTAGTTCTGCACCAAAGCTGAATTTCGGGAAAGAGACTTCAGATACAGTATTAGGGGACCACTAAGGTCTATATAAAAGCATCCAAAGAGCACCATGTCATGGGACCTTTAATCTAATGTTTGTGTGTGTGTGTGTGTGTGTGTGTGTGTGTGTGTGTGTGTGTGTGTGTGTGTTTTCTAGCTACAGGCATTTTGTTAGCGTTTCAGCCCTTGGTTGCATATTGTGATACTGGTGGTTTTCCTCTCCGGTGGGTGTGGTTTTCAGAGTACAGTATGATACATTGCACAATGTCTTAGATAGTCACTGTTCTGCAAATCATTACAATTTCAAAAGTATTTTAGTCACTTAAATAATCGGGAATATAGTGCATCTAAAATTGAGGTGGGATAATGGGAAGGCTGTGGAATAACGTTAAAGCTGTTAATTACCAGCCATCTTCAAAATTGATGTCTGTGAAGAGGCGCTGGTAGTCCTGGTTGGTGTAGTTAAAGGTTGGTGTGGAGATGAACACGTGGTCCTTCGGCCAGGCTACATCAGATGGTAGCATCCAGGGATTAGTTGTTGTCATCCTCTGCTCCTCGCGGATCTTAATGTTGGAAATCATCGGGATGCCGTCATTTTCACCTAAAGCAAGAATGTACAGGATTATCTGAAGAAGCTTAGATTCAAGAATGCAGGGAGGAGGAGTGTGTTTGATAGGGCATGGGGACCAGTTTTGAAACATTTATCGGGGCTGAGGGAAGAAGGTGTGGGATGAGGGGTAACATATATTAATACTGTAATAGTGGTAGTTTCAAAGGAATTATTTTGACTCCTGGTTTGCTGTTTAGTCTCTTAATAGAAGTCTTGCTATTTGCTACTGTGCCTCACCACTGATGTATTTAGAATCTGCCAAATAATTACAATTGTATGTTCTTGGTTGCTGCTGTTGCTAGTGTATGAATAAGAAAATGGAAAAAAAAATAATGTTGCTTGTATGAACCAGTGCAGTCTGTACCCATAGTTGATCTGCAATAAAGTACTTTCAAAAAGAATGTACAGGTTTGCAGGGTCATGCTTGATTTAAATCAAATCAGGTGGTTGTTTTAAAGTTAACTCTGCCCTGTGAAGTTTGTGATCGTTATTATATATTTATTAGTAATAAAGATAACACAAAATATAAAAGATATATAGGAACACTTTTTTTCTGCCAGGTGTAGATACATTTAGTAGCCTGTTCTTGTACTGTATTCTAATGTAAATACTTTGCCATTACCTGACACCATGACTCTAAGTGGTTTAACAGCACCCCCCCATGGAGCTGCCAGGGAGATGAAGCCCCTGACGTACTTGTCCTTCCAGGACTGAGGTTGGTGGTTGAGAAAGTAGAGGACATAGTGGCAGCCCATGCTGTGTCCCAGCAGGTAAACAGGCTGCTGGTGCTCGTCATACATCTTCTCAACCAGGTCCTGCAGCTCTGTGAAATACTCTGCATTCTCATCTGTGGGAGCAGGAACATTGATAAGTGCATGTATAAGTGTGTGTAATGTACAAACCCAATTCCAACGAAGTTGGGACGTTGTGTAAAACGTAAATATAATACAATGATTTGCAAATCCTTTTAAATCTATATTCAATTGAACTGAATGTTCCAACTGATATACTCTTTTTTGCAAATATTCACTTATTTTGAATTTGATGCCTGCAACACATTTCAAAAAAGCTGGGACAGGGGCAACAAAAGACTGGGAAAGTTTAGGAATGCTCAAAAAACACCTATTTGGAACATTCCACTGGTGAACAGCTGCGTGAGCAAATAGACCAACGGTTTAAGAACAACGTACAATTGCAAGGAATTTAGGGATGTTTGTTGGCGGAGCAGCATGCTACAGCGGCTACTCGTTGTGAACCCCATTAACATAGCACCGAACATGGAGGAAAAGAAGAGACGAGAGACGTTCTGCTGCTTCTCATGGCACTCACACTGCAGCTGATTGCAAGACATCTTCATCTACAGTCCAAAACCGAGAAACGCCGGCTGCTTCTCTGGGCTCAAACTCAGCTGAGATGGACTGACGCAAAGTGGCAAAGTGTGCTGTGGTCTGACAATTCCACATTTCAAATTTTTTTTGGAAATCATGGACGTCATGTTCTCCGGGCCAAAAAGTAAAAGGACCCTCCAGACTGTTGTCAGCGCAAAGTTCAAAAGCCAGCATCTGTGATGGGATTGGAGTGGGGTGGGGGGGTAACTTGCACATCAGTGAAGGCACCATTGCCGTGACATTGTCTTCAACAAGACACTCGCTGGATCCTTTCATCGGCAACCAAGCCATTTCACGCAGCGTCGCTATAGCGATCAGCTAAGAATCCGCCTACATTACGGGGGAACTATCCGCAGTGGAAAATTGAATAGAGAAAAGCACCTGCTACCAAAAGTGAGTTGAGTCGAGTAAAGCCATGCCGTGCCATGCAGTGGAAATGCAGCATTATATTCACTAGATGTTTGACTTCCTTCACCAGCTAGTAACTTTGTCGGCCTGCCATGGAAACAAAACAATGTGCTAAAAGAGGCTAAGAAACCAAAACTTGACCACTCATTGTTTTGGTTTTACAGTCCACAGCTTTACTGTTTTAAAAAAATAAAAGCGTCAGCTAAATGACTTGTAATGTAAGTCGCAATAGGCACTGTTCATTCACCAAAAGACAGACAGACAATAGCTAGCTTGGGAACATAGTGGAGCATTTAGATGCTAAAGAGAGTCATACATTTTCCTCAGGAGTTAGTGGAGGCCTAGTCTTGCGTTGCCAGACCCTCCTCCTCAGCGCCGCGGAGTAGGGTCTGGCTAGTCCACATAGCATTCCGGGATGGGAGAAAAATGTGCTATAGTTTATTGGCATTTCTTTAAATCAACCACAATCGTTATGGGTGGTGCAAAAGTTGTGTTAGTTGTGCGAGAGAAAACTCAGATTGGACAGATAGTCTAGCTAGCTGTCTGGATTTACCCTGCAGAGATCTGAGGAGCAGTTAACCATAGTCCTCATAAATCCATCGGAGTTTAAAATTCCAACACAAAGAAAGCGAAAGGTAAGGGATATCGGTAGAATTTCCTGCACCACCGGAGCAATCCCGGAAGTGGAACATCAAGGATATAGACCATATAGACTACTGAAGGTCAACAGAGAGTGAATTTTAGACTTATATTTATTAGGAGGCCAGAAACACAACTACAAATGAATGCTAATGCTGCGGTGTTTGCTGGATGTGTAACTTAGCAACTGTCAGATAACATGGTGCAATAATAACTTTATATAGTGCTAATACTGTCTGTCAGTGTTGTGTTTAAAGTAAAGCTTGTTCCACTGTCTAAATGGCAAAAGAAATTGATGCATCTTTAATATAAACAAGATGGATCAGTGGAGCTTTAAATCAGTTTTTGTATAAAAAGGGGCCTTTAAGAGGCACATTTATTTTTTCTTTTCTCATCTAATGTTTTCACTTTATTCTGTTGTTTTACCCACTAATACCATTGTAGGGAAAGGGAGCCCAAATGCCAACTACACAGGACAAGCTGAGTTGGTCTGCAGGTTCCTTTTTTCCGTCTGGTGTACTTTTTCTACAATTTCCAAGCCAACAAAGGCTCGATCTACTGTACAAAGAGCTCTTTTAGAGTGCAGCGTGAGTGTGTATGTGAGGGTGCATGTGCAGTTTTGCTACTTACTAGGAGCTAATCTCCAATCGTATGGTGCTCCTCGGACCGTCTCATTTCGGGTGTAGCCCATGTTGACCAAATGTTGCACCATAGTGTGAAAATAACCTGCAAAAACGAGCAGCAGCCCCAGTCAATACCAGATGTCTAAATCAACATTACTTGGTACAAAGCAGCTAAGCTGCAAAGTGCATGTAGGATATCTAACATGGCTTTTTTATGAAATCGTTTGACATTTCTGTAATGTTCCAAAACAGAAATGTATGGACAAGATGACAGAATCCACTAATCTCAAACTCCAAATCTACCAGTACAGACACATTTTTTTTCTCACCAGCCAGTTTGTTTTGGTCAAGAAACTCAATGGGATATGTCTGCCCAAATCCTGGCACCCGCACCTGCACCCCTGGGGAGTTGGATGAGCGCCGAGTCGTCCTATTGTAAACAAGTCTGGGGCACGAAAAATGGACATGGACATTCCTGTCAGTCTAGCTGGCCAAAGACATTCTTTAATGTGACTATAATAATATCTGAAAAAGAACAAAAATATTGTGCTTCCCCGAGTATAATTGTCCTGTCTGACCGAATTAGTCACTACCCGACAGAGTTATACTGGGGACAGCACAATATTTGTGTTCTTTTTCAGATATATTCCCATAGTCACATGAGAGAATGTTTGATAGTGACAGGAAGATTTAGGGCAGCAGAGGTATAGGGACAATGTTGTCATTATGATGCTCGAAAGTGATGCATAATACAGAAAAGGATAGGCAGTCAGTTTTACCTAATGTTGTCAATCCAGCAGTCTACACCTACAGGCATGAACATGTTGAGGTCAATCCACAGAGTGAACCAATTTTCAGTTTTCTTGTAGCACATCCAGTGGACCAGTACCGGCTTGTCTATCTTAGCTTCCAGACGGTTCCCCAAGTTCCCTGGCACTGGACAAACACACAAAAACACACACATACACATCACATGAGTGAGTCACATTGCTAGGTAAGCACTGAAAGAATACTGTAGGTCAGGAGATTCCCAACTTGGGAGTCACAACCCCTCCAATGGTCACAAGATGAATCTGAGGTGTCACAAGATGTTTAATATTGGAGATTTGTTCCTCTTCGGGCCTCTACTAAGTATTGAAATGAAACAATCTGAAAAGTTTAGAGGGGAAAATCACTCTTTGGTAAACATATGCAAGCTGTGACAAGGATCGCAAGTAGGGTTGGGCATCGTTTGGATTTTAACGATTCCGATTCCAATTGCGATTCTTCAAAACTTGCGCATGTTAAATCTGAAACCCATGATCAGATTTGAAACCAAATTCTCCAAACGATTCCAATAAAGAAACGATTCCACTGGAATCATAATTTTTGAAACGATTCCAAGTAGGAATTGGTTCTCGATGCCCAACCCTAATCGCAAGGCAACTTTTTCTTATTTTAAGGGGTCACCAGTTGAAAAGGTTGGTATAAAATATAAATATATAATAATATAGGTAACGATGTACAATGTAAGTATGTACAATCTTAACGTTGGTCCCTGCAATAACACTCCTTCATTTCATAACTGAATATGAGGATTTTGGCAAATATTCACAATGACTGATGATCTAAAAACAGTTAAAGCGCATAGTAAAATGTTTATTGGGACAAAACAACAAGTGTTTTGTCAGATATTTCCAAGTGATTTGTTAACTTTTCAAAATGTGGAAACTTGGAGCTCCCCTGCAGTAGATGGCATGGATTCTGGTTTGGACAATGACCTTTTGACTGTAAACAAAGAGTCATAAGCAGTAGGAAGAGAAAATGCCCTGCAGTGTAATCTTAAAATTAACACCCAAATCTGATTCCTAATAATGGCAATGTACACAAAATGTACGGTCTTAAATAATAAATCAGTTTAATCTTTCACTACGTACGTACACCCAGTTTGCCCAAAAACCTTTTATAACACCTAAAATATGTGTAGAAGATGAAGAAGGATGTGCAGGTGGTGCATGTGTTTTTACCCTAACATATCACAATCAAGGGACTACAATACATTATTTTACTGCCTTTAGATGTCACAGACTAAATGTTATTGGGTGACATGCTTTTTTTTGGTAGTAATTTAAAGGCCAGTAGTTAACAACACTAACACATTTTGCTGTATATTACTTGGCACGTCAACCACTTGTACAATTAATTGTAAAACCTTCGTGCTGTCTTAATTACAGTCACAGTTACACTCGGGCCATTTTTTTTTTTTTTTTTTTTAAAGATAATTTTTTGGGGCTTTTCTGCCTTTAATTTTTGACAGGACAGCTAAGTGAGAAAGGTACGGAAGAGATTTAGGGCCACTGGTGAAAAATGTATTTGAGTTCAGAATTCTGACTTTAATCTGAATTCTGAGAATAAAGTCAGAATTCTGAGATTAAAGTCAGAATTCTGAGTTTAAAGTCAGAATTCTATTAGACATAGCTATGTGCAACAGATGCATTTAGACATCTAAAAAAAATTTAGTATTTGAAGATTGATCGAAGCCATAGCCAAAGAGTCATAAGCAGTAGGAAGAGAAAATGCCCTGCAGTGTAATCTTAAAATTAACACCCAAATCTGATTCCTAATAATGGCAATGTACACAAAATGTACGGTCTTAAATAATAAATCAGTTTAATCTTTCACTACGTACGTACACCCAGTTTGCCCAAAAACCTTTTATAACACCTAAAATATGTGTAGAAGATGAAGAAGGATGTGCAGGTGGTGCATGTGTTTTTACCCTAACATATCACAATCAAGGGACTACAATACATTATTTTACTGCCTTTAGATGTCACAGACTAAATGTTATTGGGTGACATGCTTTTTTTTGGTAGTAATTTAAAGGCCAGTAGTTAACAACACTAACACATTTTGCTGTATATTACTTGGCACGTCAACCACTTGTACAATTAATTGTAAAACCTTCGTGCTGTCTTAATTACAGTCACAGTTACACTCGGGCCATTTTTTTTTTTTTTTTTAAAGATAATTTTTTGGGGCTTTTCTGCCTTTAATTTTTGACAGGACAGCTAAGTGAGAAAGGTACGGAAGAGATTTAGGGCCACTGGTGAAAAATGTATTTGAGTTCAGAATTCTGACTTTAATCTGAATTCTGAGAATAAAGTCAGAATTCTGAGATTAAAGTCAGAATTCTGAGTTTAAAGTCAGAATTCTATTAGACATAGCTATGTGCAACAGATGCATTTAGACATCTAAAAAAAATGTAGTATTTGAAGATTGATCGAAGCCATAGCCTACTAGTCAAAGTCTGTCTTTGTCAAACTGGTCCCTGGCCACATGAAGAGAGAAGGACAAAAAGTCCAAGGAACAGGTATATAAACATGTACTGTTATCTACAGTACAGTCAAGGGTTTAGCATCATGTGTCAAAGTTGTATAGGTCCCTCCCCCAGATGATCAGACCAAAGTTGTGAGGTGTCACTCTTTGGGTAATTGTGAAGCTACATTTAAAACCAAATTTGCTGTCTTGTGCCTTTTTAAGCTGCGGCCTATAACAAAGACTATATGCTGCACAGAATAATATTTAATTAAAACCTCAATGTTACAAATAAAAAGTAGGAAGACCCAGACCAATATCAGTGGGATAGTGACTATTTCAATCACTGTTGTGGCTCTAACACAAACACAAACCTTAAACCACAGGGTCAAATGTACAGATTGCAGTGTAGACCTCCCTGATTGCCTAGACATCAGCAGTAGAACAAGAAGAAAAATAAACTACTTGGCCGATATTAACCCCTCGTTTCGCCCACTAGCTCATATGTTGACTGTGTCGTAATTTGATAAAAAGGTATTTAGGTATAAAATGCAGTAGGCTAAGTAGCCTACAGAACCAACGGTATTGACACAGGGCCTCGAGGTTAGCAAATTAGTATTGAGACCTTAAAGACAGATTTTGAATTCTAGAAATGCAAAAAAAAATAGTCTGACATCCAAAATTCTACACACAACTACGCTTACCGATAATGAGCGGTGGAGTGCTGTTGCTTGGTATTCTGGCTTTGGCGTTTGGCGGGAAGACGACGTTAACAATCCAGAAACCTGAGGAGTGATGAAGCCCCAGTATACATACAACCAGCAGCACCGAGCAGAGGTGTCCTGCGGATGCCATGTTTCTTTCAAACAGCTGTGGTGTTGGACGGTGCTTTGTCTCGGTGTGTGTGTGTGTGTGTGTGTGTGTGTGTGTGTGTGTGTGCTGCTGGAGGCGGAGGGAGAGGCGGTCCGGACACAAACCGTGAGCTCAGACCAGTGGAAACGTTATATTACCTGGCCAACTGTTAAGAAACTACTCTGAAACACCTGCTTTACGATAAACTTTAATGGAGGCCCAGCTTGGAATTAATAATACTGTCATCAGTCCACGCGAACACACGCAGGCAGGCACAGGGACAAATACAACGTGTAACGTTAGTTTACCCGTTGCCCTATTGATCCAAATCACACGTATTTGTTTACACAACAGAATGTAAATGATTGACAAAGAAGAGCATAGACAAGAACATTTTTCTTAGACAACTAAAAACGTGTTTCCAAAAATTGTCAATTGCAAGTTTTTTTTTTAATCCTTAAATCCAATTTAATCCAGCGGTAGAATCTTTCGCTAATTATTATTCGCTTTTTTCACATAGCCTAGGCTACGTTTACCTGCTAGATTAAACAGATGTTTAAATGACATTGTGTGATTTGCATGAAATAACTTAGGCTACTTCAAAGGCAAAGCATACACACTTAGCAGAGTAGCCTCCTGCTGGTCCAGCTGTGACGGAGAGAACTTTCTGGTCAACTGGTGCGGTGCGGCTTTCACGTTCCGCATAAACTCCAGTTCTTTAAGACTTTTTGTGTGAAAATGATAATAATGTGTAACAGTATATACCCTAGTCTAAGTTATTACATCATTAAAACATGGAACAACACATTTGACTTCAATTAGTTTGTTTCAAAAGCAAATTAAATTAAGAGAGGGGAAAAATGAATAAGATGTTTGGGCTAACGATTAAAACCATTAATTGTTGTTCAGGCTCTGTAACTCCCAAATTTACAATTTAAGCTGTCTTTGTACTTTGACTACCGGTCAAAAGTTTGGGGTCACTTAGAAATTTCCATTCCACTCCATTATAGACAGAATACCAGCTGAGATCAGTTGCATTGTTTTTTTTTTTAACCAATTGCAAAATGGTTCTCCAATGTTTTCTCAGTTAGCCTTTTAAAATGATATCAAATTAGTAAACAGAATGTGCCTTTGGAACATTGGATGAATGGTTGCTGATAATGGGTAATGTAGATATTGGATTAAAGATTAGCCACTTCTTTCTACAACAGTCCAGAACCCTTTTGCAATTATGTAAGGACATAACGTAATCTGAAAACTGCTGCCCTGATTAAAAGAACAATGTAGCTGATCTCAGCTGGAATTCTGTCTGTCATGGAGTGGAATGGAAATTTCTAAGTGACCCCAAACTTTTGACCAGTAGTGTGCTTATTTGCACAGAATAGCCTATACGCTTTGCTAGATTGTTGGCATGAAGTCTTATTTGTTTCATTAAGGCTGCTGACAGAAAATACATTACAATTACCAGTAGGCCTAAAGTCTGCACCTAAATTTTTTTTTACCATATTAGCTGCTAACCGGCATCCTGACCATAATACACTGTTCACCTAGGCTATTTTGCTTCGCTCGTGCGTGCAGGCACACCCGACAGTAAACCTGCTTCATGTGAGGTTACAACAGAGCATTAGAACATGCTTGGACACTGTATGGCACATGGATGTGTTTGATTCAGTGATAATTGCCTCATATCTTTCTATCTAGAATTTCCCACACTCCACTATATGTTAGGCAATTTCTTTCTAACAATGTTTAGCCAGGTAATGGGCCTACTGGACACATTCTACATTTTTTAAATGTATCCTAGAATAAATATTTAGAATATTATTTTTCTCTGTAGCCTCTGTATTGTAGTCAAGTGAAATAGTGATGTCAGATAGGCTATAGGCAGATATTTATTAGTGACTAATTGACCTTGGCAAAGGATCTTCTTATTTCTCACTGAACCAGCCCAACATCAAGTGGAACCTACTTTTGTTATTTCCCAACCACATTTTTCTGACTTTGTGTTTCTCATTGCCTCTGCAACTCCTCTTTTCAAACTTTTTAAAGTCCAAGGTATGGATTGTGTCTACTAAATAATGTTGTAGCCTAATTGGTAGTGTCAGTAATTTTAATCATTCAGGCCAAATAACTGCATTAAAACGTTATTTCTAAAGATAATTTAACCTTTACATCTAAATTGTGCTATCCAAAAGATTAATTAATAAAAATGATAAAACATCATTAAAGGAGTCCCAATTTCATTATTATTATTATTATTATTATTATTATTATTATTATTATTATTATTATTATTATTATTATTATTATTAATAATACACGTTCATTCCAAGCAAGTTTTGTGTTCACCCTGGAAAAATGACAAAAGTACATTTACTCAAAAATGTCTATCTATCTATCTATCTATCTATCTATCTATCTATCTATCTATCTATCTATCTATCTATCTATCTATCTATCTAGCAGTAACCGTATGCAGATGACAGCTTCTGGCAGGATTTTAATTTTGGTATTAGTATTACTTTAATTTAGCAGACTTTTTTCATTTAGTTATTCATAATTTCTGATAAAAATTATCTAATTAATTCAGAAAAACAGACCAGTTTTTTTTTCATGACACTTATTTAAGAATTTCTGAAATTATAGCTAGCTATATCTCAATACAGGGAAAATAGGCCTATATTTTTTTTTCAAGTGAATTCATTACGTTTCCGTACATTTCATTCCAGCCTTACTCTAACTACAATGTATGTTAATTACATTTATGGGTTCCTGTAATAATTCCTGTTCAAACCATAGACGTCAAACGCACATCAACGTTGAATTGCCGACCTTCAAGAAGAGGGCGCTAATGGCGCCAATATGACAAACAAGCGCCTAAGAATCGTACAGAAGAAGTTGATTAACCCGGAAGTAGGCGAGACCTTAATTGTTCTGTAGATGAAGCTAGCCGCTAGCCTCTTGGTGCTGCAGGCTCTGTTTCTGTCTCTAGCTAGCTGATCAACATGGTCCAACTGGTGGGTTCCCTCCGAAAAGAACTGTCTGACTCCCTTTCCACCTGCAAGGTGCTAGTGGTGGGAGCGGGGGGGATCGGCTGCGAGTTGCTGAAGAACCTCGTCCTCACCGGCTTCAAAAACATCGAAGTGGTCCGTCATACTTATGTTTGTTTGTGTGTGTGTCTGTTAGCTTGCTGGCTATCATGCTAGGTCTTTGTGCTTCACAGACTGCGCCTGCAGGTGTGCGGGCTCCGGCTAACTCCTGGGACATGGCATTTAAATATGTAAAACATACGAGTGTTCGTGGTGGTTTCTTGTTGTCCCCTCCGTCCCCGAGTGTATATTCAAGTGGACAGGCCCGGCCATGAAGTCGTACAAATATGAACACTGCCATAGCAGTTGTAGCGGAAGCATTTGGCGCCATTAACACTGCTAATGTTAAGTTAGCTGGACTACTTCTTTGAAATGTTACGGCCAACTAACGTTAGACGGCAGGCTGGCTAGTGGCTAAATACCAGCACAGACACTTGGGCACCCCGTTTGTTTGGTTATGTCCGGTTATGTTGTGCTGCAAATTTTTTGCAAAATTTGTGTCCGTTAATTAGATTTTGTGTCATTACAAAAAAGAGCTGAGAACAAGACACATTCCTAGTCAAACAAATACACAACCAGCATAACTTCCCGTTACAAGAACAGCAAATTAAATGAAATTAATAAACTATGACGCGATTCATAAACATCAGATAGGAGGCCCTTTAACTCTCCAAGGGGAATAAAAGAATATACAGTTGCTGGAGGGCAGTTTGTAAGCAACTCTTTTTAAAATATGCATAGTAGGTTACCTGAGACTAGTTCTGCCAAAATTAGCACTTCAGTTAGCCTACATATGTAATACCTGTATCTAAGGTAAATGATTGTGTGCTGTAGTCAATTCAATTCAATTCAATTTTATTTATAGTATCAAATCATAACAAAAGTTATCTCGAGACACTTTACAGATAGAGTAGGTCTAGACCACACTCTATAAATTCCAAAACCCCAACAATTACAGTAATTCCCTCAAGAGCAAGCATTAGCAGTGGCTATTGCGACAGTGGCAAGAAAAAACTCCCTTTTAGGAAGAAACCTCGGCAGACCCAGACTCTTGGTAGGCGGTGTCTGACGGGCCGGTTGGGGGCGTGATGAACAGTGGTGATAACAGTCACATTAGAAGTCACATTGACTTCGAAGGTTATCGTGGAAGTTCATGTCATAGCAGGGCACATCGTGTCATACTGAGTAGTGCAGTCTCCTATACCGGATCCTGACTACTCTGTGCGTATGAACATCACAGCAGGGCGTTGCGGGATGTAACGTGGCGCTGCAGAGCAGTCAAATGAAAGAACGGCTCTGAGGAAGTCTGAAAGCTTTAACAGTAGAGCTCTATAGATGAAAATCACAAGAGGATTATTCCACCTTGTCGGTAACGTTACTGTTGTTGACTGTTTGGATCAATGTTTTACATTTCTTAACTCTGTTGTTTTTACAATTCTTATTCATAACAAAAGCAATGAGACTGACTTTTGAAACGAACCTTCTTAAACCGTAAGATGAATTTAAGATTCAATGGTGTCGTCACAGGCAGCTTATTAACACAGTAACATTTTGCAGACATCCCATCAGTATTTTAAAAGATATGGAGAATACCCTTATTATATAGTGGATTTGTTACTATTTGTCATGTGTACAGGCAGATAATTTTATCCAAATTTCATTTTAAACAAATTGCTTTGTTAAAAGCTGTCGCGGTGCTTGTGTGACAGGTTGATTGTAATAAGCTGTCGTCATATCCCATTACATGTATAATTGACTGACATTAGAACCCTATTGATTTCGACAGATTGACTTGGACACAATTGATGTCAGCAACCTCAATCGCCAGTTCCTTTTTCAGAAGAAGCATGTTGGCAAGTCTAAAGCACAGGTATGTAAATATAAGGGATGATGTAGTGTTGTTAATCCTGTTTGAGCTGACAATGTGTTATGTTGAACACCCAAAACACAATGCGAGGAAAATATGCGATATACAATAACGTTGAATATTGAAATAACGATATTAGTCGCGATAAATAAACTGATATTAAAGTGCACTCAATTCTGAATTTCTGCTGCTCTCAGTATTGTGCTAAATACAACAAATGGCTTGTTGAATTTAAAACGAATGAAAGAAAATCATTTCGAACATTCTTTTATTGAACAAATTCAAATAATGAATTGAATATAAAAGGCACCACTAAATAAAGAATGACTGTTACATTTTAAAGTGCAATTTCTATTGATATTTTCTTTCAACAAACACAAAAGAGTGTCTTTTGCGATATGTTGCAGTCTCTCGCGATATGGTTGTTGCGCCATTTGATATGGCGATGATGATTTAAAAAAAAAAAAAAAAAAAAAATATATTGTGCAGCCCAATTTCTGTTACATCACACCATATATACAAAATCGTTTTCGCTGTACTGTTTGTACATATTCTGACTCAGTCGGTTGCTTTGTTCCTGTTGTTTTGCAGGTGGCCAAGGAGAGCGCCTTGCAGTTTTGTCCCACTGCAAATATCACTGCCTACCATGACAGCATCATGAAGTGAGTTCAGTCAGTCCGTTTTATTAAACTAATTAAAAAGTTGCAGACTTTGTCAGTAGGGTCAGTTATTTGTTTTACTGCTATATTGTTGTGCTTGGTTGATGTGTTGTCCTTTTGATTTGGTCATGTCCCCCCAACCAACAGCCCTGACTACAACGTGGAGTTCTTCAGAAACTTCATGCTAGTGATGAATGCTCTGGATAACCGAGGTATTCTCACGTGACCTCACTACCCAGACATTTTGTGTTACTCCTAACTGCCAACACATTCAAATGATGAGGACAATAAAACACTTTCTGTCTCCGTAGTGGCCCGTAACCATGTGAACAGGATGTGCTTGGCAGCAGACATCCCTTTGATAGAGAGTGGCACTGCTGGATACCTGGGACAAGTCACAGTCATCAAGAAGGTAGAACATGCACATCAGTATGTTACTTGTTATAACATCCATTGCATAGATTTCCTATCCAGTAAAATGTTGATGGGCATGGACTATTCCATCTCTCACTGTGTCTCTGTCTGCCATTTTTCCTTCTTTTATTCCTTCCTCTCACTTCTCTCCTTGTTCCCCAGGGAATGACGGAGTGCTACGAATGCCAACCTAAGCCCACCCAGAAGACCTTCCCAGGATGCACCATCAGAAACACACCGTCTGAGCCCATTCACTGCATCGTCTGGGCCAAGTATCTCTTCAAGTAAGGTTCATCATAACTAACACCAATTCAAACATAGGCACACTGCACAATAAACCTTCAGTAGACTGGCCCTATGTGGCGCTGAACAAAAGAGGCCAGAATGCTGTGTCCTATTGGTCATCTTGCATTGTTTGTCTATTGCCACTATAGCCAGCTATTTGGAGAAGAGGATGCAGATCAAGAGGTGTCCCCTGACACAGCGGACCCAGAGGCTTCATGTGAGTGAGAGCGTGGCATTGCAGTTGTTCCACAATATCTATCTAATGAGTTATAGAGGTGTGACGAGATCTCAATTAAAACGTTATATTTCTCGTCAAGGTTAAAAGTTGTCTCGCGATATCCGTGCATGAGTGCAAAATTATGTTGGTACTACCAATTCACATTAAATCAATGGGTGTCAAATTTTGGTACCTCAAAGCGCGTAACCTCAAGCTTCTCTGTCCTCTCTGCATGTTTCACAGAGAGCGGGGCTCAGCTCCGACACACACAGACACACACACAGAGGTGCGGTGCAGACGGGACGAAAGGGCCTCTGCAGTGTGTTAAAGTCACAGTGAGTCACGGCAATGCCGAGTAAGCAGACACAAGTTACAGTTTTCAAAAGTTCACGCAGACAGCGTTTGCTGCAATATAATAGCGAGATCGCCATGCAGTTAATGTTACACTTCCGAGACAGACGGGTGTTCTCTGTTGCCCTGGTGACCGACTGACAGGCACAAGACGAAAGCGTTCCTATGCCCTGCCGACAGACTGACAGGTTGGGTTGTAGGGCAAGCCTTTTATTACTATAGCACCTTTTAGCAACAAGGCAATTTAAAGTGCTTTACATAAAACATTAAAGAGCAATTCAAAACAGTCATGGAAATAAAACAGGCTAACAAAGAATAATAATATAAAATACAAGAAAAAAAGTTACAGTGCAGTGTAAGAAATTAATAATTTTTTGATTAATAGGTTGTAGGGATGGGTTTGGGAGGAGAGAGGGGTGCCGCGGTTATTAGGTCTGAAGAGGTTAGTTATACAGGAGAGAAGTCATTTTAGTTTGTAGCAAAACCTTTTACACTGCTAATTTTTCATTTTGTGACTTGATTGAATAAAAGACTATTTTTTCCAGTCGTATTTCAGCATTTAATTTTCCTTTTTTAAATGGTCTCAGTATCGTTCTTGTGAACCCACTCTCGTGTCTCGTCTCGTGAGCGGAGTGTCTCGTCACACCCCTAATGAGTTATATTTCTTTGGCTCTGATATTTGATCTAGCAGTTTGGGGCAGCAGTTTTGCAATTTGTTTGTTCAAACAACAGAAATGGATAGCGATACAGCTAGAAATATACATACAAGCACCCTACACTGTAAAATGTGTGTGTTCTGTAAACAGGGAATCCAGAAGACACGGCAGCTCGCGCCACAGCCTCAGAAAAGGATGGGGACATCAAGCGAGTCTCCACCAAGGAATGGGCTCGCTCCACGGGATACGACCCTGTCAAACTCTTCAACAAGGTACCAGTCAGACAAATCAAACTTGTATGATGGTTTCAGAAATTCAAATGCAAAGTGTGTGGGATACATTACTAGATGTTGTCTTACATTTTGGATATGGTAATGACACGTGTTGTCTTTTCTTGGTTTTTAAGGCTGCATTACAGTAAAGTAATGTAATTTTCTGAATTTACGAGACTGTTCTAGCTTTTCTATTATTTGCCGGATAGCTCAGTTGGTAGAGCGGGCGCCCATATATAGAGGTTTACTCCTCGATGCAGCGGGCTTGGGTTCGGCTCCAACCTGTGGCCCTTTTGCTGCTTGTCATTCCCACGTTCATGTCTTCAGCTGTCCTGTCAAAAATGCCATCAATGTATTTGGTAAAGAATATTGTGATATTTTCTTTTCTTTATATGGCACAGCTCTATGTGCATATTTTAATGATTAAAAATATATCACAATTCAATTTTATTTATAGTATCAAATCATAACAGTTATCTCGAGACACTTTACAGATAGACTAGGTCTAGACCACACTCTATAATTTACAAAGCCCCAACAATTACAGTAATTCCCTCAAGAGCAAGCATTAGCAGTGGCTATTGCGACAGTGGCAAGGAAAAACTCCCTTTTTTGTGCTGGGTCAACTGGTATATGTGAACATCTATTTGAATTACAGGCCCTTACTTCTGAAATATTTGTCCTTGAAATGCATCACTACAAAAGAGTAGCAACCCTGTAAATACAGGCTGAGCAAATAAACCCTATATTTCCGTTTTTTCCAGTTAATTCCCCTGGGAAGTTTCCACTTTATATATTCTTAGAATTTTGCTCTTTTACTATTTGTTTTCATTGGTGTCTTGCAGAAGACAAAACACAGCGTCTAATAGAACACGATGAATGTATTAATGAATTAGAGACATAAAACCTACAGTACAGGCCAAAAGACATGTCTTATATTTTAGATTCTTCAAAGTAGCCACACTTTGCTTTTTTATTAATAAGGGAACAAATTCCACTAATTAACCCTGACAAAGCACACCTGTGAAGTGAAAACCATTTCAGGTGACTACCTCATGAAGCTCATTGAGAGAACACCAAGGGTTTGCAGAGTTATCAAAAAAAGGGTGGCTACTTTGAAGAATCTAAAATATAACACGTTTTCAGTTATTTCACACTTTTTTGTTAAGTAATTCCACATGTGTTCATTCATAGTTTTGATGCCTTCAGTGAGAATCTACAATGTAAAGAGTCATGAAAATAAAGAAACTCATTGAATGAGAAGGTGTGTCCAAACCTTTAGCCTGTACTGTAAATAGGATATCTCATTTAGGTGGAAATTGTTTTTCACACTAATCCATGGTAGAAACATGCGGATGGAAATCAAACTTAAGAGTGTGTTGTTAAAGTTTTTGTGTTGGTATAATTGGATTGTTTTTGTCAAAAGGGTCTGGTTTTCAAGGGTTTTGTTAAAATGTGCTTTACCTTTTTATACTAACGCTTCTTTAAATTTTAACACATCGCAGTTTGAGTGATTTAATCAGTACTATGTTGGCATATTATAACTAAAGACATACAGAAACAAGCTTGGTTCTGATTGGCCCTTCTCCCCAGCTTTTCAAAGATGACATCATGTACCTGCTGACCATGGACAAGTTGTGGAAGAAGAGGAAAGCTCCTTTACCTCTGGACTGGCAGCAGCTAGAGAACAGCGGTATGTCTAAGTATTTATGTCGGGGAAAACTTTAGCTTTTGGTTAAATGAACAATGCTAACAATGTGGTTTGGAGTTTAGTCTCACTCCTGTGTTTCTGTTTGTATTCTCAGATATCAGCCTTATTTGACTGTTTACTGATTGCTTTCAGTCTTGTTGAAGCTATGTTAAGTTACTGCTGATGCAAACTGAACCTTTCCTGCTGTTGGCTGCTTCATATTAAAAGCTATTGCGTGGCTTGTGTTAAAGATGCAGTAGGTAAGACTTAAAACTAACTTTCTGTCATATTTGTTGAAACTGACCCTATGTTTGAGTAGAACTACATGAAAGGGTTAATTTTGAAAAAAGTCCAGCTCCTCTGGCACCATCTACAGCCTGTAGTGCGATTTGCAAAAATCCACTGCTCCCTGTTCAGATCCTCCAATCAGGGCCAGAGTGGGGTGTCTAACAGCGTGTCAATCGCTGCTCATGCACATGCATTCATTCTCCCTTGTGGGGGGAGGGGCTTAGGAGATTGTTTGTGCTTTAGCAGAAAGCGGGGGAGGGACTGAGAAGTTGTCGATGTTCAAATTCTTTGGCTAAGTCCTGGATCTTCACAATCCTACCTACAGCACCTTTTAATGTTTATTCATACTGGTTTGTGTCTCCCAGCATATCCTAAGGAGGAGTCTGTGGGTTCAGGCTTGAAGGACCAGCAGGTTCTGGGTGTTTGGGCTCTCTGTCAGCTGTTCCAGCACAGCGTGGAGACTCTCCGCTCACAGCTGCAGGAGAAGGGAGAAGGAGCCGAGCTGGTGTGGGACAAGGTAAAAAACACTAGCACAAAGTCATAGAGGGAATGTTTGCGTACCTTCTGTAAATATCTCAGCTCTTCTAGAAAAACCCTGAGAGATGCATACATATGTCTTTTAATTGTAAAAACTCAAAAGCATTGTAAAGAAGAAAAAAAACAACTTTAAATGAGTTTTTTGACCATTTTGAGTTTCTTGCTAGAGTACATCGTTTTACGTGGTTTTAATGGCTTGTGTGAGTTTAGTGCCTTCACCGCCCCCTCTTGTTCTCAGGATGACCCTCCAGCCATGGACTTTGTTACTGCAGCAGCCAATCTACGTATGCACATCTTTAGCATGAACATGAGGAGTCCCTTTGATGTAAAGTGTAAGTTGGTTGTCTCACATCTCTCAACAGTGAATTGGTAACACAGGAAACAATATCCTGTAGAATTTGCGGTGGTAAAAAAATGTTACACAATGTTGTTTTTAATTGGACACATTATACATGATGTAATTTAGTTCTGGATATCCTAATTACATTATACAGTTATAATGCACATTCAGATGAATGTCCCTAACTTAGAGTATTTAATTGTACTGTTTGTTGATTTGTTTGTTTCAGCCATGGCGGGTAACATTATTCCAGCTATTGCTACAACCAACGCTGTCATCGCTGGACTCATTGTTCTGGAGGGGTTGAAGATCCTGTCTGGAGAACTGGAATCCTGTCGCACGGTTAGTACAAAGTTGTTATGACTGGTTAAATTAATCCAGGCAGTTTTCGGGACCTGGGGGGTATTGCACAAAAGCAGAATTTCTAAATCCAGAATAACCGATAAAGCAAGGCTTGACCTAGTCTAATCTGTGCATCCCGGCTTGGTGCGTTTGGTGCGAATGCAAAGCCAGGCTGAGGAGGAGCGACTAGGTCAAACCAGACTGAAGTAATTCGGATAGATGCGCGTTCACGTCTTTCTGTAACAGACCGCAAGGTCGATCACAGATTTACCAGTGTTTCCTTTAGGAATTTTTTTTTTTTTAGCAGTGGGGGCATGCAGTCTAACTACTTCAGCATGTTAATAATGCACCTAAGAAAACAAATGTGTTTGTCTCTTCTCCAGATCTTCCTGAACAAGTGTCCCAACCTTAGGAAGAAGCTGCTGGTCCCATGTGTCCTGGATCCGCCCAGCGTCAACTGCTACGTCTGCGCCAGCAAACCCGAAGTCACCGTTAAACTCCACGTCCACAAAACCACGGTTCTCTCTCTACAGGACAGGGTAATATGATAAGCTTGTTTTTGCACATATACCAACCTGCCTCAATGAAAGTGATGTTGTCATTCATAAAATAAATCCTGAACACCAGTGATCTGATTGAAACTGTCCTAATTCTACTAATTGTCCTAATTGGACTTGGATTATTATAATGAAATATTGTTCCAGATCATAGCTCCCACGCTGCACTTTTGTTCAATCACAAAATATGGTTTGCACCCACATATTCTTACTGTATATCTTGGATGATATTTCATCTTTTCTTTATCATCTGGCAACACTAAATATGGTGCCTAGCTGTAGCAGCCTGTGATAAGCCGGTTTATTTCTGTTGAATTGTAAACTGGACTCAAATGGTGTCATGTGGGGGTTAAATGATTACTCTTGCCTTACTTACTTGTTGACTTGTTGTTTTTGTGTGTTTTGATCAGATACTGAAGGAGAGGTTTGGCATGGTGGCTCCAGATGTTCAGATAGAGGATGGAAAAGGGACCATCCTCATCTCCTCAGAGGAAGGAGAGACGGAAAGTAAGGAGGAAGGGGAAAATAGAAAGCAATGCATCATACACAATGATTCTGTCATTCAGACAGAAGAGGGCACTGTGGCAACATCTGTCAATTAGTCTTCAACTAACACACCTTCTATCCGGACAGGAGGAGATAAAAAAAATAAAAAATGTAGGAATAGCTAATAAATTCTATATACACTATTATAGAGTTGGGGCTTGTTCCAATCCTTAAATTTTTTTTTTCTTTTTCGAAAGGTATCGTCTTGTATAGTCTTTAACATTTGGCCTTTGAGTATTAATGTGTTTGGGTCGTGTCTGTCCCTCCAAAGCCAACAACAGCAAATTCCTTGCTGATTTTGGGATCCGTAACGGCAGCCGTCTCCAAGTTGATGACTTCCTCCAAGATTACACACTCCTCGTTAATGTCCTGCATACGTAAGTACCTCTGTGCATATGAATGAAATACCGGTACATTGTGCACATTTGCATGTGTATGTTTAATGTATCATGTTTTGTTTTTATGGTGACATTCAAATGAAGTGTGTGTGTGTGTGTGTGTGTGTGTGTGTCTTTTCATTGGCAGTGAGGAACTAGAGCGGGATGTAGAGTTTGAGGTAGTAGGCGAGGCCCCAGACAAAGCTCCGCCCCCTCAGACTAACCAGGAAGATGTTAACAGCATCACCAATGGCAACAAGGACTCCGCTCAGCCATCCACCTCTTCTAAAGGTCAGCAGGAGAGAAATGTTTTTCTTAGTTCAAATCACAGTGCTTGCTAATTTTGTGTAGTCCTGTCTCTTTGTTAAATACACTGAGCAGGAATGTATGTGCTATATTGTGTTGTTGCTCCACGGTGTGTGTTTACTGGCCTTCATTATTTTGTAGTGATTTCAAAGTCTGATCTGTGAGTCTGAAGGCTTATCAGACGCCAAGACACTGCACAATGGTTTGTAATACTCCAAGATAGGATTTACAACTCTGGAAAGATATTTTATCTTTCATTGTGATAATCATGAAGTAAGCAGTAGAAATATAGCATTCATGTTACAAAATAATCCACCAGGAATGTGCTCTCGCACCTATGTGATTGGCCAACGCAGCACCCCCTCCACATCGGCAGACTGGTCTCATTCAAACGAGGGGGGGGGCGCTGCCTTTTTTTTCTATGCAGTGCGAATGTGTGTTTGAGTCACAAACTCAAGTGTCAAAAAAGTGTCGCCTGTAGTTGGTGCAGTCCTAAATGCTGCGGCTGTAACCACTGTTGCCAGTATGTGGTGCGGGTGTAGAGCTGCGGGTTTGAAAGTGCTGTTACTGCAACTCTGTTATTGGATGACATGACTTCAGATAAAGGGATAGTTCTGATCTTTTGAAGTGGGGTTGTATAAGGTACTTAACCATTGTCTACATTGTGCTACAGTAGATTGCAGCTTGCATGCCCCCATTTTGGATGAGCAGGCAGGAGTGCCGACACGGACCCTAAGCAATGTACTGTGAATGGGGCCACACAGCATAACGTATTTTAGCTTTAGTGCGTAACTTTTTTGACATTAATGAACTTCCGTTACATTCAAGCCATTACCAAATGAGTTGCTACAAAGCTAATTAAGACTATCAGCTCCCCACAACTCTGTGTATTTCTCAGTATGGCTATGTTCAGAAGATTGTTGTCTGGCGCACAGAGTTTTACAGGCAAAAGTGCCTGTAAAAACCTGCGTTAGAACGTAAACATATAAACATTTTAAGTTTAATTATTTCGACACCACCGACACCCGTCTGCAGACTGCAGTTCAGCGCGACTGCTGGATAGTGCGAATCTTTTTTTTTTCTTTTTTTTTTATGACTTGTGAAGCCAACAGCAAATCCCAACTTTACTTTTAATGAAATCAAATGTTCTCCCCTCGTCTTAAAATGGTCAAAAATCGATAGAGGAACCCCCTTGTCCAGCTGCTGCAATAAATATGCAAAGGAGGATCACAAAATGATCTGATAAGTGTTTTAATGTTTATGTCTTGTTATACAGCTGGTCGGGGAGCATGTTACAAGTTAGCTGTTCACTGAATATGACGCGTAAAGCCCTGGGTTGTGACCCAGTTGATCTCTGAATTGTCATGACCAGGGACAATACCCATGTAGACTGGCTCGGTTTGAATTTCCAAAAGGAGGGTTGAACCCTGATCAGACGACCCAGGCCCAAGTCTGGTCAGTGGTGTGAAAGAGGTATTAAAGGCGCACCAACTCTGTCTCCCCCCCCCGTTCTGTCTTCATACCTCTCACACAAGCCACTTAAAAGCCTTGAACAGGCTGTGTGAAACGTGCTTCTGCCCTAAACTGACCTTTACTACTGTTCTTGTCTTTTGTAGAACCAAATTTGTATCTGCTTCTTTTTCATCCATGTACGCTGTTGTCCGCCCCCTTTCAGCTCCAGCACAAGATGATGACGTCATGATCGTCGACTCTGACGAGGAAGAAGGGGCGGCGTCTAGCTCCGCAGCAGCGACCAGCGGCACCAAGAGGAAGCACTCGGACGCAGAAACTGGCGAGACCTCCACCAAGCGCCCGCGGACGGTCCAATCAAGTGAAGCAGCCGATGACGATGATGACATCATCGCTCTGGACTAACCCCTCCTCCCTCGTCTGCTGAAGGACTGAGAACTCTTTTGAACGCTTTTCATTTTGACTCAAGACTGACAGTAGGTTTGAATAAAACACCTCTTTTTATGAAGAACATTTTGACTGCCCTGGTTCGTCTTTCCTCACTTCCTCCCCCCTCTCTGTGTTTGTGCTTTCATACTCCCTCTGCTCTCACATGATGCTGTAAATAGATTCTACGTTTTGAAAAATACATACAACTTATTTTGTTGTTATTCAGTTCTGGTCCTTATAAAATGCTTCTCTTCATAGTTATAAAAAAAAAAAATGCTTCTTTTTTTTTTTTGTATTTTTTATAAACGTACTGTATTTCTCATGCTATACAAGTCAGGGTGTTTTTGTGCTTTGTCGGTAACAAAAGATTTAAAAACCAAAACATTTTCTTGTAATATTGATCTCAGTCATTGTGAAGGGACGGTAACCGACAGACAGAAGTCTGCAGCCTGTGGTACTCTTACCAGCGTGTCTGTTGGTAGATGCTGTTGATGTCTGTGATCGGGTTGGTAAAGCACAGAGGCACTGATGGAGAGTTTGGCCACATTGTGCCATTGGGGTGTTAATTTGCTACCTCTTTTCTAGACCTAAAATTTTTTTGGCTGCAAATTTGTGCCCATGCTCTCCATAACACCGCCACGATGAGGCATCCAGCTCTTAGAGAATGAAAAAAGTTTCAGAGCAGCACAGTGGCGCTAATATGGCTCCCTGTGAAACTGCAATAACTGCACTGTATCCTAAAGGCTCTGGCTAAGCACAAGTGGCTTAGATCCAGGCTAGTAGTAGTTTAATGTTAACATGTCACAGTTGCTTTTTATTAGTATGACTTGGTTCTGTTAGAGCAAGAAAATTCAAGGTAAGAGAGAACTTAGAACCAGAGATGGAGTAGTGCTTTGACCAGAACCAGTCATTCCTTTTCATACTGCAGATGATAGCAGTGGAGTCCTGCACTGAAATAACATAACGTCTTGCACAAAGTGTAGCAGTTGAGCTCCTGCTGTCTTCTCCAGTCTAACTCTCGTCTCAGTGTCCATTATTTCATTGTGATGATAATGTTGTTGAACAGTTATGAGAGCCCTTTGGACCAATTTGGTGAAGACAATAAACTCAACAAATGCAGAGGCTTTGTGTTGTCTTGTTTATTTGTCTGTCTTTCATGTTGATATAAAACAATTCTAAAGTAAACCCTAAAATCACACACAGAATAGCATGTCTGATAGAGCTTTTTTTTTCGGCACATGAATCTGTGTTTTGGTGTTCTGAATACATTTGTTCAGTTAAGGGATTAAAGTTGGACAGTCATGTGGTCAACTCTGTACAGAGTGTGACATTCTTGAGAAAGGTAACCATGATGCAACACTACACCCCTCCACAAACGCACGTACACAGCACTTTACTGTAAACAAGCTTGATGTCTAAATGTTTGATTAGATGAAACTTCAGCGTTTCCTTTGGGATGATGAGTCAGCTTACAGGGGCCTGTTTCACAAAAGCAGAATATATAAATCCGGGATAACTGATAAAGCGAGGCTTGACCTAGTCTAATCTGTGCATCCTGGCTTGGTGCGTTTCACAAAGGCCAAGCCAGGCTGAGGAGAAGCGACTAGGTCGAGCCAGGCTGAACTAATTCAGATAGATTCGCGTCCACGGATTTCCTCAAAATACCGCGAGTCACAACTTTAAATAATAACAGTACTTAAATGAACAGCAATATGCACCTGTTGTATTTTAATCCAGGCTGATAACAAAAGGGTAAAACCACTGCTGAGTGAACAGAAAAGGTTCCAGGATTAAATAAATCCTGGCTGTTAGCCTGGTCAGGACCAGGCTAGCGGCACAGAATAAATCTCCATGGTGATTTATGTGCCTCTGCTTTCGTGAAACCGAGTCAAGGCTAAATTCATCCAGGATAACTAGGAAATCCCGGCTTAATCCCTTATCTTGGTTTTGTGAAACAGGCCCCAGGATAAAGACGGACAGTCGAAACAAAAATAAATATAAAGAAACGGAAGAAATTTGAAGTTGCATCTGCATGAACAGTTATATAGAGCAAGCAGAACATGTTCACAGGCTCGGGCTTTGCAAAATACATTTTTCATAGACATTTGACTTGTCATACTGTAGCAGAAAGGCAAGTCTTTGTATAGCATATTTCATACACAGGCAAATTTCAAAGTTATTGACAATAATACATTAAAAAGGGATAACAGCAAAAACTAAACCTTACAATGCAATAAAATTAAAAGATTTTTCAAGGAAATTAAAAAGTTAAGAGCAGAGACATGTAAATACAGGATAGGTAAAGATAATGCACAGGTGTTACTAATAATGATGGCTCTGTTCTATTTAAGTGGAAGGTAACTAAGTGCATTTACTCAAATACTGTACTTAAATACAATTTTGAGGTACTTGTACTCTACGTGAGAATTTCCCTTTCAAGCTACTTTATACTTTTAGTCCACTTCATTTAAAAGAAAGCTACACTTTTTAACCCACTATAGGCCTACTGACAGCTAAAATTAGCTATAGCTATAATGATTGTAGCTGATTAAGATTTTTCATACAAATCATATGATCAGCTATAAAATATGATGCGTTGTTAAAATTGAAATACCCACTCCTTCCCAAAGAGCTGCAACACTAAAATGATGGTTTCATGTTAAAGCAGCAGTATTATATAACTATATTACAACTATATTACATTATCATTTAGCAGCATGAAAGGACCATTCTGCATAATGAGTACTTCTACTTTGGATACATATTACTAAATATTACTAATAATACTCATGTACTTTAATTAATTAATAATTTAGTCCATTTCACAGAAAGTAAAAGCAGAAATACTACATTTACACCACAAAAGCAGAATTAATAAAATGATTTACAGGAAAACAAAAAAAGAAGCACGATGTATGAAGTATGATGATGACTACAATTGTGGAATATATATTATTATTATTATTATTATTATGTAAAGATACAAATATAATTAATTTGCATAAAAAACACGTCGTCATCATCATCATCATCATCATCATTGCTAACGCCCCTCAGTGGAGGCCTCTGATTGGTCAACACTGTGCCCCCCCTTCCGTCCTGCAGAGCAAACTGTTTTCCAACAGCGGCCCTATATTATAATTTGTCGAGTGTCTGTGTGGGCCCGCAAGGACGCTATTTAACCGGGTTAAATACCGACACTACAGCTTCGGGAGTTCACGCTTGTTGGTTTTTGCGGCCACATTTTGAATGTGTGTAAAGCGAAAGCCTGCCCCTTCCCCCGCCTCCAGGCAAACGGCAGGAGGGCAGAGACAGAGGAAAACAGCCAGCCGAACGGATAGTTTTGTTTTGAACAGGCATTGTAGGGAGAGCTAACTTTTGTGGAGCTAAAAAGGCTTAGCTAACCACTAGCTTCAAATAAAACAGCGCGACGAAAGACATTAAAGCGCTTCTTGTGAACCTGATATAACGTCAGCTTGACAAATATGGTGACTCTGTCATCCGTAATAAGACCTCTCGCTTCCAACCTTAACCGACAGCTCGTCAGACATGCCAAGAGTCAACGGATAACGCCTGTCAGGAGATGCAACCTCACTGCGTGCTCAAGCAAATATGTGCTGTCGCAGAGTAAGTACATGTATTGTAGCTGTAAGTTACACAATGTTTATTGTTTTTTTCCAGCGTGTCGACACGGCATTATCATACAGCTTCAAAGGGAACATTTTGAGCTCAATGAAACGCTAAACCAACCACTGCCATGCTGATACACACACAATGCCGCTGTTGGCGAAAGTTTCTGAGGTTAAAATGCTTACTTTGAAGATGTAAAAAGGCTCTAAGGCCTATCATTGTGGGTCACACAGCATCAGTTAATGGTTACTTTTGTTGTCATCCATGTGCATGGAGAGCACCGGACTGGATTTTCCTCATTACTGGATTTGGATCCAACACACTCTGTTGACTAATCTGTGTTTGAGACAGAGTCTAGCTCCAGGTTTTCCAAACAAGTGTTGAAACCCCTACAGGAACCTTTTGAAGCCCTTTGACCTACATAGGAGCCTTTATAAGTCACTATTATGTTAAGTATCAGGGATGCTGTTTGCAAATGCACACAGAACATTTGGAGCCTGTTCTTTTCCAATGTGTGCCATCTGAAAATAAAACCACCCACTTATTATTCTATGCAATCACATCTCCACTGTATATATCCTTTATTGAGGTTAAGTAATGATAAAAATGTTAGACCTCTGGCTTTAGTCATTTCCCTTAAAGGGATGGTTCGGAGTAATTTCACCCTAGGGTCCATTGCACCATGACCTCAAGCCAGACACCCCCTTAGAAGCTTTTTTCCCTTGGTCGAACATTGGGCGAGTTAGTGCTATCAGCCGAAAGGCTTAGTGCAGCGCTAATGGAACCAAAGGAGTATCTCGTAAATGACCCCGTAATACCCGGAATGTTACCAAACTTCTACAGTAGTACAAATAGGTTCTGTATAGGGGTGTGCAAAAAAATCGATTTAAATCGAGATTCAAGCACTACAGATTCAAAATCGATTCATATTATTTTTTTTTCTTCGTTGTGACACTATTGTCCTGAAATGACATTACCTTAAGTATTTTGGAAACACCACAAACTTGACAACTCGCATGGTACGGCATCACCCAGAGAGTAACATTAAAGACGTGGACGAACAACAACCTTAAGTACCGTGCCAGTCAATGCTCTAAACTCCCACCGTTGCGTCAGAGAGAGTGTTCTCAGCTGCCGGGGACATCGCAACTGCACAGCGGAGCATGCTCACTCCAAAACACGTAGAACAGCTTCTGTTTCTGCAAAAGAATGTACAGATTCCAGCCAGTGGTGGATTATGAACTGGTTACACACACACACACACACACACACACACACACACACACACACACACACACACACACACACACACACACACACACACACACACACACCCATAAATGTGTATCCATTATGTGATTCTGACACAAAACTAAAGTTCTGTTGAATGGACTGTAGTGGCCACAGTTCTAAAAAGAAAGGGCCTAATTTCAAGAAGTTCAATGTGCCCAGTCAAGTTCACATTTCAACAGTCAACCTGGTAGCTGAAGTACTCCTTAAACCACATTTAGCAGTATTTTTTGTTTGATCGGAGTACAGCATTTTAAAGCTAAATGTAAAAGCTCTTTTTATTAATGGTCAGACTCTTCTGCAGCTCTCCGATTCTCCTCCTTTAGTTGTAGCTCTTCGTCCATGTATTCGGGCTCGAATAGGTACGGGCGACCTTCGAAATTGTCATTGTCACATTTAGAGCTGGGCGATATATCGATATCGTCATATGAGACTAGATATCATCTTAGATTTTGGATATTGTAATATCGTAATATAGCATAAGTGGTGTCTTTTCCTGGTTTTAAAGGCTGCATTACAGTAAAGTTATGACATTTTCTGAACTTACCAGACTGTTTTAACTGTTCTATTATTTGCCTTTACCCACTTAGTCATTATATCCACATTACTGATGATTAGGCCTATTTATCAAAAATGTCATTGTGTAAATATTTTGTGAAAGCACCAATAGTCAACACTACAATATCGTTGCGGTATCGGTATGGAGGTATTTGGTCAAAAATATTGTGATATTTGATTTTCTCCATATTTCCCAGCACTAGTCGCGTTTGATGCTAACCTCAAACTCTGCCATTTCGTTGATCTCTTCTACTCTTCTCTCGCTTCTTGCTCCTTCTTCACTATTTTACCTGTAGTCTCTTCCGGCAATAGATGTCGTGCTCTGTGCGGGATGTCGTGCTCTGTGCGGGATGTCGTGCTCTGTGCGGGATGTCGTGCTCTGTGTGTGCTCTGTGTGTGATCTCGCGCGATCACCCGGTGTTGCTGGAAAAAGTTTTTTGGTATATCCAAAGTTTTTAATTATTTTTTCCGAAGTGTTTACAACTTAGTGTTGACTAATAATTGTTTCAAACTGGTACTACCAACAAAATATTACTGCATTCCTGGAACTGGGCGTCATTAGACTACATTCTTATGCATCGCTTTCTATCAGGACTTTCACGGGCTTTTCCCAAATCACGGAAGGAACGTTAACGCAGCGGTAGCAGCAGAGAGTAGAAGCCATCAGGCAGTGTTTTTTAAACAAGTGAATTTAAATAAACTCCTGGTGTACTTCTACACTTTCCAATGCCTCGTTTTATGAGTACAGAACCTATGTGTACTACTTTAGAAGTTTGGTACCATTCCGGGCATTATTAGTGGGGTAATTTACGAGATACACCTTTAGTTCCAATTTGCGCCTGCACTAAGCCATTCGGCTGATAGCGCTAAGTCTCCCAGTGTTCGACCAAGGGAAAAAAGCTTCTGGGGGGGTGTTTGGCTCAAGGTCATGGTGCAAAGGACCCTAGGGTGAAATTACTCCAAACCATCCCTTTAATTTTGATGTGCCCATGGAACATTCGAGACACCCAACCTTGTATGCCATCTCATGCAAACTGAAACCTCAGTCAACAGGCAAAAAAACAAAAAGTTTAAAAGTGGAAAAATAGGCCAGTGTAGCAGAGCTTTCAACCATGATAATAAACAAGGTTCATATTTAACTTTAACAAGCCTGTTGTACTGGGCACTGCCTGTCCAAAGTTTTATAGAAGGGCTTTTGGTTTGGCTTTGAAGTGGTCCACTAGAAATTAGGTTTCTTGACATTCCATTGGCCTTCCCTTTGTCCATTGCCCTTGCCTACTGTCGTCAAGCTATTTTCTTTGGTAAAAAGACCTTTCTGCTTTCCCCACTCCTGAAGTATGGAGGCATGATGCCGTCCTTTCAACATGCGATGTGTAGGGATTGAGAACTTAGATCCTTGAGTTGGTCCTCTCAGGTAAAGAGGTTACAAATCTGGCCTCCTTCTGTGGGTTTAGCAGACCCAACACCTTAGTCCTGATTTATGTTTCTGCGTGAAATCTACGCCGTTGGTACGCCCGTTGGTAAGCCCGTTGGTATGTAGGCTCTCTCTCCTTTGAGGGTGAGAAAGTGGAACAGTTCAGGACTCGCAAAGTTATGAAAACCACGAGTACAGCATTTTCTCCTCAACCAACAGTTGACCAGTGACAAATGGCGATGAAAGCCTCTACGGCTGATATCCCATGAAAACCATGCTCATGTCCCAGTGAAATATGACCGCTACAGTAGCTTAAAAAATAGCGTTATTGGCACTGAATTTGATCAATTTACTGTTTGTCAGAGAAGCTAGCGCACCCTGCGGTCTGTCTGCCTCACTCCCCGCTGCAGGAGACGTTGTATTCACATGGCACGCTTTATTCACTCATTGTTTAAAACGTTTTCCAGAGACCTGAGAGCTAGGTTTGAGATCCCCAGGACATCCTTCTTCTTTTAACTTCGCTTAAGATCAACTCTAAAATGTTATGGAGTGCCATGGGGAAAGAGTCTTGAGGTGCACCCAGTCATTAAATGGTTTGTTGATTTTCTTGTGAGAGGATTAGTGTCCAAGATGTATGCTAAACTGATGCAAGTATCCGTATGTATTTATTGGGAGACAGTTTGGGACAACATTTTCCACTGTTCCAAGAATCCAAACCACCAGTATATCCACTTCAACATATGTCATAGGACATATTGGACTCCTCAGAAGAGATAGCCTATGTCTCTAAAGTCATTGAAGCTCTAAAAAAATTAAAGCTCAACGCTGGCTCCCCCCTCACTTGCTTTGTATAAAACAGTGGTTGGCGTATTTTCTAGACATAGTTATGCTTGAGCTCTCTACAGCAAGGATTAACAAAGCCAAATAATCGACTATCAGCCTATGGAAAAGCACAGCAGCACAAATATCAGACCTAATGACCTCAGCGCCACAAGAAATAGAGGAGAGTGACTAGGCAAGGTGTGATTTCTGATTTGTTCTGTTTTCCTTGAGATCGCAGAGTATGTATGTATGTGTATGTGTATATATATATATATATATATATATATATATATATATATATATATATATATATATATATATATATATATATATATATATATATATATGCGCAATATGGCCCACTGTAAGTTTCAACTTGCAGGAGTCGCAATATTTGTTGAAGTCAAAATACCAATTTAAACTAAAAATATTGTCATGCTGCATCATATTCAAAGTTTCAAATTGCAGGAGTCGCAATATTTGTTGAAGTCAAAATACCAATTTAAACTAAAAATATTGTCATGCTGCATCATATTCTACAGACATGAGAAAACATATTTGTTTGGTACAGATCCTTGCAAAAATCTCACTATAATAAGTAAGGGTGTGCATCTCTTCCTTATAAGGCGATCCGATCCGTATCTAGATGCATGGACTACGATACGGTTCAGGAACAATACATTTTATAATGAAACTATTCAGTTTGATTCAATGTCAAATTGACTTGATTCAATCTGATAGATATAGTTAATATTTGTTTAATGTAAACATAAATTTCCCATTAGAACTTAAAATAAGCTAATTCTAAAAAAGTAGCATTGCCTACCTTCAAATAAATATATATTTTGTAAAATGGACCAGGTAATAGTAAAGCTAGGATGTGTGTGTGTGTGTGGACAGAGGAGGGGGGGGAAGGCAATGCAAATAAAGAGTTTTTTTCTTTAACTACAGTTTAGTGTTTTTTCGCCAACGATATTGCATGTTGATATTGCATGTTGATATCGCCCACAGTCAGTGTTTAATGACGGCGGTGCTGTCTCGTCATATAGCCTATATTTAACAAATTTAACACTTCAACAGAGGTAATTTGTAATCTTCAAACAGGCTTAGGTGCTTGACGGTTAACGTTGAAGTATGGATTTGATTCGCGGGGGTAATGTATTAGTGTTACTTAGCAGGACTTCTGAGTGAGAAGTAAGAAGTGGTGAATTTACAACTCACAGTAACTTAATACGATACACTGTCAGCAAAAATGCCTTTTGATTGAGTTTCCTCTAAGCGAAATGATCCAAGTGAATTTAAACTGTGCTTTTATTATTAAGGGTGGAAATCAGGTTGTCATTGAGTTTTCTCTTAGCGTAATGCTGAGTGGATTTAAGATGGACCTTTATTGTGAATGGTAGATATGGAAGAGCCAGCATTTCTTTTTTCCCTCAACCTTTTGTTTGCGGCCTTTTAGTTTTATTCAGTTAATTATCAAACGCTGTCCAAATTGCTCCAAATTCCAGTTCAAGTTCATTGGGTACCCAGGAAACCAAGTGTGAAGTAGATTGGACGGTTCATGTGATATTTCAAAGACAGACCACACACACGCACACGCACACACACCTAACCCTACATACATACATACATACATACATACAGAGGCTTCCCGATTTATTAGATTTAAGTAATTTAAAATTTTTAAAACAAAAAAGCCCTATAGCTTTATTTTTATTGTATTTATTATTGTTTTGCTTTACCCTCTTCTTTCTTTATTTGGTTTTATACATTTGCACTTTTTGTATGCAGCTGATTCGTTTTTAATACTGTAAAGAATTTTGAGCCATATTGTTTGTATGTGAATTTTGTTAAAGCTTTAGTTCGTAACTTTTTTTATATGAATGAATGTCCGTTACATTCAAGCCATTGCCAAATGAGTTGATACAAAGCTAATAAAGACTATCAGCTCCCAAAACACTCTGTATTTCTCAGCATGGCTATGTTCATTTTTATTCATTTTCTTCAATAATATTACGTTTCACAGCATTACTTTTTCTTATAACTTTAAAGCTATGATGCAGTTTCTGTCTCCCCAATAGGGCTGGGTGATATACAGTAAAGAAAATCAGATATCGCGATATTCTTGACCAATTATATATATATATATATATATATATATATATATATAAAAAGAATAGTTGCTCATCGTGATCATCTAACAATCTTACAACTTAAAACACATATAATCATAGGCCTAATTGATTACTGAATCTAAAATGTTCATTTCCCACACCAGTTAACCTAACCTGCCTGTCTTTGGTCAATAGGAGGATATTGGTGTATGAAAATAAAAAAGACACTGTTGTGACATGGTAGTGCAGTGCAGACTTTTCAAATGGGTCCACACTTTCACCTGCTGTCTGCAAGTGGTTTTTCTTACTGTCCAGAAATAATTGGAAACCAGTGGCTGCCTGGAATGTAGGAAAAACATATTTAAAAATTCAAGGCTTTGGAAAACAATGTCAAGTAATGTAAATTACTCCTCATTACCCCAAATCAAAGCCTTTTCTTATGCTTAACTAACTAGCTGAACACATCTACTTCAATATCTTCACAGTTGACAATTACCCAGCGAGTGAGCATGAATGGCTTTGCAAGCAGTTTTTGTGTGTCCGTGCAATAACAGAGTCAGGCAGCCAACTCCCCCAGGAGGAGCCGCTGAAATCTGGCGTAGATGCAGGTCATCTCCCAGCCAGACCTGTTCAGCTTGGCTCTCAGTGGAAACCTTAAGCCCGGTGCTGGATGAAAGGAGAGGAAAATGGACTGTGCTGCTTTTGTGCCCTTTGACAACAACACTTGAAAGATTTTTTATTTTTTTTGTGTAGATCTTGGTCAGGGAGGGAAAGTTTTTTTTTTTTTTTAAACTGAGCTTTTTTGATTTATAAGTACAACATTTTATAAGTGGAGGTCATGTTTTTTTGGGTGGATTTCAAAGGTAAAGGAAAATAAGATGGAGGGAGGTAGAAAAAAAATGAGCGGAGTTTCGGGTAATTAGAAGTCAGGTCCGTTGACAGACTTTGGCCCGAACTGACGGTCTGACCGGCCAGAGGTCCTGCTCTGATTCCCCTGCTGTGGAGCAGCGCTGGGGGCGTGCCAGGACATTCCGCGTCGTACTTTCTATACAGCCAGCCCACTTTTCTCTTATTTTTTTTTCTAAAAGGAAATTACAAAATAAGAGGACTAAAAGGAAGTATTTCCTCACTTGCTCCTGTTTCATTCAGTTCCTTCAAACTGCTCAAGGAAGGATTGTGTGTGCCTATCTAGCACTGACACAGTGTAGTTTTTGTATTTATTTAATGAGGCAACTTAGAGCTTTTGTGCTTCAAAATGGACTGTCTTAAAATGCAGAAAGCAGCCGAGCACAACATGAAAAGTAGGTGTCAGCATTTTTATTTTTAGTTTTTCTTTTCACGAACAGCATAGACTGTAAATTCTGGCTGTTTTACATTTAAAATTTCTCTGACTTTCCTCTGTGATTAACTACTTCTTCTCGTCCTCCCTTCTCTCCTCCAGTGCATCCCATGTGGCAGGGACCCCTCGCGATACCAGGAGGTGATCGTCAGTCTCCGATCGACATCGTTGTGCGAAAGAGCGTCTTCGATTCGGAGCTGAAGCCTCTGGTCACAGATTATGACCCCCACACCTGCCAACAGATCTGGAACAATGGCTACTCCTTTCTGGTCGAGTATGATGACACTACAGACAAGTCCAGTAAGTCTTCTTTTGTGTCTTCTATATCTATATTGTCTTAAAAAAGTAAATAATGGTTTGTTCCTTTTAATTCAATCATTAACTACTAGGTTGGGAGCAAGTCGGTAGTTTCCCTTTAAATCTGAATGGACTTAAAGGAGATCTCGGCAGGGGAATGCAATGTTTTGAGCTACACAAGGTTTATCTCCTTCCTCACCCCCCTTAAAGAGCCCTCTGTCTGTAGGAAAATCCTGTAATCAATGCTACACTTAAAGCTGCTGAAATGTCATGTGGATCTGGTGACTGTCATGTGACTCACGTGTCTGTCCTGCTACTATGTAGTCATATAGTCTGTCTTTAAAGTATTGGTCATTTTATGTATAATTGCTGGGCTACACCAAAATCCACTATATAACTTTCCAAACCATTAAAACTAATTACAAATGTTATAAAGCTGCAAAATGCACCACTTCATAGGTGTCACATGCCCTCAGGCTTTGTATTATGAGCTTAGTCTGGTACTGAGAGAACAAAAACAGGTTGAAATGTTGAGAACCATATTTTATCACCAGTACAATAAACAGAGAAACAATGGAGTGATCTAGGCACAACTGCAGGTACTTCAACTACAGATTTCAGTCTTCAAATGGATGTTTTTGACTACAACATGTTATGCTGCCGTATCTCCTCCGTATCTGATGGTAGTAGTACTAGTGTTGATTAACCGTTTACAGGCATAATAAAAACTCATTGCTGCAAAGGTGATTGTCTCTGCTACACAATATTTCCTGGATGTTTCTAGGTCAGAGTTAGTGCCTGAACAACCCGTCTTCAGCTGACGCCCTTGTGTGGGATAACTTCCTCTTTTTGGAGAAGGAAACAAATACTAGACAGTGATATGATCTGATTCTTTTGGAGGACGAGCATTTTATTCTTTTAAAAGGATTGGCGATCTGTAAAGTCAAAGTATGATGCACTGATCTATATGTCCTTTTACTTTTTTGGTCAGCGCTGAAAGGTGGCCCCCTGCAAGACAAATTCAGGTTGTGCCAGTTCCACTTCCACTGGGGTGAGAGCAACGCCTGGGGGTCAGAGCACACCGTGGACAGGAGGCTGTTCCCTGCAGAGGTACTGTGCTGTGACATGCATACACTAGCAGACAGCAGGTAGTGAGCATGAAACTTAAATCGTTCCTGCAGGGACATTGGTATGCGGCACATTCCTGTAATGTTGTCAAGAACATAAAAATGAGATAGAAAAGAAAATTTGCTGTAAAACACATTGATTAAAAAACAAAACAGACAGGAAGTGGGATATCTCTCTCTCTTTATAATATTATGTGTCCTATACCCTTTAGGCAATGCTTTTATCTGCCTCACAATATTATGAGCATGTAGAGGGGGTGTACACAATTATATACAAAACACTTACTACTACAGTATAATACAGTCCTACAGAACATCGCCAAAGCCACTCTGATGCAGTGATACATTTAAAGTGGACATATTATGCTTTTCCGTATTTTCTGTCATATCTACAATTTTATGTTGGATTTTCATGTTAAACGTGGCCAAAACTTCATAGCTGTAATCTTCGCGGCCAATGCTGGTCATTTCTCCCCAAATTCGGATCACTTTACTGCTGGGACGTGTCCGGTTGTGTAATATTTGGTTTAGAATCCTTTTTATTGGTGATTTTTCACGGTACAAAGTCGTGCTATACTCTGTTACAGTAGCTCCAGCTTCAACTAGTGAAACAGCAGTGGAGTGCAAATTCCAGGAAACACTCTGACCAATCAGAGCAGACTGGGCTTTTTCAGGGGGGCTTAAAAAGAGACAGGCGCTCCTACAGAGCATTTCATACAGAGGGTGAATACAGGTGCAGCAGCCATGGGCTTTTTTAACATTAAAGCATGTAAACATGTTCTAGTACAAACACAAAATGCAAGTATTATCCTGAAATGCTATATAATAGTTGCCCTTTAAAGCATTTTAAGTTTCACTTTTTTTGCTGTACCGTTTACATTGAGGCTAGGGCGGACCGATGTGATTAGGGATTTCACGACACCAGAAATGTAGTGGTCAATACCAATGAAATTCCACGATTCTCGATAATATCAATATGATATCAATCAAATACCACTATCCATCCATCCATCCATCCATCCATCCATCCATCAGAGCTGTGTATTGTCAAGAATCTGGCGATACGTTATGTATCATGAATACATTGATCACGATTCAATATATTGCAATATATTTTGATACTGTGCGTAAGGCGATATATTGGGATTTTTTTAAAGTATAATTTTAGAAAAACTAATTTAAAAAAAGACATGGTGTGCATAAAAGTCAAAGAAGTTTACTTTAGGTAAACAATTCAATACACAGAAAATCAAACTGCCAATTTGGGATTGTGGTTCACAATGAGCAAATTTTTATTTGCTGAAGTAGGCCGAAGTTCAGCCATAGCTACATTGTTAGCTTCTATCAAAAAGTCAGGCACTGCTAGGCACTGTTACGCAAGGACACTATTCAATTCAATTCAATTTTATTTATAGTATCAAATCATAACATAGGTTATCTCGAGACACTTTACAGATAGAGTAGGTCTAGACCACACTCTATAATTTACAAAGCCCCAACAATTCCAACAATTACAGTAATTCCCTCAAGAGCAAGCAGTGTGACAGTGGCGAGGAAAAACTCCCTCTTGGGAAGAAACCTCGGACAGACCCAGACTCTTGGTAGGCGATGTCTGACGGGCCGGTTGGGGGTGTGATGAACAGTGGCGATAATAGTCACATTAATAATGGAACAGTGACTGGATGTAGCGGGAAGCTGCAGAGTTCAGCAGGAAGCAGCATGACATTGCAGGGCACCGCTGAGCTCAGCAGGGAGTGCAGCAGGAGCACGGCGACAGCTGGAACCAGGATCTTGGTGCCAACGTTCTCCAAGGAAATACGCTGGGGAAAAAAACATAAGGACTCTGGGGAGTTTACTAGGATTAATAACAAGCATTTCTGGGACGGGATACACACAAATAGTAATAGTAATAGAAAGGGAGAAGAGAGAGCAGCTCAGTGTGTCAAAGGAAGGAAGGAAGTCCCCCGGCAGTCCAGAACTATAACAGCGTACCTATAACAGCGTAACTAAGAGAGACAGGTTATAAGGAGAGGTAGCTTTTTCGGGCTTAGAACTCTCCCCCTGCCGGATCGGGCTTGGCTGGCCTGTCTCCCTCTACTTTATGTATTATTAATTTAACAATTATGAAGAGAAGCAGGTGGGCCAGTTAGGTGAACACTGCAACTCCTTACTCCCTAACTATAAGCTTTATCAAATAGAAGAGTTTTAAGTTCATTCTTGAAAGCGATTACAGTTTCTGCCCCCCGAACCCAGATCGGGAGCTGGTTCCATAGTAGAGGAGCCTGATAACTGAAGGCTCTGGCTCCCATTCTACTTTTAGAGACTCTAGGAACCACCAGTAGCTCTGCATTCTGGGAGCGCAGTGCTCTAGTGGGACAATAAGGTACTAAGAGCTCTTCTAGATATGATGGTGCTAGACCATTTAGAGCTTTGTAGGTCAAGAGAAGGATTCTCAATCCTGGATTCAACAGGAAGCCAGTGCAGAGAAGCTAGTACAGGAGAAATATGATCTCTTTTCTTAGTTCTTGTGAGAACACGCGCTGCAGCATTCTTAAGGGACTTATTTGAGCAACCTGACAGTAGGGAATTACAATAGTCCAGCCTGGACGTAACAAATGCATGGACTAGTTTTTCAGCATCGTTTTGTGACAGGATATTCCTTTTTGGCAATTTTGGCAATGTTACAAAGATGAAAAAAGGCTGTTCTTGAGGTTTGTTTTAGATTGGCATTAAAGGATATATCCTGATCAAAAATAACTCCTAGATTTCTGACCGTAGTGCTGGAGGCCTGGGCAATACCATCCAGAGTAGCTATGTCTTTAGATAATGAGGTTCGGAGGTGTTTAGGGCCCAGCACAATAACTTCAGTTTTTTTAACATCAGAAAATTATAGGTCATCCAGGATTTCATATCTTTAATGCACGCTTGAAATTTAGCTAACTGACTGGTTTCGTTTGGTTTGATTGACAAGTATAATTGGGTGTCATCCGCATAACAGTGAAAGTTAATTGAGTGTTTCCTAATAATATTGCCTAGAGGAAGCATGGTACCACCACTACTGGTGCGTCTCAGCATAGCCATCTAGCGGTAGGGGGTTTAAACACAACATAAACTTGAACCACTGTCTTACATGAATATTTTTGCACATAAACTAAAAAAAATAAAAATTTAAATTCTAAATAAATAAAAATCCATATTGCTTTTTTGAAAATCGCTACAGTATTGCAAAATAAAACATTACGATACTCAAGTGTATCGATTTTTTTCTTACACCCCTACCATCCATCCGTCCATTCATTGTCATCCTCTTGATCCGGGTTCGGGTTCCGGGTGCAACAGGTGAAGTAAGGTAGCCCAGGCATTCCTCTCCCCAGCTACGGTTTCCAGCTGCTCCTGGGGGATCCCAAGGCGTTCCCAGGCCAGATGAGATATGTAATCCCTCTAGCGTGTTCTGGGTCCACACCGGGGTCTCCTCCCAGCTGGACGCGCAATGGGAGGCGCCCAGGAGGCATTCTTACCAGATACCCGAACCACCTCAGCTGGCTCCTTTTTGAAGCGATGGAGCAACAGCTGTACTCCGAGTTCCCTCCGGATGTTTGAGCTCCTCACCTTATCTCTAAGGCTGAGCCCAAAGCAATGTCATGGTGTGTGCTACATGGGAACAACATGGTGCTAAGCAATAGCTTTATTCATTTTTGAAGCAATTGTAGGTACAGGGCTAGACTGACGATATTAATGTAGCATGTACAGTACTATGTATGGCAGGTATGTGTCTATGACCATGTGACCAGGCGGTTGAATATAAAAAGCCAATATATACTGTATAGTGCTCAAGAAAGCAGTTAATGAAAAGATAGAGACTAAAATTACAGATAGTTCTCTGTAATTACTTTCCACTTGGCCAAATGATCTGTTAAGGGTTAAAAGAAGAAAGGAGACTTGGAGGAAAATAAATGTAACACTGCACTGTTTAAACATTGCAAATGTTGATTTACTTGGCAGTCCCGTTTATGTTCTATCCACGTGTCCTTGAAATGCCTGGAAAAATACTGAGAGCACTGTATCAAAGACATCAAGTTTAGAGAAGGACAGGCTTTATGATGCTATGTCTATATTCTGCTGGTTGTTTAGCTGGTATCAGGCATGCTGCCAGGGTCTTTGATCCAGCAGAACTTTTCTCCATTTTACTTTATAGCAATATAGCTAAAGTCAAACATAGGCAGTGTTTTGGCTCTCAGCGGGTGGGACTTGAATATGATACTGTTTGTCCAACCTTGCGTTTGACCCCAGAACATCTATTTTCATGTTGTTCCATTAACTTATATAACACTTAGGTAACAAGGTGTGTGTGTGTGTGTGTGTGTGCATATGACGTGTGTGTGTGTGTGTGTGTGTGTGTGTGTGTGTGTGTGTGTGTGTGTGTGTGTGTGTGTGTGTGTGTGTGTGTGTGTGTGTGTGTGTGTGTGTGTGTGTGTGTGTGTGTGTGTGTGTGTGTGTGTGTGTGTGTGTGTGTGTGTGTGTGTGTGTGTGTGTGTGTGTGTGTGTGTGTGTGTGTGTGTGTGTGCATATGACGTGTGAGTGTGTGTGTGCATATGATGTGTGAGTATCTGTTTGTGTGTGTTGTCAGTCCAGTGTTCTGCCAAGTTCTTGTTGGGTATGTGTCCGTGTCATTGTTGTCATCACTCAGCTGTCTTTGTGTGTGTGCGGAGGGTCAAGTTACAGTACAGACTGACAACTTTGTGCCATCTTTGTTGCTGTCAGTGACAACGTGCAAATGATTAGAGTTGTGGTTATATCGAATTTTGTTAACTGGCATGTATTGTCCATTCCTACATTTCACTCCCACTCTACCAGTCCCTTTAGGCTATGTTGCTTTTTAAATTATGTATTGTAGTGATATGCAAGTGTTTTCTTTAACGATTTCCTTTAATGATTAGAAAGGCCGCTTTCAGTAATTAACGTTTCCATGTGCGCAGTAATGTCACTGCAGCAAATATCGTGGGAAATTTAAGCAGCTAAACTAAAAACTGTAGTTAGAAATTTGACAGAGGAAGCAGAACTAAACTTTTAGCTTCTGTAAATAATCAATGAGGTTGTGATGCTGACTGCTCTTCCTTGTGCGTAAATGCGCACAGCAGCAGCTCTGCTCTCTGACATGTTCACATTTTAGAAAATTATTAATGTTTTCATCATTAAAGCTACATTGTGTAATTTTTTGAGTTGATTCTTTGCAAAAACCCTTTTTGTTCTTTGAAAAATATGTGCTCATTCATGTGTAATTACTTGCACCAACTAATCAAAGTATTCTCGTAAGCGTAGAATCTGCCATTCAGAATACATACGAGTGAGTCGCTCAAATGGCGGCAGCCATGTTGCAGTAGCACCGTGAGGAATGCCGGGGGAGATTACTCACAACTGCCGGTAGATTTGAAAGCCTGTTGAAGATGGAGGATCACGCCTATTCCCGAGGACATGTAACGGAGTCACCAAGGAAGTTAAAAGAAGAAGAGAAGCAAAGCAACAAGACCAAAAGTTAATATTGGAGTGGCTTTTCCAAGATGGAAAGAGCTCATGAGGAGCAAGGATTTTTACACAATGTAGCTTTAATGATGTTACAGCTCATTACAGCTACAACAAGGAAATTCTATAAACCAAGTGCTTCACATGAATAGACATCGATAAAACCGACTTGATAATAGTATTGCATGCACTGAGGCCTTCAAAATAGACATAAAATGAACTTAAATACAGGGATAGAATGCTGTAATTAAAGCCGAACAAGATTGAAAATAAAATTATAATAAGTAATAGTTTCCATCAAGTTGTCCACGTAAGAACACACAGGGCAAAATCCATCCTCGGAACATTGTAGTTTCACCAAGGCAGACCCAACATCTGCATTTCACATAATTACGTAACCAAGTGTAATGGCGGTCGGATTCTCTTAGCACCATGGTTGGCTTTTCCCAAGTCCTTATGAATTCTCCTTCACATCTTTTCTTCACGTTTTGACGTTTTTCTATAGAGGTTAAGGAAAAGTGGTTAGGACATTGTTGTCTTTGACTGTTCGACCGCAGCCAAGGTAATGGTTTACAGTCAACACACACACACACAGACTAAAGTGTTTGTATTCTCTGTGTGTTCTCAGCTCCACTTGGTCCACTGGAACTCTGACAAGTACAGTTTGTTCGAGGAGGCAGTGATGGAGGACAACGGACTGGCTGTTATTGGAGTCTTTCTTAAGGTACGCTACGCACGTGTGCACTTTAAAATGCCTGCAATATTTACAGAAGAAAGATTGATTGATGTACACAGACATGTTTCCGTCTACCTTGTTGTGCAATGACACTGTACACATACACATTTTGCAGTTGGTTGATGACCTGGTTATGAAAAGCAATGCTGTATACATTATGTGGTGTGTGTGTTATATATGCAGTTTAAACTGTGACTACAATCCAGATTAATGTCTAATCCTTGTGTAGGTGGGGAAGAGACATGAGGGGCTGCAGAAATTGGTAGATGCTCTGCCTGCTATCAGACACAAGGTTTGTCCACTCACACACACATAAATACCACATTATTTATTTGAATTTTTTTAAGTTACGTGCTGAAATGTACTATATAGTCTAGCGTCCAAATATATTGACCCTTATAAAATCCATTTAAAATCTGGTTATGAACAGTAACCACACACTAGAGGGTAAATTCTGACTCCCTCTAGTGATTCAGTAAAGACATTACAGGACTGGTCAGACAGGCGTATACAATAATTACAACAATGTACAGTGGTGCTCATAAGTTTATGAATCCATGTTAAAGTTGACTAAAAAGAGGAATAAAAAAAAAAAATCTTCTTTTGGGAATTGATCTTAATGCCTTAATAAAAAGAATTAGGAAAAATCCGACCTTTTAAGGACACCAATTTTCTTTGATTGAATAATGTATCGTAAATAAATAAATGTTCTTCCTTTAAAATACAGGGGGCATAAGTAAGTACACCCCTATGTTAAATTCCCATAGAGGCAGGCAGTTTTTTTATTTTTAAAGGCCAGTTATTTCATGGATCCAGGATACTATGCATCCTGATAAAGTTCCCTTGACCTTTGGAATTAAAATAGCCCCACATTATCACATACCCTTCACCATACCTAGAGACTGGCATGGGGTACTTTCCATAAAATCATCTCTCAATGCAAATCAAACCAGCTATTAAGCTAACTGCAATAAAACCATGCCAATCTCTAGGTATGGAGGCAATCTCTTTTTCCTCTTGCTTTTCATCACAGCCGCACTCATACACTACTCTCAGCACCAGTGGCGGCTGGTGATAATTATTTTTTGGGGGGGCACTTATTTTTGGTGGTGGGGGCAAATAAATACAAAGCAGTACTTTGAAACTGGGCAAAACAACCAGCACAACTTTATTTAAACAACTATGTATTTAAAAAGAGCTTTCAAGATTCAAGTTACAAACATAAGATTGTGACTCACTGAGTTTTTTTTAACTCACAACAGAGTAACTTGACTTAACTGTAGGGTTATTTTTTTTTCCTGTCTTCATTTAACTCGTAGCTTGGGCATGAAACAAATAACACCCACGACCAGTACTACTTTAAAACTTGAGATTATGCAAAATAATCTTTTACCAGAAGTCTAGCATGGCTAAACTAAATGATTCAGTATGGTAATCAAAATCAGTTTGGTAGATAGGCCAATTAGGTTCAAACCCAATGTACTCAAACCACAACTTAAAGATAACCAGGGGAATACTAAATCAGTCTGTTTGTTCAACCCTGTTTCATTAGTTTGAGTGCACTCAAGTTCCTACCACCACCCTTAGCAGGTAAAACTGTCCATCCTGGCTCCTCAGAGAATAGAGTAGGGAAACGACGTGAAAATCCTGTGAGTAGTGGAGATGATGATGGCGAAGGTCTAGTGAGCGGTAAGAAGATGGTGGTGATGAAGATGAAACCCAGAAGGCAGTATGGCGGCGGTGACTTGAGCAGCACAGTTCTGTCTCCCAGTAGAGTCTCACCAAAAAAAACAGCCTGCACAAAACGTGAAGAATAATCACTCAGTTGTCCATCGTAACAGTTCACCTGGTTTCTCCTCAAGATACAACATATTCTTACATTCTACACATTTTAACCATATTTCACTTCAACATTTTAGCTTAAACTCAATGTTATTTGTCCATCTTAATTGACTAGCTTATAGAAAACATAGCAGTCACAACTAAAGGACGGAAAATACATACGCGTCTAGCTGAATTAACCAACAGCTAAGTTAAAATTTACAACAACAATTTCAATATTAACCATACCCTTTTATCAGGTTAGTAGCTAATTCCGACTGGCTTTAAAACACAAATCAAGCAACAATTCTCAAGGTTATCAACACCGATAGTAGTAATTTAGTGTTAGCTAGCTAGCAGCTAAGATAACTCACCGGAATATTCAATTCACACGCCGTTTGGACGGGGCCGGCAGCTCCACGACGTTGTATAACTTCTCTTTCACGAATCTCTCCTTGTTTATTGTTGCTAGTTTCCTACTTTAATCAAAGTGGTTATACCATTTCAGCAACACAAGAGCAACCTGCTGGCGCTACTATTGTGTCCACCTTCTCTCTCCGGTAGCGGCTGGGGGAAGAGTTGAATGACAGGTGTTGAGAACCAATCAGATTGGATAAAATAACATGTCTCCAATTCTGATTCGCCAGGGACGCAGCGAGGTGCGTCCGGAGGAGAATTTTTAAGAAACCAATTAGAGACCAGCTTCAGGTCACATGCTGGCCAAAAGTTTAAGGACTCGCATACACATCCATTTGGCCGGCGTCCCTGCAGCCCTATGCTGCAGCCAAGAAACCGGAGGAAACCTATTGAAACATAGAAAATAGTTAACCGATTAAAGCCAGTTTGTATTAAATGCTGAGGCTCTTACTACCAGTTATGAGTAAACTATTTTATTTTTTATTTTTTATTTCATTTTTATATCATTTTTGTATACATTTATATTTATGGAATTTTGATGGGGGCAGCGCACTCGCTCTCCTTGTGCAACCACACAGGCACTGACGTCCCTCACTTAAAGGAACACGCCGACTTATTGGGAATTTAGCTTATTCACCGTAACCCCCAGAGTTAGACAAGTCCATACATACCCTTCTCATCTCCGTGCGTGCTGTAACGCTGTCTGACGGTTCCAGCATTAGCTTAGCCCAGCACAGATCCTGCAGGTAACTGGTTCCAACTAGCCTACTGCTCCGAATTGTGACAAAAGTGACAAAATAATGCCAACATGTTTGTTTACGGTTAGAAAATGGCTGTGTCTCATGTTATGTTGTTTTTTTGTACACGCTGTCACTCCACAAATCACAACCTGTAAATAGGAACATGTTGGCGTTATTTTGTCACTTATTCGGAGCAGTAGGATTACTGGAACCATTACCTGCATGTTCTGTGCTAGCCTGATGCCGCTGGAGCCGTCAGACCGCATTACAGCACGCACAGAGATGAGAAGGGTATGTATCGACTTGTATAAACTCTGGGGGTTACGGTGAATAAGCTAAATTCCCAATAAGTCGGCGTGTTCCTTTAAGGCACTTGCCATTCTGGCTTGACTACTTTCGTAACAGGGGGGTTAGCCTTACTTTGTTAACACCTGCCTCCTTGCCTCACCATACACAGCGCATGACGGTAGTTTAGTTCAGTCAGGGCAGTTAACAGAAATTAACCATATTCCCATAAATTCCCTTATGCATTATGTGTGTGTGTATATATATATATATATATATATATATATATATATATATATATATATATATATATATATATATATATATATATATATATATATATATATATACATACACACATACACACATACATACATACACACACACAATATGAACTGGTAGCTAACGTCTTCTCTCTGTTAAACTTTATTTCCAACAGAAAAAACAATTCATTACGTACTTTTCTTGTACGCACACCGTTTATTGTGTGCGTACAAGAAAAGTACGTAATTAATTGTTTTTTCAAACAAAAAGTCAATCAATAAAACGACCAATCGGAGCCATCCAACATAAAACAGCCTTCTCATTCAGTGGCATTTCTTTATACTGGTAGTTACTAAGGGTGTGACGAGACACTCAGCTCACTAGACGAGACATCAGATTGGGTTCACGAGAACGAGACAAGAGTTTAACACTATTTTAAAGAAAACTTCAATTAAGAAATGACTGGAAAAATAGTCTTTTATATAATCGAAAGTCACAAAATGAAAAACGAGCATTGTGAAAGGTTTTGCCACACTCCGATGACTGGCTTCTCTTCTGTATAACTAACCTCTTCAGACCCAATAACTGCAGCATGAGCTTCTAACTTCTAATTGAAGCGGTGTGTGAAAATTGGTTTAAATATCTTTGTATATTGGTGGTTGTACATGTTTAGGGGACTGGCTGGAAGTAATAGTTTCCCTTCGTTCACATCACTGCTACTACACTGCTTATCAGTAATAGTGTCTGATAAGGTCGTTGTTTGTCCAATAAGAGCAAATGCGACAGTTGTATAACCCTCAGTATATAGCACTTGTGTATTTTATCTTGGATAATGATTAGATAATGATAGTTGTGTATTTAGATAAAAGCTTCAGTCTTGTAGCATTATATTATCTTTGCTGTAATGATACTGACGTTTTTTACAGATAAAGATTGCAGCACATTTATTAATATAATTATTATATGAATATTTTAAATATAATTGTATTCTATTTTAATCATGAGAACTTTTGTGTGAACAGTGTAACACATTTCAGCGATGTTCTTGCTTGTCTCTCATCCAAATGCGATGTTACAAAATTTAATTTCAGACATTTCAGGTTTACTATTAACCTATATAAAGACATTGGTAAATTCATTTCAAGCACCAGAAAAATTGGTACAACACATCATAACTTAAGGTTTGTTTTCAAAAGAGATTTGAGGACTTTTAAAAAGCCAACATCAACGTTTCAGCTTTGGTGCCAAATTATCTCTTTACACATTGCGCTAGAAAAAATGTGGGTGTTTGTTAGGATAATTATTTATCAAAGAATGGACAAAAAGTTTACTTGCAACAAGTAGAGTCAGTTTACAGCACTTTAGCATAACTGAAGATTGTTCACAACAGTGTCTTTTTAAAGGAGTTGGGAGTCAAGTTAGTTATTCGGTTCATGCAGTCAGTAGCTTTCTTCTTATATCTGGTCAGGCCTGGCATCTCCTCCACATTATGTGTTCTGCCCTCAGGGATACATCCTGTGCTCTTTGTGAGGTCACTCAGCTTTCATGATTAACACATGAAAGACAGAAATACTGAAACAGCAGTTTGGATGCAAATGGTTTAACAAAGAAACTGAAGCAAAACCGTTCTAAAGCATAATTTTTCTAACCGCGTCACTCTACGGAAAGCTGAGTTTGTTCTGAACATTTTGATACGAAGCACATGGGGATCAGTTTTATGCGAATACTCTTAAAAGGTCAATTTAAGAAGATATGTGAACATGTTCTTAGACCTCCGAGGGTTAAATGACCGTGTGTGTTGTTTTCTTCCTGTGTCTGTCTCTGGCTGTCTGTAGGACAGTATAGTGGAGTTTAACAGGTTCGACCCGGTCTGTCTGTTACCCAGCAACACCGATGACTACTGGACCTACCACGGCTCTCTGACAACACCCCCTTTGACAGAATCCGTCACCTGGATCGTTATGAAGCAGCATATAGAAGTCAGCCACGACCAGGTATGTGTGTACATGAATAATTGTCAAGGTTTGTAATTTGGCTTTAAAGTTTCAGTGTTTCCCACAGGGATTTGTGGGGCCACAAGAAAATGTTGTACATTCTAAAGTTAAATGCATCAATCTGGTGCACACAAAATTAAGAGGCTAGATCTATGAAGAACATTGTGCTCTCTCAATTTTGTTTCCCATACATATAAACTATATATATTTTACATACAGTAGCTGAACTTACCAAGGTTTACCGCACCTCAAGTTTTTAGAAATGTAGCTATTTCCAGGTTCATTTGTGGGACTTTTTGATGTGGGGCTATATTTTGCCAATTCTGCAAACAATTTGATACAGCAAAAATGCTTGATTTTGAGTCTGTATATAGTCGGCGTTACCCTTAATTAAAATTGAGTCATTGTCAGGATTTTCTTTTCTAGCACCCCAAAATCAAAGAATACATTCATTTGAATATATAATCTAATTCATCTGAGTTTTTAGCCTCTTTTAGCTAATTGTTGGTTGAATTTCTGGCCTACAGTCTCCGCTCTCATCAGCCCTGTACCCAGACAATGGAGGGAGCTAAAGATCTCTGTTAAAATCTCTGCCACACCAAACAGCAGACAGACAAAGGTAGCAACTACCTGGTGAACAGTGCAGCATTTAGACAGTATTTTTCGGAGGAGTTGGTGGAGAGCCAAACAGACCTAACAGGTCAAAAGTGGCCCAAATCAGATTTTTCTTTTTTTGGTCAAGTGACCAGGTCAGACTTATTCTTTCTTTTTTTTAATGTATGAACAACTAAGGCATTTGTCACAATTATCTGCCGGCGGGAGAACAGTGATAGAGCAAGTCAATGGAGGGAGAGTGAGGTGTTAGACCTAAGCTATTCACAACACAGTCCCACCAAAATAGCCAATTTGGCTCTCTTTCTCTTCATTCTTCTCCTCAGCACCTGCTCATTAATGTTACGGCTGCCATTACACAAACATTTTGAAATAAAAGTAAAAATGCTTACTTCCTCCATAAGCTCCCTAACTTTAGTGCAACAGCGTGCTGCGTCTGATGTCATTGTTATTGTTCTTTTGCGCATGTGTGTCAGTTCAAAACCGCAAACAGTTCACACTGGAGTCTGATATAGGCCACATTTTAAAAGATAATGTGAACAGTCAAACAAAAAATTGGATCGGAGCAAAAAATCCGAATTAAGCATTAAGACTTGCGGTGTGAACATAGCCAAAGTAAATCAGTCTGTGTATGTTTTTTTTTTTTTTTTTTTATAAGCTTGTTTAAAGGTCCCATGACATGGTGCTCTTTGGATGCTTTTATATAGACCTTAGTGGTCCCCTAATACTGTACCTGAAGTCTCTTTCCTGAAATTCAGCCTTGGTGTAGAATTACAGCCACTAGAGCCAGACCCACAATGAGCTTTCCATAGGATGTGCCATTTCTATGTCTGTAGCTATTGAGGAGGAGAGAGGGGGGGGCGGCAAGGTGGAGGGTGGGGGTGTGGCCTTGACCAACTGCCACTTTGCTCGTTTGAAAGCCATGATGTCGCTCTCTCATGGGTGGGCCAAATTCTCTGGTCGGGCAAAGCAGAGAAAGGGGAGGTAACCTTGCTCCTTATGACCTCCTAAGGAGCAAGATTCCAGATCGGCCCATCGGAGCTTTCTTTTTCTCAAAGGCAGAGCAGGGCTCGGTTTACACCTATCGCCATTTCTAGCCACTGGGGGACCATAGGGAGGCTGGGGGAACTCATATTAATGTTAAAAAACCTCATAAAGTGAAATTTTCATGCCATGGGACCTTTTTAAGACTCTGAATCCCATTTTCTCTGTTGCCCCCTTTAGCTGGCTGTCTTCCGGAGCCTTCTGTTTACATCAGCTGAGGAGGAAGTACAGAAGAATATGGTGAACAACTTCCGTGTGCAGCAGTCTCTCTGCGGTCGCACCGTCCGCTCTTCTTTCACTCCTTTCCTACAGGAGGCGCCGTCGGCTGAAGACGACAAACTCACCCACTGACAACGCTGGACCCAGTACACACAGTAACGCACACCATGACCACTGGTACACGCAGTGACCATACCAAAACTGCCTTCACTATTTGATCATTTGCCAAGATTCTTTTTTTCTTTTCTCTGTCTGTCATCACATTTGAAGCAGAAAACATATTAAGTATGACGAAGATTCCTCAGAGGACCTTCAGTTATACTTATTGCTGTTTTTTCTTTCATAGAGTGAAGAGAATTTATTCATTTTTTAATTACAAACGGTAAAGCGTTTTTACGTGGATGATGTAGGGATACTTCTGTTTCTGGGTAGTTGAGATTTTTAATTTGTTTTGATTTTTTTTTGGAGTGTTGCAGACCAATAACCAATAAGGGATGTTTGCTGTGTGGAAAATATGTAGTTTTACTAACTTTCTTAACTGGAATTGTATTTATGCTAAGCTGATGTGAAAACTCAACAGCAGTGGTGATGTTTTTATCCATATTAGGAAACCACAGCTGCTGCTGGTTTACAGCAGAAAGCCCAGGAGATTTTAACGGACACCTTGGAAGTGTGTCTCTCCAGTAGAATACATAATATATCAAAAAATGTATCTAATATCATCAAGGGCTTTTTTTAAATTCCATATGGTGGGTTATTGGGTTTATCATTAATTCGGTCATCTATACATTAGGAAAATGATTAGAATGTATATTTTTTTGTATCTGTTACAAAGAGATTATATTACAGTATATGCATTACATCTGACATTCAGAAACCTTTATTTCTTTCAGTATGTGACATTCAGAAATCCCTCACATACATTAAAGTATTAAAGGAACTCTACTGAGCCTGGGATCTTCTACTCAGACCTATTAATATGTTACTAATAAAGACAAACATCCCAGGTTACTGTAGCAGCACATACATGCATTTTCAGAATATTCTGATTGAAAGAAGCAGTTTTCTTCCATGACTCTTTTTTTTTTTTTTTTTTTTTTTTTACATCCATTTTAAGTACCATAACCACCACAGTGCCTTAAAATGCTCATATTATGCTCATTTTCAGGTTCATAATTGTATTTAGAGGTTATATCAGAATAGGTTTACATGGTTTAAGTTTCAAAAAACACCATGTTTTTGTTGTACTGCACATTGCTGCAGCTCCTCTTTTCACCCTGTGTGTTGAGCTCTCTTATTTGGCTACAGAGTGAGGCATCACACTTCTATTCAATCTTTGTTGGGAGTCTCACATGCGCAGTAGCTAGGTAAGGACTACTGCCCAGTCAGAAGCAGAGTATGAGGGCCTGCCATGCTAGCAGCTAGGCGAGCATTATAACGTGTGTTACAAAGTGAAGCACGTTCGTCACGGAAGTAAAGGCTAGACTACAATAGAGCTGTTTGGAGCAGTTTGTGAACAGTGTTTTCTGTTGGAGATGGTAAGTGCCTTTGGGGTGGACTTTGGGCTTTTTCACTTTGTAAACCTATAATGTGCACAAAACCGATATATAACACAAAGGAAAGGCAAAAAGCATAATATGACCACTTTAATATTATCTCTGTGAATCACTGCTATTGGCAGAGTTTCTCCAACACAAACACGCACACAAACAAACAGACGCACAATTGTTCCAATAAGGTATGGTTCAAGTACAGTGGTTATCATCTTTTTGAATAAAATAAATGGACTCAGTCAAGTTTATGACTCGGCAGTCAAAACTTTAATTTATAATTGCCAACGCAACCAATACGACCCAAAATCACAGATGCCGATTTGCAGGGGACTATCATTATCACGCAACCTCTGTGTTTGGCAAAATATGGTAGGTTATTTGCACTTGACTCGACAAATTACAGACATGGCAGATTCGTAGGGGATTAAGATCTCAGACTACCTCTGCAATATATACGCAAGTTACTAGAGGTCCCCAGGTAACACTAGTCCTGTGCAAATAGGGCATAAGATGAATCAAAGTAACATAATAAGACAAATCTAATGTTACTGTTTTTTGGTTTGGGAAAGGGCTTAAAGAGTTACACATATTGTAGTCTTGCTTTGCCAGACCCTCCTCCAAAGCGCGTTGGAGGAGGGTCTGGCTACTCCACATAGCATTCGGGTATGGGAGGAAAACGTGCTCTGGTTTATTGGCATTTCTTTAAACCAATCACAGTCGTCTTGGGCGGCGCTAAGCACCGGAGAAAAGCCGCGGTGCCAGTGCAAAATAGGCTCGGAAGGAATTTGTTTTGGTGTAACGTGTGCGTTTTAAAAGTTATTTTAGTCGTGCAACAGAAAACTCCGATAGGACAGATAGTCCAGCTAGCTGTCTGGATTTACCCTGCAGAGATCTGAGAAAAGGTTAACCTGTTAACCTCATAAATCGACCGGAGTTTAAAATGCCAACACAAAGGAAGCCCAGGGCAACGGATATCCAGCCTAAATGAGTGAAATCCAGCGGATTTTCCGGCGGCACCGGAAGTGGAATGTCAAGGATATAGACTACACATATTGTACTGTAATGTAGAATCTCTGAACTAATCTAAACTACATCTACATTTTTCAAATTTTCAAATTAGGTTAGAACGCACAAATGATACTACCATGTATAACTGTGGTAGACTCATAAGATTATGATTGTTTTAGAGGAGACTTTCTAAACGAGCTGGATTGACACAGCGGGACCAACTGACTACAACAGCATGGTGTATCACCTTGCCTGTCTAGCACTGCTATAGTGAGCTGAAGTCATGTCTGGGCTAGCCTCTGTTTCACTAGCCTCTGTAACTCAATGCAATCTTTCATTCAGAAATCCTTTCATCGGTCTTTCTGAGAGAAATGAAGCATGTTCCTAGGCTTTACTTTCCATATTCTTAGTGAAAGTGGCATCAGCAACAGCAGCTGCTGCCTTTGAGATTTGTGATTTAATGAAGCTAAACAACTTTGCGAGGACAGAAAAAGAAACTACAGCTCCCAACGCAGTTTACAGGCACAGAAGTGCAAGGACTTACGTCATCATTCCTTGGTTTCATTCATCTCCAAAAGAAATCAGCAAAGCTTTCTTCTAAAGTCATTTTTCCAATTTTATGGCTGTAATCTGTACTGTCACAATAGGGGTTGACCGATACTGGTTTTTCAGGGCCGATATCGTTACCGATCATTAGTAGTTAATGAAACCGATAACGGATATTTGGAAACGATATGCATTTACAATACAGTAAAAAATCTTTTAGTCAAAATTATTTATTATTATATTCGGTCGATCCCTAGTCTAAAATTTCCTACAGCATTCACCTCTCTTCACTGTTATTACAGACATGTCTGAGCTATGGGTTTATGGGGAATGGTGTTTGTTAAAGGCCACTGTAAACCAGAGATCTTATATAAACAATGATATTAGTACCTTATCCGGAGCTTCAGAAGCCCTACACTTAAGTAAGGTAAATCAAGCACTCCTCTGTGTGTTTTTAATGTAATCCAACAACACTGCACACACAGTGCAGATGAGGATTTTGTAATTAAGAGCTATCTTATGCAAATTTGCATTATATAAAGAAGTCTGGTGGTCTGCCTGCTTTGGCTTGCGTCCAGCAGTTGTGGTGAACCGGGTGAAAGAGAAGGAGAGGTTTGAGAAAAAAGAGGGGGAAGAGATGTAGGAGGGTAAATAAAAAGTTAGGGGAAGAGCAATAAAAGTTCTGATTTGGACACACGACATGAAATGAACTGTTAGTCTGATTTAAATTTTGAAAACGAATATCATTGCACTACAAACCAGGAAAGCAGGGGTCACGGCTGTCTATATAATCCCTGAGGGAGAATGTAACTGTCCAAACTGGCCCTCCACCTCTTTAGAAATAGCTGTTCCTCCCCTCATGCATGGACGCTTTCATCAGGCATACACACCCTGTTCCACGGCCCTACTGGCTTCCCAGGGGAGGCCCAGTATGTAGCCCCACATTGAATAGACTTAACTGAATATGTATTGAGAATATCTGACGCTATGCAATGTGCTTTGAATGATGTTAATTTGTGGTGAAGGCAGCAGATTTGCTGGATAAACGCCGAAGGAGTATACTTGGGTGCATCAACAACCCTTTGAAATGTTGCATGGTTGTTGATGCAATACAGAATCTTTGTTCAATGTATTATACAAACGCGGAGACAAGGGACCCAGTACTGCCTTCATCTTGTACAGCTGTATTTGAATAGTGTACCATGATTTGCCTTCATGTGTCATGGCATTTTACTCATATTAATTTTCCTTTTTTATGCCTTTAAAAAAAAAAAAAAAAAAGTCTATCCAGTCTGTGAAAAATGTCTAAGCAGCCTTCTTCAGAAAACATTTAAAGATGACTGTTCAAGGATTTGATTCCTAATAAGTGTTTTTTGCATCACAGTTACATCTTCTAAAGTTTAAAATCTCCCTGTTCTTGCATCTTTTCCTGACTTGTATCACTGTCTGCCTTTCTAAACATGAACGTATAACCGAAAGCTGTCATCATGCTGTATTTACCTCATAATGTTTTATGCTACATCTTTCCTTGCCTTCTGTAGCTCAGTGTGATGTTTTAGCAGGTGTATGCTGTAAACTGTATGCCGTAGTTAGCTGTTTATTTGTCTGGTGGGCAGCCGACATTCCTGCCTTGCAGGGCTTCACTAGGCCCCCTCTACCCTCCCAGCATGCTTTGCTCCTGGATGGTTTCTTATAGGCCCCCGCCCAGCTATGCAACCACAGGATGTGTTTTGCTGGTGTGGGTATGTAGAAAACCACCAAAAATGTGACATGATATAGATGTAAAGATGATTTTAAAAAGACTGATGTATTAATAGATGTATATCAATAAAGTAATGTGGGATGTAAACAGAATGTATATCTCTGTGTGTTTTTGTATTTGTGTCCCCATGACAGGAGTGCTTTGCTATGGAGTGTGATACATTTTAATTGTCATGACATCTGTTCAAACTTACAACCAAATCTAAAATGCTAGAAAATACCAAACTGAAGTCTGAAACCTTCAAAGGTGCTGCTATATAAACTTTCTAGGGAATGTTTACATCCCCATTGTTCCTCCTGCAGACCCACCTAGCCTAAATCCTGTCTTAGCGTGAACCAGGGCAGGAACAAGCTGGAAAATGAAAACTATTGACCACTGCCTTTCTGTCTCAACCCCCACCAATCCCTTTGAAGCCCCCTGACAGAGAGGGGATGTTTGGTGGCCCCCACCCAGACGCCTGGGGTCCTGAGGGTGGGTTGTTTTCACTCTTTTATTATGTTACCACGGCTGGGTGTGATTTTGGTCTCCACTTGATTCAAACCAAAGAAATGGTGATTCAAGCCGACCTCTCAGGCTGTTTATTGTGCTTGGCTGAAGGGAAGAGGGGCCTGCGTGTACAGGGACACACCAGTGCATCTCTACTGGGCTTCCCCCGATTGTATGAATGGACAGACCACAACGCTTTGAACTGTACAATGTGTGTGACTCTAAGCATGCACATGTGTCTTTGTAAAAGATGAATGAGAAAACCGTTTATAACCGCTGCATGAAAAGCAAATGAACACTGAGTTACACACCATGTGGAATTTCTTTTCTTTTTTTTTATGTGATCTAAATCAGTGGCCTAAAACGCTTTTTAGGATACTAAGCTATTCAAATAATTTTTGGCATGATTTTATAAATTGTGTTTTAATTTAACATGCATGTGGCACAGTGAATCCTCGGGATTAACTATCTGTGGCTAGCTATTTCAGAGACTACCTTACCTATAGGCCAGTAAGCTTATCATCAATGTTTTTTTTTCACAAATAGGCTGATTTATATTTGCTAATAATATGTTGAATTCATGTTAAGAGACAAATTCAGTAACTCTGAGGACCCCCTAGGGGTCCCTAACCCCCTATTGAAGATCTCTAATCTAAATGATATCTATACACACCCTGATATCTTAGAAAGAAAAAAAAAAAAATGTTGCTGGACTAGTATTATCAGTAAACTGTGGTTTATGAGCTTCCACAGATATTTGTCTATGGTGGTCCTTTTTGAGGTAATAACATCTCTTTACAATAGGTCCTCTTTATATAGGGACAAAATTCCATCTATGACAACTCATAAAATGTTAATATGTTTTTCTTATTGTCAACCAATCCCACAAAAAGCAAACAATGCACTTGTCTGCCTCAGAATACTTTCTGACTTCCCTACCCTGTCTGTGGCAGTGTAGAGGGAAATCTTTAAAGGTCTCACATTATGCTCATTTTCAGGTTCAAACTTGGATTTGGGGTTTCTACTAGAACATGTTTACCTTTTTTAATGTTCACAATAATCTTTATTTTTCTCATACTGCCTATCTGAATATACCTGTATTCCCCCTCTGTCTGAAACGCTCTGTTTTAGCGCCTGTCTCTTTAAGCCAGACTCCAGAAAAAGTCCAGTCTGCTCTGATTGGTCAGTGTTTCCGGGTCTTCCGCATCTGCGCTCTCTGAAAAGGGGGTAAGCGAGTGTCTGGAATGCTTAGCTCCTACGGCGCCATTTTGATGCTAACAATTGATCACCCGCCATTAGCATTCCATTGACTGCCATTCATTTTGACGTCACTTTGACAGTGAATAACTTTACATCTGAACCGTTTAAAGACTCTATTTGTCCATTGTTCATTTCTAAAGAAATTAAATGCTCCATTACCTTGTACCTCACGTTATGGCTCCGTAGCAGACGTTTTTGTAAAAATAGGCAAACGATTGTGTCATAACCAAGCGACTTACTGTCACATAGTAGAGGTACTTATCTTATTACCGTATAGTACAGGAGAAGCTCGCAGGCAGCTTGGATTTACATGAGCTGTTTAAGTTTAATTACTGATGTTAACTAGCATTTTAGTTAGCAATAATTTGCCTGTGCCTATGTTATCTCCTTACATATATTTACGCTCTCCGTCTCTGTAAGATTGGGAATGATTGAGATTTCTCTTGGCACAGCTACCAGAAGACTTACAACTTTCAGACACGTTGCTCACGTCACATTTATGTTGTCTCTCTCAGTTGAAGGCTGCGCAGTAAAGCAAGAGATCACCGGAAAAGTGCTTCTAATAGCCTTCACTGGTCTCCGTCCAGAGCAACGGGGTCTGTGGGTCCATTATATATATATATATCAATGCTCTCTGAGTCTCTGCATCATCATTGCAGCCAGGGAATGACTGTAATGGCACTGTAGCTGCACTTTCTATCTACTGTATAGCTACTATAGTTTCGACATCACAACCGTTTCTGAATATGGGCCGTGTGCATTTTTCTGTGGTTAGAGCGTTTTGATACATCTCACTTATTACAATATGGGACCCTCAAAGGTCACAAAGAGTTATTTTTGATAAAGGCTTACTTTTCTAAAACAGCAGGGCCCTGTAGTTGTTAGCTAATGTACCTTAAACAGGTGTGACTTGTTTATTTGTTTGGGACTATTTTGAACTACATTTGGTGCTCTAGGCTCTTAAAGGAACATTGGATTGGATCACTGTGATCCAAATACCAAATTTCAGGATTACCAAATCCTGTTTACCAGAGCCTTAAATGGAACCAACAGTGTAGCCTACTGGCTTAGCAAAGAACAACAGGTAGGCAAATACCTGTGGCCACAAATAGCCATTGTTTGTTTTAATTTTAAGAAACAAAAACATTTTACATTCCTTATTTTGTTATAATGTGAAATAACAAAACAAAAACAATACTATCCAATAGTCAAAAATCATTTACATCTCTGCCTTTAGGAGATGTATCTCCATCTGCACTTTTGTCTGCTGCAGTTGGGTAAGCAAGATTTGTTCTTTACCCAGTTCAATTTGAACTTCTGCTCTTTTGTTTTTCTGTTTGCGTGTCTTAACTACTTGCGAGTAGGGGTGTCACAATACCAAAAATTCAGTAGTCTGTGCCAATACCAGTAAAATAACACGATTCTCGATGCCAATTTCGATACCATGATACAAAATGAAACTTGAACTTCTTTATTAAAATATTTAAAAAATATCAAAATGTCATAACAAGACATGCAAAACGTGAAATAGAGCATAGCAACGACATAATAAAGTGCAATCAATGGTCATAGTGCAACAACTAGTGTCCCCAGACACATTCCAGACTTCCAAGGCATCTTTTCAAAAGGTACTGTGCAAAAACAACAACAGTGTTTCTAACAGTTGCGTGCCCATAGACATTACAAACCCCGGGTAAATATTGAGTTATAGGTATAATATTGTAATTTTCACATTTTGTAGTGTATACCTGTATTAATCTATATACAAAAAAATTTGACTTTTGACCATGTTTCAGAAGTTACTGTATTCTGCCTTAGCATTGCCCACAATAACAAATGGTCATACCAAGGCAAATGACCTTAACTTCTATTACAATGTTATGATAACAATGATAACTTTTACTTAAAATGTAAGCAATATTAACCCTATTGGACTCTTGGAGCCTGATGTAGAACCAGAACAGCCCTCTTTTGCTTTTGAAAAACTGGGCCCTTGTGGTTATTTAAAGCCGCAGGACAGTGCAGATTGAATCAAAATGTGTGTGTGTGTTCATTGTAATGAAGGTACTTGTTACCCAGTGCAACGGTGTCGCATACTTATGTGTTTGTATTAAGAAAAAAAGTTGCTGTTGAATAATATTCCCAAATATTCCCTGGGAAATCTATTTGCATTGCTAGATACCACAAAAGGTAACTGAGTACATATGTTTTTGAGTCAAAATTCTGTCGCTCTGTCAATGAGTGATGAAGTTCCACCATTGGTCGGAATCAGTGTGACGACCAACTAGGGATGTCACAATACCAAAAATCTAGTACTCTGTACTGATACCACCAAAAGTACACGATACTCAATACCAAAGTCGATACCACGGTGTAAAAAAAATAAATAAAAATCCCCTGTCCTCCTTTATAACGTGTAATTTGGGATAACAAGGATAAGACTTCAGTGTCATGTCACTCTTTTTTCATTGTCAGTTTTTTCTCTCAACTTTCTGTTACTGTTTTGGCGTGTAGTGGAGTTTGAGTGAAGGAGGCAAGGGCAGCGTGACTTACATAATCATAATAAGAAATCTATGTTGTTTTCCACATAGAACACGTCTGGTTAAGGTTAACTTAACTGAGGTTATAGAGGTCCGCTAAAGTTAGCTAATGTCAAGTAGCTACCAGTGGAATAGTCTACGTGATACGCAGGTAGGCCTATACTCAGTATATGTTACGGGGCGTGACAGAACGGACCCAAACGCACAACTCAGTTCAAAACAAAAGGTTTATTTGGAATGAAGGGAAAAGGGGTAGGGAGAGGGGCTGTGAGGAGGTGGACGCCAAGGAGCAGGATACGGGCACAGACTGGGGCTGGGAGCAGCTAGGGAGCTCCGGGAGAATGGGGAGACAACAGGCGAGGAGCTCGAGGAAGGGCGCTGGAAGCCAGGGGCCGACGAGTGAGGAGAGGCGAGGCGGGGAGCGGAGGTAGTGTGGAGCAGGGAGCCTCGAGGAGGGGACTGGAGGATGAGGCCAGCAGACTGGAGACAGGGACGGAAGTAATGACTGCAGGGAGTCCAATAGTGATCTTGAGGAGCCAGGAGGTTGCGTCACCAGGCCGAAACAACGATCAAGCCAAGAGGGTGCATAGATCCGGGATTTAAATACTGTGCTTGATTGTAGTTGATGACTGGCAGGTGTGTACGGCGGGAGGAGTGATGGTGAGATGGCGAGCAGGTGTGCGCAATCAGTTGGCTGGTGCAGGAAGGAGGGGAGGGGGGTAAACAGAGAGACACAGAGAGGCAGGGCCGAGACACAGACTGACAGGAGAGCATAACAGAAAACAATACAGAAACTCACAGCCAAGAGGGCATCACAGAAATAACCATCCAAACAGAAAGTCACAGCCAGCCGAACCCCAACCATCACAGCATACCCACTAAGAAAGCTCCAGGATTTCCATATAACCACTTAAAAATGCCCAACATACTTTCCATTATATTTTTGATACACTTTAAATTGTCATCTTTGTTCTTCTTCACATAGGCTAAATAAAAGGTATTTCCACCATAAATTGGTGCATAAAAGTGTATCCCAATACAGGAAATTAAGTTGTTGATGACACCCAGACCCCCCATTATGATATGCCCCCCCTCCCCCAAAGGCAGATTCTGGCCTATACATATATATACAGTACAGTATACCCACTACAATACATTAGAATACATCACTGGTAGCTATCATAGCTAACGTTAGGCTGTGACAGACATAGCAGAGAGAAACAGATGTACTTTCTGTTCGGAAGCTCCAGGTGACGTCGGGAAAGCCGTTGCTGTAGATATACGGTAAAGCCAAAGGCTGACTGCGATCAGTGAGCAACGTGAAGAGGCGCTCTGTTTTTCTGTGCGAGTCAGCTTTCTTCTTCTTCTCCAGCATTTAGCGGAAGACTAGAACACTTGTAGGCGTATACTGCCCACGTCCGGTCCGGAAAAATTGCATCCCCTGGTACCGTGTTATTATGGATCCCACGATCCCGCCTACGGTACTGTAGAAAAACAAGTTCCGTCACGTTTTCAGAATTTTGGTACCAACTTGGTACGGAAGTACCGATTCTCGTGACATCCTTACAACCAACCATCATGTACAAATTGGGGGGAATTGAAACTCCAGAAGAACAGCAGGGAGAGGGGCAGGAAATCTTGTGTTCTTTCAATATTTTGCTCGGCCTCACAGAAGAAATCAGCACAATTGCTCTCATGGGCGCGAGGAAGCAGGCATTGATTCAGGGGCATGGTGAGAGAGGAACTACTCAAATAATAAAAAGTAGAGTAAAAGTAGAGTAAGAGTAGTCCTACACATTATGAAGAAAAGAGACATCATCTTTAAAATAGAACCATCTGAAGGTAGCGCAGTTAATCATGGTGGCAGCTGTCGCCGTGGCCCTGCTCTACGCCCTGCTGGGCCCTGTTACGCTCTGCAATGCCCAGCTTCGACTTGCTATGTCCGGCCAAGGCCCTGCCACGCCCTGTTACGCCATACTGTGCTCTGCGACACCATGAATTATTACTACTACAACTACTAGTCATTATCTTTATTGTGACTATTATTGTCACTGTTCATCACACCCCCAACCGGCACCGTCAGACACCGCCTACCAAAAGCCTGGGTCTGTCTGAGGTTTCTTCCTAAAAGGGAGATTTTCCTTGCCACTGTTGCACTTACACATTCATGCATGCTCTTTGGGGAATCACTGGAATTGTTGGGTCCTTGTAAATTATAGAGTGTGGTCTAGACCTACTCTATCTGTAAAGTGTCCTGAGATAACTCCTGTTATGATTTGACACTATAAATAAGATTGAATTGAACTGAATTAATACTAGTCCCGTGCAAATAGGGCATAAGATGAATCAAAGTAACATAAGACAAATCTAATGTTACCGTTTTGGTTTGGGAAAGGGCTGAAAGAGTTCCATATATTGTAGTCTCACTTTGCCAGACCCTCCTCCAAAGTGTGCTGGAGGGTCTGGCTACTCCACACAGCATTTGGGGATGGTAGGAAAATATGCTCTGGTTTAATGGCATTTCTTTAAACCAATCAGAATCATCATGGGCGGTGCTAAACTCCACACAGAGCCGCTGCAAAATAGTCGTGCGAGAGAAAACTCAGATTGAACAGATAGTCTAGCTAGCCATCTCAATTTATCCTGCAGAGATCTGAGGAGCAGTCAACAATAGTCCTCATAAATCCACCGAATTTAAAATTCCAACACAATACTAATACTGGATTTTGGTACCTATCCCTAAATAAAATGATTTTCTGTATTAATTGCGTTTCAGTTAGTCTTTTGACATACAAGCATACCTTTTAGCCATGTTGGAATGTAACTAAGTAAATTTACTCAAGTACTGTACTTAAGCACAAATTTTAGGTAGGCTACTTGTACTTGACTTGAGTCTTTTTTTTTTCATGCCACTTTCTACTTCTACTCCATTACGTTTCAGAGATAAATATTGTACTTTTTACTCCACTACATTAATCTGACATCTTGAATTACTAGTTACTTTACAAGTTAAGATTTGTGCACACAAAACACATGTAGTTTATAAAATACAATGTTTTATTATAAATTAAACTACCCAACAATATATAGGCCTATACAAGTAGGCCTACAGCTAAAATGATCAGCAGATTAAACACGTTTGATTGACAGAACTGTTTGGATTTTTCCAGTTTTTAAAATGTGAGGATTTTTTCTGCATTGAGTACTTTAACTTTTAATACTTTAAGTACATTTTCCTGATGATACTTACATACTTTTACTTAAGTAACATTTTCAATGCTGGACTTTTACTTGTAACAGAGTATTTTTACAGTGTGGTTAGTATTAACCTTTTAGTCTGCACCATAGTGATCTTGTTCACTGGCTATCAATGAAGCACAGAGATGAAAAGAAGAAGATGAAGAAATCAGGTTCTTATTAGAGAACTTGTCTTCCTGCTGTCCTTCTGTTCTCTGTTGGAGGGGAATCGTTTTATATCAACAACCCAAGAACCCCTCCAGTTGTCCATACAGGCAGAGATGTAAACAGGAACATACAATGAGGCCATTTTCCTTCTGAACTCTAAGCCAGCTGCTCTTCCTCCTGTTGTACTCATCTCTGTCCTCTTTAGACTCTGATGTAGTTGTTTGGGACTTCAAATATTTCAGACAAAGGACTTCCATCCATGTGACCCATGTTTTGACTCTAATGCCGCATCTAAACTGGTTTGCTTAAATGCATTTGTCAGTGCACCTCATTACATATAATCATATTGTTGTGAATATGTTACATTCCACATTCCATTCTATGAGAACTCTGAAGAAAGCCTCTCTCATCTGTTTTACTTGTGTCATAAATTGTTACACTGTTTTTCCTTCTGGATGAACAAACCTTGAACCAATCCTGTTTCTTTCTTATCTTACTACACGTCATCTAAATGAAAGAAGGGATTGTTAGAAAATATGTATCCATCCTTGTGTGTCTTGTTAAACCTTTAAAACGTGAACTGAACCCCGCTTTGTGTCCCTTTGTTTGATCAGAATCAGCTCACAGAGGTCAATCCAATAGATAGGATTTGAACCAAACTGAGACTTTCTTGACTTGTTGTATATTCTGCATTCCATTCTGTGAGCACTCTGAGAAGCCTCTCTCATTGTCTCTCTTTGTATCCTAAATTGCAACACTGTTTTCCTATGTGTGAGCCAACATCCTTCTGTCCATTCTGACTCTCTTTTGTATCTTACAACACTTCATCCAAATGAAGGTAGGAATTGTTAGAAAATGTTTGTGTATCCTTGTGTGTCTCATTAAACCTTTAGAACATTGTGTACTGAACCCTGCTTCATGTCGCTTTGTTCTCCGAATCTTGCCATTGCTTTCAGAATCAACTCACAGAGGTCAAGCTAGTAGATTATAGGATTTAAACCACAAAACAACTTGCTAAATTATCTTTTAAATGACATGACAAGATATGTAGTTCACTGAGCGGGTTCAAACAAAACTAAGTGGCCCTATGATGACCCTATGAAAAACTGACTTTCTTCACTTGCAAAATTCTAAATTATTACATAATCTAGATAGATTGGGGTGAAGTCTAGCAGCGGGAAGTGAGTCAGGCAGAGGGACCGTCAGCTTAAAGCAACACTAAAGAACTTTTCCCGCTTCGGTCCCCCTACAGGTTGGAAGCGGAATTGCCCATTACATTACATTGTCCAGTTCATTCGAACTACAGATCCGCTACCCGATCTGGCAAACTTGCATAATGTAATGTAATGGACAATTCCGCTTCCAAACTGTAGGGGGACCGAAGCAGGAAAACTTCTTTAGTGTTGCTTTAAAGGTACAATATGTAACATTTCTTCATTAAAATGTCTAAAAACGACTATACCTATGTTATATTTTTTGTTGAGTTGTGTACTTACACTATCCCAAATGTTTCCAACAATGTTCAAACCCAGAAAAATCTGTTATTTTATTTTAATGACACAGAACGTTTCATGTAGTCGCCTGTGAGTGGTGTCACCTTTGACCCCTCTAGTTACTATATCTTCCATCAAAACACAGGCACCCAGATGATACATTTGAGAGTAATCATAAATCATACAATGTCACAGAAAGAAGGCATAATTTTGTCATCGTTTACATTCCCCTTACAACACAGTGATGCAACAGAGACCTTATTTATTTATAAATTTCAATATCGATCGATCCAGCTTAACATTATGTGCTACGTTGACAAGTAGCTCATGCTAATGCTTGGTGGGGAACATTATAAGGTTACAAATATAGATATAAAACAAAGAATGATCACATATTAGATTCTGGCAAAATTTATAAAATGTAATTATTATCTGCAATATAAATGCAAAATTATGAAATTATCTTCATGAGTGAATGCATTATTTGTTCTGTTGGAGCTATAGTAATCAAAATGTAACCAAAATCTTAGATTTTTGGTTAATTCTAAAGAGGCACAGTTGTCCCACCCATTCATCCATCTTCGTCTGCTTATCCGGTGTCGGGTCGTGGGGGGAGCAGCTCCAGCAGGGGACCCCAAACTTCCCTTTCCCGAGCCACATTAACCAGCTCCGACTATGGGATCCCGAGGCGTTCCCAGACCAGGTTGGAGATATAATCCCCCCACCTAGTCCTGGGTCTTCCCCGAGGCCTCCTCCCAGCTGGACGTGCCTGGAACACCTCCCTAGGAAGGCGCCCAGGGGGCATCCTTACCAGATGCCCGAACCACCTCAACTGGCTCCTTTCGACGCGAAGGAGCAGCGGCTCTACTCCGAGCTCTTCACGGATGACTGAGCTTCTCACCCTATCTCTAAGGCGCCAGCCACTCTCCTGAGGAAACCCATTTCGGCCACGTGTACCCTGGATCTCGTTCTTTCGGTCATGACCCAGCCTTCATGACCTTAGGTGAGGGTAGGAACGAAAACTGACCGGTAGATCGAGAGCTTTGCCTTCTGGCTCAGCTCTCTTTTCGTCACAATGGTGCGATAAATTGAATTTAATACCGCCCCCGCTGCGCCGATTCTCCGACCAATCTCCCGCTCCATTGTCCCCTCACTCGCGAACAAGACCCCAAGGTATTTGAACTCCTTCACTTGGGTAAGGACTCATTCCCTACCTGGAGTAGATACTCCATCGGTTTCCTGCTGAGAACCATGGCCTCAGATTTGAAGGTGCTGATCCTCATCCCAACCGCTTCACACTCGGCTGCGAACCGATCCAGTGAGTGCTGAAGGTCACAGGCCGATGATGCCATCAGGACCACATCTTCTGCAAAGAGCAGTGATGAGATCCCCAGCCCACCGAACTGCAACCCCTCCCCACCTTGACTATGCCTTGATATCCTGTCCATAAATATTACAAACAGGATTGGTGACAAAGCGCAGCCCTGGCGGAGGCCAACCCTCACCTGAAACAAGCCCGACTTACTGCCAAGAAACCGGACACAGCTCTCGCTTTGGTCGTACAGAGATTGGATGGCCCTGAGAAGAGACCCCCTCACCCCATACTCCCGCAGCACCTCCCACAGTATCTCCCGGGGGAACCGGTCATACGCCTTCTCCAAATCCACGAAACACACGTAGACCGGATGGGCATACTCCCAGGCTCCCTCCAGGATCCTTGCGAGAGTGAAGATCTGGTCTATTGTTCCACAACCAGGACGGAATCCACATTGTTCCTCTTCAATCTGACGTTCGATTATCGGCCAAACCCTCCTTTCCAGCATCTTGGAGTAGACTTTACCAGGGAGGCTGAGAAGTGTGATACCCCTGTAATTGGCACACACCCTCTGGTCCCCCTTTTTGAAAAGGGGAACCACCACCCCAGTCTGCCACTCCTTTGGCACTGTCCCAGACTTCAACGCAATGTTGAAAAGGCGTGTCAACCAAGACAGCCCCTCCACACCCAGAGCCTTGAGCATTTCTGGACGGATCTCATCAATTATATTACTACATCAGTGACTTCCACCTGGGAAATTGACAACAATCCCCCATCATCCTCCAGCTCTGCCTCTAACATAGAGGGCATATTAGTCGGATTCAGGAGTTCCTCAAAGCGGTCCTTCCACCGCCCTATTACCTCTTCAGTTGAGGTCAACATTGTCCCATCCTTACTGTACATAGCTTGGATGGTTCCCCGCTTCCTCCTCCTGAGGTGGCGAACGGTTTTCCAGAAGCACCTTGGTGCCGACCGAAAGTCCTTCTCCATGTCTTCTCCAAAATTCTCCCACACCCGCTGCTTTGCCTCTTTCACGGCAGAGGCTGCAGCCCTTCGGTACCCTGAAACTGCCTCCGGAGTCCTCTGGGATAACATATACCCAGAAAGACTCCTTCTTCAGTCGGATGGCTTCCCTGAACACCGGTGTCCACCACGGTGTTCGTGGGTTACCGCCCCTTGAGGCACCTAAGACCCTAAGACCACAGCTCCTCGCCGCAGCTTCAGCAATGGAAACTTTGAACATTGTCCACTCGGGTTCAATGCCCCCAGCCTCCACAGGGATGCACGAAAAGCTCCGCCGGAGGTGTGAGTTGAAAGTCTGTCAGACATGGGCCTCCTCCAGACAGCACTACCCGTTTGGGCTTACCAGGTCTGTCCAGAGTCTTCCCCCACGCCCTGACCAAACTCCACCAGATGGTGATCGGTTGACAGCTCCGCCCCTTTCTTCACCCAAGTGTCCAAAACATATGGCCTCAGATCAGATGAAACGATTATTAAATCGATCATTGACCTTTGGCCTAGGGTGCTCTGGTACCAAGTAAACTTATGGGCATCCCTATGTTCGAACATGGTGTTCGTTATAGACAATCTATGACTAGTACAGAAGTCCAACAACAAACAACCACTCGGGTTTAGATCAGGGAGGCTGTTCCTCCCAATCATGCCTCTCCATGTGTCACTGCCCACGTGCGTGTTGAAGTCCCCCAGCAGAACTATGTAGTCCCCCACTGGAGCCCCATGCAGGACTCCACTCAAGGCCCGGAGAACCATCCCCCTCATTACGTTGAATAAAAAACAGTATTGAATGTATTGGTAGCGTAACACATTGATTATAAAGACAACATGAGCCTCTTTCACTATAGGTTCCAATTGAAGCAATTCTAAAACTTGACCCAGGTAAGATGGCCGCCATGTGGTTGCATCCTGGAGTGGAAAGTCAGAATTACATGTCACATCTATTGTTTTATATCTATGTGTTTAGGAGTGAAGAGGAGCGCTGCTTCTTGTTAACACTTTCTAAGTTTATACTTGTTCTATATCTATGCCTAAACCATTTTCCTATTATCTCAAGACATATGCAGCCAGCTGCGTTACAATCTACACAAAGAGTAATTCACAGGCAAAGCACTCCAACAGTATTGTTAACCACATCACAGCAACATGAAACACTAACGTAACCACACAATCAGCCAAGGGATCGCACTGAATGTGATGTTTACTACATCTAACGTTAGATAACCCCAAATTAGCTGCTTTCTCCAATCAGTTATCATATATTAAAAATGAGTAACAAATGGTTAGCTAATGATTAGTTACTGAATCAGTAACTAATTAACAGTCAATCAGTAAGTAGTCATTAGCTAACCATTTGTTACTCATTCATTAAACATTAGCTAACCATTCGATACTCATTCATTTAACAGTAGCTACCAGTCTGCTTACCAGTAACTTATCATTAGTGCTTGAATCACAGTCAATCAATAACTAATCATTAACCAACCATTTGTTACTCATTCATTCCTCATTCGCTCCTCAGTAACTACCTGCATTTTTGTGTACCTTATTGTAAAGTGTTACCGTATTTGTCTCTCCCTGTTTACTACCGTACATATTTTTTTACGAAATATGGTCCCATGGGGTCCACAGGAATGGGAGGGACTTTGCCTATCTATTTGTGGAAACAAGGTTGAATCTATTTCATACAGTTTATGGGTTGTACTAAAACCGTAAAGCTGCAGGTCGGAAAACCAACTTAGCTAAAGTGCTAAAACGCTTTGTAGGGCTGAGGTGAACTGTAGAGCTGGGTGATAATTCTCTGTGGGTTTGTCACTAAGAGCTACTTATTTTGTGGGGGGGAAAACTCTGACTGTTGTTTGTGCATATGCACCAAACAAGAGTTCGGAGTATTCAGCCTTCTTGGAGACCTTGACTGGAGTCCTGCATGGGGCTCCAGTGGGGGACTCTATTGTTCTGCTGGGGCACATCAACGCGCACGTGGGCAATGATGGAGACACTACAAACAGGCCTGAAATACACACACATGCTCAGGTCCTATACATGCACAAATGGAGAGATGTCAGAGTGAGGGGGCTGCGATTGCTGGACAGGTGCCCTGAGTGGTTGGAGGGGGTTTGGTGCCTTGCTCAAGAGCACATTGGCAGTGCCAGGAAGTGAACTGGCATCTCTCCAGCTACTAGTCCACACTCCGTACTTTGGTCCATTCGGGGACTTGAACTACCGACCCTCCGATTCCCAACCCAACTCCCTACGGACTACCGGCACCCCTATAATGTGAGTACCCGAATGTTGAAGTGACAAAAAAAATGCCTATCCCTACTAGTACAAATTAGTGAAGCTAAATGCTAACCTGTTCAAGGGTAAATTAGCCAACTCTGCATTCGTCCTAAAGAACTTTTTGGCTCTAAGCAGTCTCCACCTTTCAAATGCTATCTCCAATATTTACCCATGTAGCCTTTTTGTTTTTGGTCAGGTCGAATCTATAACTGTCGATCAAGTAAATTTGGTTGCTTTTTCCTTAAATATAAAACATATTGATTAATGCCTGGTGTATTAAAAGCCACTGTTTCTACCATGCATATCTAATTTTTCCAAAAACATTAGCACAAATGTTAAGCAGTAGCCTTCTAAAAAGTCTATGTGCTATTGCCAAGCTTGTTTATTGTTTATTTGATGATTTCAGTAGTCAGCCTACATGCAGTTTCCATGGGAGAGAAGCTGGAAACAGAGTGGATGTTACTACAGCTGCCAGGACAGAACCTCTCCCACATCGACACCACAGAGTTACGGCTTTGTTTACGAACCTTTTCCCATTAGAGCAGTACAGCGCGCCCTCTCATATCTGCAATGCTATGCTCTTGTAAAAGGCCCCACGTAAAGAATGTTCCCATACAATTTCATTGTTACATTCATAATGAGAGATCAGCAACATGTAGGACCAGTGTCAAGTGGGTCAGACTTTGTGGGAAACTTGCTGGATTTTTTTATTACATAAAACAGATACCCACTATCTGTAGTTCTGTTCTTTCTGAGATTTTCACCATCATCTGTAGATAGTAGTGAAAAATCTGCAGAGAATAAAAACTAAAGTTTGAAATAGAAACATCTTGCATCATAAAGCAACAACGTGTGTGAAATATGGTCCTAATTTTGACAAACTCTAGCGCTTACAATAGTCCCAGTCTTGCAGCATGTCTTGCAGCACCATGGCTACTAATCATCTGCAGCAAAGTCTCAGTTTGTTTGGAATACCAAACATTACAGTCATGTCACCATGACATTAAATTATATTGGCACACACAGAGCCTTTTAATGAACATGGTTGCAGACTTGAATGCACACTGATGTGCGATAAATCTTCCATCAAAAAAATATAGCCTATAAGCAATAACCTTTGTTTGAAAATTACACATGAGCCATAATCGTCATTGTTTAAAAATAGTTCTATTTTACAAAAAAGTGGGAGAGGGAATTTGTAATCAAATAAAAAACACCTTATCACAGACAATAATCTATTAGATGTGTAAATCTGTGTATTTTTTCAAAAATTATTTTTTGGGCATTTTATGCCTTTATTTTTTATAGGACAGCTGAAGACATTAAAGGGGAGAGAGGGAGAATGACATGCAGCAAAGGGCCGCGGTTTGGAGTCAAACCCGCTGCGTCGTTTAATAAAGACAAAATATAGTTTGTATGCATTTTCACATTGTCAGCAAATCCAATGAAAAGACATAAACTAACACTGTGTTGGCCCATCGCTGAATAGTTTCCAACCCTGTCTGTGGCTCTCAGCCCCAATCCATTGGTTACTACTGAAGGAAATCGTGATTTTCTAATGCGGAAGCCAGAAGCAGACCAGGACAAGGTGAGTTGAATGAAGGGGAGTATTTATTCAGTGATTTGAATGTGGAAGCAGGGGAATCCAGGTGTCGGAGCAGGCAGTGGAGGTGAGAGGGAATGAACAAACGTTGTTTCTGAAGCAACAGACTACCAGGCAGAGTTGGAGCGTAGAGTCCAGGAGAGTAACTGCAAACAGTAGAAAAGTAGGTAAGCTCACAGCAATGAAGACTAACAGAGCAGCTAAACTAACTCTCAGAAAACAGAGGCTTAAACGCAGGCACAACATACTGTAAGTGGCTAACGATCCGGCAGGGAATGGATGTCAGGTCAGAGCTTATGAAGTGAGGAGGTGATGATCAGGACCAGGTGTGCAGATAGCTGACGAGATGCAGGTGTGGGTAATTGAGAGATCTCTTGCTTTGTCGCCAGGCAACCAGACAGGGTGCATTCAGGAAACACAGGAAAACAGACTCCAACACAGGAAAACAGACTCCAGGACAGAATACAGGCAGAAAACAGACTCAGGAAGCGGGATTCATGACAAATCTTTATATAAAATTGATACATTTTGTTGTCCAAAAAAGGGGAAATTCGTGTGAATGTTTCATTTGTTGAGGATTATTTTTAGTTGCGGAATACACATTTGGTGCTCTTGTGAGTATTTACAGCAGCAGGACGGTGTATGTGGAATCGATTCCAAATAAAATACAAGGTTTTATGGGACAACAATAAAGCTCATTGTCACAAAGGAGTAAGATATATCAGGCTTTTATTGCCACTGTTCATCACACCCCCAACCGGCCCCGTCAGACACGGCCTACCAAGAGCCTGGGTCTGACGAGGTTTCTTTCTAAAAGGGAGTTCTATTTCGTATAGGCTTTGCCATGTAAGCCACGCTATGGGTTTATCCCTTCACGCATGCACATGTCGTGAAGATTTTCTTTCCCGCCCTTGCGTGCCGCACGGGCTTCAACTACGTCCGCCATTACTGTATAAAAACAGTATTTTTTATTTTTATAAATTTAATTTATAAATTTATAAATATGTAATTGCTCTGCTCCCCCTTTTTCTTCAAGCAAGAGCAGTTATGAAGAAGGTAATGAAAACTACCAGCTCCAGCGGCGTCCGCCTCTGCCCCTCTTGCGAGGCCGGCTACATCTTCTCGCCGGACCTCCACCCCCGCTGCGAGACCTGCCTCGGCGCCTCTCACGCCGGCAAGGCTCTCGCCTCCGACGCCTCCTGCCCGTTCTGCGCCCGCCTGCCTTCTAAAGAGCTTCAACGGCGAGCGGATGCTTTTCTGGCCTTTGAGGTCGACGGAGAGGGGGACGGCAACTGGGCGGACCGACGCGACACCGTCGACGCCCTGGAACCGCTGGTAGAGGGCGTCTTCGACGGGCACGAGTCCCGATGACTCGTCTCCCCCGAACAACGGCTCTCTCACCGGGTTTCCTTCCTCCCCACTGGGAGGACTGGATCTGGAGACAGGGATCGATGCCCTTCCGCTACGGCTCTCCCCGTCTCCAGAACGGCCAGGCTAACGGCCTTAGCGGTCTTCCCCTCTGCCGCAGGTGGCTCCACCCTCCACCACCAAGGCTCTTTTTATGGACCTGCCGGAGATCATAAAAAGGGCGGCGGATCAGAGGGGCCTTCGGCCGTTTGTGGAGGAGGCCATGAACCCGTGTGCGGGTTCATGGCGACACAGAGGCAGGCTTTCCTTCGGTCCCCCCTCTGGAGCAGAGCCTGGCGTCGATCCTGCTTCTGAAGGCTACCTTCTTCGGCCATCGGAAGCCGACCCCCCCGTCCCCCCAGGACCAGGTTTGCGCCCGAGTCACTGACCGGTCTCACCAGTGTGCGGCCCAGGGCTTAGCGGCGCAAAACAACATAGACTTGCTAGCCTCCGCCGTCTCCGCCATGGCCACCAACCCTTCCTACGGAGCTAGCTACGGAGATCGGCAAGGCTCACCCTCACCACGGCGACCACGGTGGCGTTGTCGAGGATCCAGGCGTGGCAGACTGTGGCCCAGCGAAATATCTGGCTCCACATGTCACAGCTACCCACGGAGGTCAGGCGCGAGCTTCTGTACGGTCCCATAGCTCCCGATGGACTATTTGTCTACAGACAGCCACATCCCACCTCCACCAGGCAGCCGAACAACAGCGCCACCGCTCCACCAACCGCCATAAGAGGAAACGCCCCACAGCCTCTGCTGCGGCTGCGCACTCCCAGGCTTCGACATCCGCCCCTCCGCCAGCCCCACCACAACGACAGCCGGCCCCCGAGCCGGCAGGCTTCACGGGGTCGAAGGATCATGAAGGCGGCTCCCACCTGGTCTAACCCGCCCCCAGAGCCACCCACCAAGCAGCGGCGACGGTGGCAATGACGGGGCGCGGAGAACGTCTGTCCCTCCATGGTTGAAAATCGGAAACACAATGGCCCTTTTAAGGGCATTTCGCTACATTACGCTGATAATATGACAGATGTTCCCCACACAAGCACAAGCAAACACCAGGTCACCGCTGCTCGCGGAGCTGCACCGCTCTCTCACTATGCAGACAGTGGGACGCCATGCCGCTACACTTAGCGCTGCTCAGTTCTCATGAGGACGACGATGACCCGCCACCCTTTCGACAGGGCCCTACCATGGGCTGGGCGACACGTTCTACCCACGTCTCGCCCAGCGGCGGGACGGGCTCTTCGCTTCCTGCTAGCTATGTCTGTGAACAACACACAGACATGCGCGCGCCCGCTCTCAGAGCACAGCGCGGCATGGATCAGACTGACACACATGGACTCGTGGATGTCAAAACTGATATCACGGGGCTACACACTCCAGTTCGCCTCCCCCCCCCGTGTCGTCCCAGGCGGAATCAGACGCCATGACGTCAGAATTACGGGAACTGCTGTCAAAGGGAGCAATTTCCCGAGTTCCTCCGGGGGAGGAGAACGAGGGTTTTTACTCCCGATACTTTCTCACTCCAAAAAAGTCAGGCGTGTTTCGCCCCATCCTCGACCTGTCCCAGTTCAACCGGTGCGTCATGGTACGTCCATTCCACATGTTGACGCTTACTTTCACATCCAAGTCATCCCCAAACACAGGAAATTCCTGCGCTTCTTTTTCCAAGGGGCTCATTTTCAGTACAACCGACTGCCATTCGGTTACTCACTGGCCCCTCGCACTTTTTCCAAGTGCATGGAGATGGCACTTCAGCCGTTGCGGAAAAAAAAGGCGTCAGAGTCCTGTTTTATCTGGACGATTTGCTCATCCTGGCTCCCTGTCAGGAAACGGCGGCGCTACACACCGTGTCAGTCCTGCAGCACCTGCAGACAAACTGGCACTGGCACACAAAAGCACTGGCAGAAAAGCGCATTGGTTCCCTCACAATCGATAGTTTATCTGGGCGTAGTGCTAAACTCGATTGTTATGAGGGCCAGGCTGTCAACACCGAGGCAAGATGCGCTGCTTTCTCTCCTGTCGCGCACCACGCCCCGCGATAGGTGTCAGCGCTGTCTATCACGCGCCTTCTGGGCATGATGTCCGCGGGCTACATGGTAGTACCCCTGGGGCTTCTCCACATGAGGAAAATCCAGAGGTGGTTCCTTCGTCAGCACATCGACCCCACATGCCACAAGTGGCCGAATGCTGACTATCCCTCCCTCTCTGCAGTCAGACCTGTCATACTGGGGAAACCCCCAGACCCTGTCAGCTGGGGTTCCCCTGGGCAGAGTGACGTCATACGTGACCGTGTACACGGATGTGTCCCTCACTGGCTGGGGAGGAATGTGCGAATCACAGGTGGTGGGAGGGGAATGGCCTCCTACTCCCCTCCCACACATAAACGGCTTGGAGATGTCCACGGTGCTGAAGGTCTTGAAGCACTTCGCCCCGAAGGTAGCAGGGAGACATGTTGTGGTGCAGACAGACAATGTCACAACAGCGGCGTTCATAAATCGCCAGGGCGGCGTAAGCTCGGCCCGGCTATTGGAAATAGCCAGGAGCCTCCTGCTGTAGTCTCACAGTCACCTGCTGTCCCTCAGGGCCGTCCACATCCCCGGGATACTAAACCGGCCGGCAGACCTAATGTCGAGGGGGGGACCCTCTCACAACGAGTGGAAATTGAATCCCACTATCGTTCGGAAGCTGTGGAGCAGGTTCGGGGAAGCGGAGGTGTTGGACCTGTTCGCCTCACGAGAAAACACACAGTGCGCTCTGTGGTTTTCCTTGAGCTCACGGGACAACCCACCCCTGGGCGCGGACGCTTTCTCCCACCATCCCTGGCCCAGAACCCTCCTATACGCTTTCCCCCCGGTCCCTCTGATCCCTCGCCTCCTGGAACGCATCCAAGAGGAAGGCCTGTCGGTCATCCTGGTGGCACCGGAGCGCACAAACGCATCTTGGTTCCCGACGCTGGTCCAGCTGCTGGCGGCTCCCCCCTGGCAATTGCCGTGGCACGAGGACGCCCTGTCACAGCTGGACGGCGCAATAGCCCCGGTGATAACCCAGCGACTGTGGGGCTGGCTGCTGAGCGGGAACGCTTGCAGAGGTTAGGCTTGCCACCTGCCGTGGTGCGCACCATTCAGAGCACGAGAGCTCCCTCTACAACAGCGTGTTACGCGGCGCGTTCGTCCGCTTTCCAGCGCTGGTGCACGGAGAGGGAGTCAGACCCCATATCGTGCCCCCTGCCCGTTGTACTGACTTATCTCCAAACACTGGTAGATAACGACTTGGCCCCATCCACGGTCAAAGCCTACGCGGCGGCCATTTCATCTTGCCACGAAGGCTATGGAGAGAGAACGGTTTTTGCGTACCCCCTAGTTAAACGTTTTTTGAAAAGGGTCCGACGGCAGAAACCCGCCGTGCGTTCTCTCACGCCCCAATGGGATCTGACCCTGGTACTCCAAGCTCTGGGGAAGCCCCCTTTCGAGCCCCTGGCACAAGCCCCTCTCAGGTTGCTGTCTCAAAAAACGGCGCTCCTCCTTGCACTGACATCAGCCAAGCGAGTGAGGGACTTATGTGCGCTGTCAGTCTTGCCGTCCTGCCTCTCAATCAGAGGGGACGGGAGCGCAGCCGCGACAACGACGCGGCGGAGGCTTCCCACAGATTGTGCCCGGTGCGTGCGTTATCACAGTATGTTTTACGCACGGCGGACATAAGGCGGACACAGCAGCTGTTTGTTCACTACAGGGAACACTCCCAAGGGGTGGCCCTGTCGAAACAACGCCTGTCCCACTGGCTGTGCGAGGCTATCACCCAGGCCTATAACACGGAGGGGGCGGTGCCCCGCCAGGGCATTCGGGCACATTCTACACGGGCTCTGTCTACATCGACAGCCCTGTTCAGAGGTATGTCAGTGGCCGAAATCTGTGCTGCGGCCTCTTGGGCATCTCCATGCCCTTTCATCCGCTTCTATTTGCGGGATGTGTCTGAGCCCTCCCTGACTCACTCGGTCCTCTCTTCTCACAACGACGAATGAGGCCCCGTCGTATGTATAATTGTATATATTATGTACATATGTATATGTTTTTGTCACTATTATACAATCACGACATGTGCCGCTTTATGTTTTCTTCTGCCCCCTCCCCCCCTACTCTGGGTGTCTGGGAGGAACTCGGGCGTCCCATAATTATCAATCATGTATTTCCCTCATCAATCATGCACGCCTGCATTCTCGGCTTGGGCTTTCAGCCAGCTAACAGGTCGTTGCCATGGCGTCACATGAGAAATAAAGTGACAGTAAGGGAAAATAAGTTAGTCTATGTTACACTTGTGGGATCTGTCGCAGGTGGCATTGACTACATCAGCTTCGCCCTAACCCATAGCGTGGCTTAGAGGGCGAAGCCTATACGAAATAGAACGATAGTTACGTTATTGTAACTCCAGATTCTATGAGTATAGGCGTAGCCCTCTAAGATTCGGGCCACCTGCTCCTATTGCATTAGCTGAAGAAAAAGCTGATGTTGGGAGCAGAGCAACGGGTCCACCCTACAGTAATTGCGGACTTAGTTGAAGCCCGTGCGACACGCATGGGCGGGAAAGAAAATCTTCACGACTGCGCATGCGCGAAGGGATAAACCCATAGCGTGGCTTAGAGGGCTACGCCTATACTCATAGAATCTGGAGTTACAATAACGTAACTATCGTTTTTTTTGCACTGTCGCAACAGCAACTGCTGATGCTTGCTCTTGGGGGAATTACTGGAATTGTTGGGGCTTTGTAAATTATAGAGTGTGGTCTAGACCTACTCTATCTGTAAAGTGTCTCGAGATAACTCTTGTTATGATTTGATACTATAAATAAAATTGAATTGAATTGAATTTGACTATACACAGAAAATACTAGTTTCAGGAATCCATTGCTGGTTTTGTTCTTAAAATGAGTTTGTTGACAATAAGCAAAATAAATAATTACCACCAACCTTATACTTCCTTTACTGTTGGGCGCAAAGTATTTTTTATGACTGCTGTGAGTTTATTCTTCATAACTCTTCATTCTGGATCAAAATTGGCCCATTATTCAAATACAAACAACAATGCTGATCTTTTCCTATGCTGAAAAAGATGGAGACAGCAATAAACCATTTTCATAAGTTATTAAAAGCAATTGAAACATCAGAAATCTCTACTGATTCAAGAAAAGAGTCAAGTTAGGTGTAACATTACTCCGCAAACCAGGACTTTTACCCTGTGACTCCATCGGTGAGTAGAAACTGACCTGTAGTAGGTGCAATGTAAGCAAACTACTAGTTATTTGAGCTGCATGTGAAATATTTTGAAGTCAGCCTCCAACAGTGACCAAAAGTAAAGCTTGTTATCCATTCCCATTTCTCTTGGGGCCCGTGGGAGCTGTTGTACAAGTTTACAACATTCAGACAGTTGCAGTGAAATGAGCCAGGGACAACAGACATGGATTAAGGTATATTTGTGGCTTCACCTGAGATGAAGGTCCTGCATTCTTCAGGCTTTGTGTAGACGGACAGAGACAATATCAGGACGCTCCTTTAGGCTGGATTTGGCCAATAAATGTTGACCGTGTCAACCTGGTCTGAACAAAGGAAATTGTCTGTCTGTGGCTTGTGTGTGTGTGTGTGTGTCAGTGGATGTGTTTGTATGTATCAGAAGTATTAAGAACACAGCTCAGACTTGTGTGTTTGTGTAGCGGGAGCTTTCACAGTCCTCCTACAAAGCTATGAGACTTTTCTTGTTTATATAAAGTCCCCAGTGTGTCTCACCGTGATGTGAGACAGGGAGGATATAACAGATAGAACTTTCCATTTTAACCACAATATGGCCCATGGTAATTAGATTTGTATCTGTCAGTGGTGAATGTAACTATGTACATATACTCAAGTACTGTACACACATAAGTACACATTTGAGGTACTTTACTTAAGTCTTTTCTTTTCATGCCGCTTTCTACTCCAACCCAACTACATTTCAGAGGGAAATAGTGTACTTTTTACTCCACTAGATTAATCTGACAGCTTTACTTACTTTACAAATTAAGAAAAACATGTAGTTTATAAAATGCAATGTTTTAATCATACATTAAACTACCCAACAATATACAGGCCTACAAGTCCAGCTGAAATGATTAGCCGATAAAACACTTCGTTGATTGACAGAAATTATTTGATTGTTCCAGTTTCTAAAATGTGAGTTATTCTGCATTGAGTACTTTTACTTTAAATACTTTAAGTACATTTCCCTGATGATACTTACATACTGTAACAGAGTATTTTTACAGTGTGGAATTATCACTTTTACTTGAGTAAAGGATCTGAATACTTCTTCCACCGCTGGTCTCTGTTAACGAGCTTGTGGGACTGGCACAGAGATGGTTTGAGAGCAGGGACGTGCACAAGGTACGGGCTATTGTTGCCTGGGCAACAGCCCATTTGCCCTGATTGGCTTAGCTGCCCCTCTGGTGAAAGTGCCTAAATAAATATTTCTTTCTTTCTTTCTTTCTTTCTTTCTTTCTGCTGTTGTGGCTGCATCAATACGATAATACGGCCATCATTACTAAAGTTCAATGAAATTAAATCGCTATATTATCCAATCTTGCCCTCAACGATGCCCTCTGGCCCCAGTCACGTGACTTTGTTTATATTCTCACACACGGAGCCCCGCATATGAAAGATGGAAAGCCAAGCCCTTCTGCCTTCACATGAGTTTTTAATGTTATGGAGATTATGACAGATGCCCTGTGAATAGTAATCAAATTTATCCAGCTCCAGCTGCAGCTTCAGCTCGCAAGCCAGCGGAGAGTTGCTAGACTGACCTTGGATGCAAATTACATTTGCTGCCGCTAGGGTGCGTCTAGACTTTTAGGCTACAGCATTGCCTTATATTAACGTAAAATGCTACGTTATCAACCAAAGCTAATGACTATGTTCAATTCACAGGCAACAGCTCTGGTGGACATTCCTGCAGTCAGCATGCCAATTGCACGCTCCCACAAAACTCGCGACATCTGTGGCATTGTGCTGTGTGATAAAACTGCACCTTTTAGAGTGGTCTTTTATTGTGGCCAGCCTAAGGCACACCTGTGCAATAATCATGCTGTCTAATCAGCATCCTGATATGCCACATCTGTGAGGTGGATGGATTTTCTCGGCAAAGGAGAAGGGCTCACTAACACAGATTTAGACAGATTTGTGAACAATATTTGAGAGAAATAGGCCTTTTGTGTACATAGAAAAAGTCTTAGATCTTTGAGTTCAGCTCATGAAAAATGGGGGCAAAAACAAAGGTGTTGTGTTTATAATTTTGTTCAGTGTAGGTGCTGCTGCCAATAGTATTCTTAATTTAAAGGTACATTATAGAACTTATTCAGAAATTGAATGTTTCTTTCAGAGACTTTTGCCTTTTTTTACCAGATTAGAGCAATAGCCCCTCCGAATGTCTGTGCACGTTCCTGTTTGAGAGTCAGCTTTCAGAGTCAAATTGCAGCAACTGTGTTGTCTGGTGTGTGTCTGTCCCTTTAAACTAATCCCGGACGCTGCCTTGCAACAACAGCACATCTCAAATGTAAAAACTGTGGCACTAAAGGCAATGCTCCAACCACACACCCATTAAAAATCTTGACCTATAATCTGCCACTCTATGCCCCGAAGCCTTCTTCTTTGTTGTCAATTCATAAATCTAGGGCATCTAATGGGTGTAGTTTGTTTAGCAGCATTTTCAGCATTGTCGTGTGTTTGAATGTAGCTTGTGATTAGGACCATTTTTACATGTACAAACTTAACTGCTTCTCTACTGATATCTCCTTGATCACACTGCTTTGTTGCCTAAAACTCTGAAGTTCAGTTTTAACAGGAAGTCTTTCTTGACATCCTGTACAAGAAAGTCTTACAGTTAATCGCTGAAAGACAAAATCTATAAATGACTAAAAATTGATTATTATTTGTAGGTACGATGAAAAGAAGAAAAAATTATATTGAAAAAATCCAGAAACATACATTAAAAGGTATACGGTCAAGAATGAAAGCATGAAGTTAAACTCTCCCCCCATGTTTCTTCTCATGCAGCAGATGGGAACAAATTTCCCTGCTAAAAAAAAAAAAGTGTGCTAATTAAATACTAAAATTACCATAATATTAACAATTGGTATTTCACTTTCAACATTTGCATATCCAACCAATTTTCAATCCAGAAGGGATGCAGAGTGCTACAGAAAAAAACTTTCCATTTTAAATTAGTAAGTGACAACCTATATTTCACTCATGGGCTGCACAAATAAGGCTAGGCAATGCTTTAAAGAGGATGGAGCAGATCTGTAAATAACACAAAATGTTCTAGATATCAATTGGAAAATTACTGGATCCGATGTAACCTCACAAAACAGCATACCCACTTTGCTCAGAGTTTCCCCTCCTCCCCTCTGGACATAGATTTCGAATGCCCCTTAACAAAAACTAAATGTGCCATTACATCATTTGTGCCGAGGAGCATTCAGTTACTGAACAGATCAGACACAGATCAGGCATATAGACATTTTATAATGTGCACTATTGATTATTTATTTAATTATTTATTGATTCATCTTAGCTATTGGACTGATGATTGCACGTCACCACCATTGCTGTGTTGTGTTGTTGTTGTTGTTTATGTTCTGTTTTCGGTATCCTCTATGTCATCAGTGTTGTTGGATGTTTGGTGTGGTTTTTACTGTTATTGTTATTTACTATGCAAAACAAATTCCCCTTGGGGCAATAAAGGTTTCATTCATTCAACTCTTGGGGGGTGTGTCAACTCCAGTTTTAGTGTCTCTCTGAAATTACAACACCATAAAACCAGTACAACTGGTTTGGGGAGTACCTCTTGCTACTGTGCTGTATTGATAGATGGTACTTCGTTGTTGTGTGCCCAGGGTCCGTCATGTGGAGTGGAATGAAGTGTAGCCTACCGTAGAGAGGAGTAGTGCCTCATTCCGCCGCTAGGGGGCGGAAAATGACAAAAGTGATGCAGGCCTAGCCTATTGGTGAGGAGACGCCGAACCAAAGCAGGGGCTGGCCTTTACGCAGGAGGGACGTCATGTCAATTTCAAGAGTTTCTTCGTAAGCGGATGGAGTAGGGCTACGAGAAAACACGCTGCTCTGACTCAAGCCAACAGACACACCGCGGACTCCTCGTGGTTGAGCCCGGCCGGCATCAGACCACACACCGGAGCGACACAGAGAAGAAGAAGAAAACGGCGAGAGAACAAGAGCCGGCAAAGCGGGAAGCTTTTTGTCCCCGAGTGAGTAAAAAGAAAAAAAAGAAACTCAGCCAACGATGTCAGGGTTGAAAAAGAGAAACTCGAATTCCTCGGCAGACAGGGATGAGGAGGACAAGCAGGCAAAGGAAAGGATGCTGTCCGGCGTGGAGAAGGTGGATTCCAACCTGGGTGGAGCGCCGGGGAGCGACCCCGACAGCCCTGACAACAACGCCACCAGAGGAGACGAAGGGGGAGAAGGGGTCGCCCTGAAGAGGACCATCACCCTGTTGAACGGCGTGGCCATCATCGTGGGCACCATCATAGGCTCGGGCATCTTCGTCACACCCACCGGCGTGGTAAAGGAGGCCGGCTCGGTGGGTCTGTCCCTGGTAATATGGACGGTATGCGGGGTGTTCTCCACGGTGGGAGCCCTCTGCTATGCGGAGCTGGGGACCACCATCAGTAAGTCCGGCGGGGACTATGCCTACATCCTGGAGGTGTACGGCTCCCTGCCGGCTTTCCTCAAACTCTGGATCGAGTTGCTCATCATCCGGCCGTCCTCCCAGTACATCGTCGCCTACGTTTTCGCCACCTACGTTCTCAAGCCAGTGTTCCCTGAGTGTCCGGTGCCGGAGAACGGGGCCAAGGTAGTGGCCTGCCTCTGCATCCGTGAGTACCAAAGCCGAGCCGAGCCATGCTGCCTGCTGATGCAACTTTAGGCGTTGTTATGTGCAGAGTTTTGCAAGCAGTACAATATAAGTTAAACTTCCTAGTATTTGTACGGACAGACGGACCTACCGACTCAACTCACAGGCCTACATACAGTTTACATGACCAGCATCGGTGCGAAATCTGGCCCACGTGAGATGCAATTGAAAGGCACACGCACACACATACACAAATGTATACCTATCCACGCGCGCAGCCTCAAACAATGGTGAAAAATGCTGCGTTATTACATCAGCTCCGGTGATGACAAAGGATGCTCGCGCGCATTATTAACTTGTCTCATAACGTGACACCCATTAGAAGCAATTTATGGCAATTAACGTTACTTATATGTATTACTTCTACGTGTTCTCGTTTTACTTATTCATATTTAGTGATATGTTTTTTTTTCGCGTGATTTTTCTCCTTTTATAATGATTCTGTCTATGACTTTCAAAAGTGAGAAACGACGACGTTAAGAGCATCTTTAAGCCGAGTGGCTTAACTATGCTAATAAATTAATAATTTGAAAACCTTTTTGGATTTGACAGAATTAAAAAGGCCACAAATGTAAAATGTATTCAAAAATATCGTTGATTAACTTAATTAAAGTGAATTCGGTGGGCCCACACAGCACATTTGTTTGATTTAAAAAGTGACATATTCAAATTTAACAAAAACCCTATTTCCATTAATCGTTATTATTTAATTGTCACCGGGTGGTTTGAGTTCCTATTACCTGAAACCACACTTCGTAGGTTACTTATTTATCTTATTGCATCTTTCTCTACATTTGACGATAACTTGGGATATTTACAAAAACGAAAAGAAAAAAAAATTCATTATAATATGTACGTGTACCAAAGAAATTATAAGCATTCAACCAGGCTAAATATGATGAACAAACATATTTAACATTTGTTTATTTTCACCCAAGGCAGTCCGTTAAACCTTAATTATAATGTTGTATTAGGGTCAGCACATTTTTAGCCTGTAGACAATAGCTTCACAGTTCAGCTTTGGCTAAAAGAAAATGCTGGTAAATTTCATTGCAACTTGTTTTCTATGGAGTCTTAATAAGATTAACTCTGGATTATTTGCTGCTTTAACTCGTTTGCACCAGTCTCTGGTTGTACATGTTTTCATTGACAGCCACACACAAGTATCCCCCCTTTCATCTCACACACTGCATATCTATCTGAATATATGGTTACACAGACATTGTGTATACATGTATATTAATACGTTTGTGTGTGTGAGTATATGTGGTGCCAGCTAGTAACCCTAGAACCTAATCTTCAGATTGACTGAAGGCTAAATCCTGACTGAAACCACATGACAAAGCCGTAGACTGAGAGGCTCAGTTATCTGTGTGTGTGTGTGTGTGTGTGTGTGTGTGTGTGTGTGTGTGTGTGTGTGTGTGTGTGTGTGTGTGTGTGTGTGTGTGTGTGTGTGTGTGTGTGTGTGTGTGTGTGTGTGTTTTTCACAAGGATTGCTCGCTTCGTTGTGCATGTGCCTGCCATGTAGGTAGTGGGGGGGTCAGGGTCACTGTGGGGCTGAGAGCCAAATCTCCACACACACACACATTCATCCACAGCTCTGTAGTTCTATTTTAGTGAGAGGTATAGTTCCATTTGACCGGTTTCTCTGGGAATTATTTGTAGTTGAAATCAGTGTGTTTACTTGCAAACATGCGTACGTTTGTGCATACATGTATAAATCTATGGTTGCACACATACTGTATATGCCCAAGTTAGCCAGTTGTGTGTGTATGCTTGTGTGAATTTGGATGCCAGCCTCTGTGTGTATGCATGCGTAAGGAAGGAAGTGTGTGTCCATCCCTGTACTGTACACAGGCTCCCTCCCTCTTTGGCCTTGGTCTCTTTAACAGAGAGCCTCATTGTGCTCTGTCTCGTTTTCTGGTGTGGCCCCGACCTGATTTAGGAGCTTTGAAGGGACCTGCTTCTATAGTTAATCACTTTTAATAGTGTGTGTGTGTGTGTGTGTGTGTGTGTTTGTGTGTGTGTGTCGCAGGAGGAGGTGGTTACCATCACTGTACATGTGCGGGAAAAAAAAAAAAAAAGGGGTATAGTGGAAAGCATTTTATTCCAGCAAGACTCTCTCAAAATTCTTCTCTATCTCCCAGCATGTTTTGAAAGCTGCTAATACACACATACGCATGCACACTCACACACGCCTACATTACCTCAAATTTGAGTGAATGATTTAAAGAGGGTTCGGGGAAAAGTTGTTAAAAGATTTTTTAACATCAAAAACACCTGCAGAAAAGTTAGTTCTTCGTGTGCCCTGTAAGAAATCCTGTATTACACGCATTATCCAGCAGACTGAGTAAAGATGCCATGGATGGGATTCGGTGCATACACTTTGAATCAAATAGTGTAAGGGGCCCTTTAATTCATGGTAGAATCAAGAGAAACTAAAGTGCTGCTTCCTAAGGATGCCCCCCACTTACAGTCTTTCTCTCTCTTCTTCTCTGTTTTTGTCACTCTCTCTCTGCAGTCTTGTTGACCTTTGTGAACTGCTACAGTGTGAAGGCGGCTACCAGAGTGCAGGACTTCTTTGCAGCGGCCAAGCTCCTGGCACTTGGAATGATCATCATCATCGGCTTTGTCAAGATTGGCCAAGGTACTTCACACAAGCTCATATACACCTCCATATACATAAACACACACACACACACACACACACACACACACACACACACACACACACACACACACACACACACACACACACACACACACACACACACATTCACAAGGTTCCATCCAAGGGTCATGGATGTCTTTAATGCCCCCTTGCTTCACCACTAGTGACAACTAAGCAACCTATAAGATTTGTGCATCAGCCCTACAATAAAAAAAGTCATGTTGAATTCAATGTTATCGGTTTTCAGCAGATTCACTTTGTGATGATATGAAAAATTTCTGTTGTCCAAATTAATTATTTTAAATAAGTTGTAATAAAAAAAAAGTGTGATCTGTATTAATATGCAGTTGGATTTCTGTATTCTGGCAACATTATTAATGAATCAAGAGTCAATAATCAGCATTTTATCATTAAATAAGCATACCAGGTCTTACAGCCAAGTACTCACTCTTATTAGGGGTTAATCCTCTTTGCAAATTGTTTGTTGTTTGTTTAAGCACATACCAGTCAAATGACAGTTGTCTTAAAGTACTGATAGCACACACTCAATAGATAAGGAGTTTATGCAGCATATGATTATGGAGCATACCATCGTTAACTGTGTAGTCTGTGCCACGTGGCTTGAAACAGGAAGTGGTTTATTTGACTTGTAACGGTTCTATTTCTTTCTATGAAGTCTTCCCTGCTGTGTGTGCTTATCTCCTCCTCCTCTGACAGACAGACAGACAGCATCATGCTCTAATAGGGAATGCTTAACTAAAGTCAATTTTATTAAAAGAGGCTGTTGAATTTTTTGTTTTGGCAATGTGTTTCTGTGAAGCTAATTTAACCAATAATCTCATGTGCAAAACACAATTGCTTCAAAGTCAATATGAAAGATACTTTTTTTTTTTTTTTTTTTTTTTTTCTTTAGCTAAGGAGATTTTATATAATCCAGGAGGCTATGATCGCACTTTTTTTCTCTGTTTGAACACCTGTCACCCCAAATTTGGTTTTCACAGCTTCTGACTAGGGCTTTGACTTTTGCCGAAAAATCAGTTTGTTTGTTAATATTAATATTCAAATATATTCGAATATTTATTAATAATATTTTGACCATTAAATGCCTTCAGTAAGACCTATATTGGTATCAAACTTAAGTTGTATATGTTCTGTTCACCAGAGGGCAGTGTATCAGTCAATGTCAATAGACAGGCAATGATGTTTTCAGAAGAAAAACACACTGCCACGACTGTTTAAAAAAAAAAAAAAATTAAAAGTCAGACCCTGGATTAAACACAAACAGTATGCTTTTGACAGGAAGTTCGGAGCTTTCCCCATAGCCTACGTCAGTGGTATGATGTTTATACTTGTGTGCTGGTGTGTGCGTCGAGCCGGCGTATGTGTGTGTGGAGAGTGTGTGTTAGAGTGAGAGAGTGACAGTGATTACCGGTAGCTTCAGAGTGAGTAGCGACTCTAGAGTTGTAGTGAGAGGAACAAAGCGTCTCCCCTGTTCTTGCTGACCACGGTGAGACATCTGTAGCAGGAAAAGTTAACCCTCTCCTTGATTTCACGTTGTTCATGGAGAAGGAGAACCAGGAAATGAGTCGGTGGAAATGCAAGCCACGGCCGAGCGACGCGCGTCGCCGCGACGTATAGATACCATTTTGAAATGCGTGGAAAAATTTTAAACGTTAACAAGCAAACACATTTACAAAAAATAATGCCCATAACAGGTTCAAATATTAAGGGCTGCCTAATATTTGTTTCGAATATTATTATTTTTTTTTAAATATTCGAATAACGAAGTTCGGAGTCAAAGCCCTACTTCTGACACTAGCTAAGTTTCCATCCACTTGTCAATTGAATTATCTGAAGATCGGTAAAAAAAAGCTGGTGAAAGTGTGTTTCCATCCAACGGCTTTAAAGTGAATAAAAACCTGTGCGTAATGACGTCGCATGCTGTTTTGCGGTCAAATTGGTATATCGAATTGATTTGAGACATTTTAAGGTGTGTCCATTCATTTACGCACTGAATCGGACAACAGTCAAGAAAACATTTGCGAACAAAGTTTTGCTAGACAAAAAGAATCGCGCCATCTACCAACAATATCAATCAATATTGCACTGCAATTGTAATAGTGCTTATGTGCCAGCTGATAGCGACATATCAAGCTATAATAAGAAAACAACGACACTATCAACACATTGATGATGCAGATGCAGATGCACGTAAATGCCCGACGACAACGGAGGCGGCCTGTGGTGCGGGAACGACACAGTTCTCCGATTAGATCCCCTGCTGAAGGCTACAGGGATTTTGTCAATAGAAAAGGCTGGCAATCAATCGTACTACAGGCTGTAGTAGATGATCGTTAAATTAAAAAAAGTCTCTCGTCTCCTCGTTCGTCCACTTACATCTCTCCTTGTTGACACCCGCCATGTGTGCAAACAGAGCAGAAATACTGGGCGGAAATGAACTAAAACTTCTTCTTCTTCGTTTTGTGGCGGGTTGCAACCATAAAATGACCTAAAACTTAATCGCAATTCATTATTTATTCGGAAAACGTTTTCATCAGCGTTTATCGCATAAGCCGTATATCAATCAAGATAAAATCCGATCAGACCGAACGTATTTCCTTTGAGTCGATATTCATGAAATTCAATCGAATTTTACTGTTTCCATAAGGCATTTTTCATTCGATATCACTTAATTTGGATAAAAACGTGTGGATGGGAACATAGCTACTATCTGATGAAATTCCAGCAGTGTAATCCCATTCTGGCCAAAGTAAATCTCAACCAGGCCGGTTGGATGTGAGCAGTGAATCTATAGTGAAGTGGAGTAACTGGTGTTTAGCTTCCTGGAGCGGGGCCGACCCCTCATTAAGGCCACAGGATTTTGTGAAGTGTAGCCAAGGATGGCAGGACAGCACAGAGACCAGACAATGGCTCTTAAGCAGAACACAGCTCCTTTCATTGGAAATCCACTTATTAGCTGCAAAACGTCTGAGTCACACAAACACTCGTCTGTCTCAACAGTCAGTTTGAAGCAAGCAAGGACTCCATTCACTGTAGGTCAACAGAACATTGAATGTTTTGTTACGAATATATATATATATATAATATTATGACAAACAGGCAGCAAGTGAGCTCAGGAAAAAAAACTGCCATCTAGAGGAAGGCAGTGCAACTCATCTTATCATTTCATCTGGTTCATGTCATAGCAATCTCGCTTTGCCAGACCTTCCTCCACAGTGCTGCGAAGGAGGGTCTGGTTAGTCCCCACAGCACTTCGCGATGGGAGAAAAACATGCTCTGGTTTATTGGCATTTCTTTAAACCAATCAGAATGGTCATGGGCGGAGCTAAGCGCCGGACGGAGCCACAGTGCCGCTGCAAAATAGCCTCGGGAAGGAACTTGTTTTGGTGTGTACGTTCAAAAGTTGTCTAAGTCGTGCAACAGAAATCCAGCCGAAAAGAAGGACACCCGGCGGAATTTCCGGCGGCAAAGGAACGATCGCGGAAGTGGGAACCTCGTGGATATGGACTACTGTCATAGAAACTAGACTACTATTGTTTGTAGTCTTAAATATTGAAGACGACATAATACTCAATCCGCTTCCTTTCCAGTGTACCAGGTACCTGCAGGCATTTATCCCCTCCTGCTGCCTGTGTGTGTTTGCTGCCAAACCCTGTTGTGCTGCTATGGCTGGCTTTCTTTCTGTCTGCGGCGAAGTTGTGGGTTGCTGTCCTCCTCTGAGAGAACCACAGGGGCAGATAGGAAACAGGGGTACGGGGAAACCCAATAAATGGCAAGTCAGTAAGCACGTGTGTTGAATGTGAATGAGTCCTTGTGAGCTGCAGACCAAGTCTTGCAGATTGAATATAATCACAAAGCAAATTGTGTTATAAATTAGGAGGGGGGAAGCTGACAAAAGTCTCCGGTTTAGTCAGATTTGTACTCGGTTGCAAAGAAAGATGCCTTTTGAGGAAAAAAAGTGAAATGTCACTGAGTTTAAACAGAAGTGGAGTTGAGACAGACTGAGGGGGGATTATGGAGCTCATCTGTGAGTTTCCTCTGTCTGGAGCACTGAGCTTACCTATGACCTCTTGGCCTTTGTCCTCACACCTGACATGAACCACAGCCATTCAGCTTTGAAAATCAGATCTTTTCTCACTTGAACTCAAACTGCAACACCAAAGCTACAGTTTAAAGGTTAAAGCGTCTGAGAAAATCTACAAAAATGCACACACACACACAAGCACAAGCACAAGCATAGTGGGTTATTTGTGCACAGGTCACAGATCTCAGACCAGCTGACTAGTGGGCAAACAGGACCTCAACACTGACTGGAATTGTTGGAGGTTAGAGAGAGGGAAGGAGAGAGAGGAAAAAAAAGTCTTTTGAATTTACTTGATTTTAATGTGTACATCGGTCCCACATGATCAGAATGTGGCTAACTGACATACTTTTTCTCTCTCTCTCTCTCTCTCTCTCTCTCTCTCTCTCTCTCTCTCTCTCTCTACGTATTTATTGTCAAACCAACATATGTTATTCACATTAGACTGTTGTAAAATTGTGTTAATTTAACAGATTATTTTTCCGTTACAGTAATATGAATTTATTGTGTACTGTTAAGTAATTTCATCATGTCCAGGATACCTGATTTTAGACTGTAACTGCAACTTGATTTCTTAAAGCTAGTATTATGTAACTTCAAGGCACTTTCATCATGTCCCTGGTACCCGAGTGGGGTCTCTAAATCTAACATGATTTGTTAAAGTTAACTCTATCCAAATGTATTGTAGCCATTGGTTTCTTGGTGTGTGTGTGTGTGTGTGTGTGTGTGTGTGTGTGTGTGTGTGTGTGAGAATAAAGTTGTATGTTGAAATGATTTGCAGTGACAAAAAAAGGCAGAGTCAGAGTTCTGTACTCAAAATTGTTTTTCAAAAACTCTTTGTTTTCATAATGGCTTCACAAAGGATGCCCGTTGGCCTGTTGGTTTATCGTTGACAGCTCAGTCTTTACTAAAGGAGCCTTTTTTCTAAAGAGCAAACTTTTGCTTTGTTTGCAAAAGGTTATTTCCATGCAGTTCAATGCAAATCCTGCCCAGTTAATTCAAACAAACAAAACTAGTCCAAATGGTATAGCCATACCAACGATGCCTTTAGGGACAACTACACCGTTTAGCTGAAGGCGCAGTCTCTCTGACCCTTTCACTGCTTTGTTGGAAAGTTTCCCTCCATCAAGTTCCATGAAAATCGTTTGGATTACCTCAAAGGTATAACAAAAGGTCAGCAGGGTAGCTCAAGTTCAGGGCATACATTAGTCCGAACAGCAACAGCTAATGCAACATTATCAAGATTTTCCAACACCTTTGTGCCTTCAAGGACAATTTTGATGTCCTCTGGTTCATCACTTGAAGCATGTTATTTAAGAACATAAATCCGAACAGTGCTTTGCTTCATTTTGAAAATATGACAGGTGTACACTGTCATATGGGTACATATTTCTCTAAGAATATTCCAAGAATTCTTAAATCTTAATGTTTTTCAATAACACGATCATAATTCTTAAATAGGGTATTTCACAATGTTCCTTAAGGTCTCCAAATAGGGTATGTAACATTGGTTGGGCTGAAAATGGCCGGGTGGTGTTCTATGCGCCCTAATGCAACCCTGTGAAAGAGAGACAGCGAGTCAGCGAGCTTGTTACGCCCGCAATCTTGGCAGAAAAGACAGTCGGACTGATCAGTCGGCTCCCCGAGGTCCAAAAAGTGCCTCAGAACACACCGAAGCGACGCCGACTTGAGCGTGCGTTCTGCGCGTGTGCGAGACGTATTACGTCTCCATAACAGCAGGCGGCGCTACTCCGTATTGTCGCCCAAAAAATGAAAACCCGGCAGCTGATTGGACGAATGCGTCACGCAGTGTTAATTTCGTCAGACGAGACTAAATATGTTCGTCGACTATCTTTTTTTCCATGACTAAGACGAGAAGATGACAAAACTGCACCAATGTCCAAAAAACGCTGACTAAGACTAAATTAACATGCATTATTGTTGACGAAAAAAGACGAGACAAAAAAGTTTTGCATAAAATAAAAACTAAAATCTCTCTTCATTTTCATCTACAATCGTCTCTAATTTTCCATCATGAAATAGAATATTCAGCTGTTACTAGGGTTGGGTACCGACCGGTGCCTTAACGACCTTTATGTACCGGACCGAATAGTTACGCGGATTTCGGTGCCACTTAAATGCATGCGCTTCTCATGCTCTCAATGTATTGTAAAATACCCTTTTCCTATTAAGTGGTTTTTGTCGTTTAACAGGAATTTACTGGTGAAATAAGGAAGAGGCTCGATTTTTATATAACTATTTGACTGAAATGGTTATCAGAAATAATCTCAGAAATAATTTGTTATTTAAAAAAAGACTAAAATGTTTTGACTAAAACTTGACTAAGATATATTGAGTTCTTTTTCGACTAAAGCTAGACTAAAATGACGAGACTTTTAGTCGACTAAAACTTGACTAACAAAAAAAGATATGTGAATGACTAAATATGACTAAAACTAACAAGGATATTTGGCACAAGACTAAGACTAAATAAAAAATAGGTGACAAAATTAACACTAGCGTCACGTGGGTCTGGCTGCGCCCGGATTTTTCAACTGGCCATAATGGCGGCTTTGTTCAGAATACAATCTCATATTTTACGAAGATAGTTCACCAAAACGTGTTTCTGAAAACATTTTAAGCGAGAAATAGGCCATGCAGTTGCTGAATCTGTCTTCATTTCAGATCGACAAAGGTCAGTTTAAAAGATTTTTGAAGATTTTGAGAGGCTTAGTCACGCTCATCCCGCTCGTCATTTCCGGGTTAGCACTCCACCAATCAGATTGGTCATTGAGTCCGACTGCCTGCCCTCCGACGCAACAAGTCAGGTCGGCCAAAATGAAGGTCGACAGCTCCTTGGACGGACGACGGCACGGAACACACCGAACAGACTCGAGTCACTGACCTCGCCAGACTGTCCGACAGCCGATTATCGGGTTGGTGTGTCACCGCCTTAAGAACGCTGCTTCATTTATTTGAAAACTTAGCGATTTATGGAGGGCTTCTTTTGTGTGCACAAGAGGAGAGAGTGCATTTAGGAATATGACTTGATAAAAAGTTCCCATTAATGTTATAAACTGTGCTAACGTTAGTTGCCCCCAATACATTTTCCATGCATCTTCCCACATATAACCGACAGACACACACACACGGCATACAAATTGTACAGAAAGCAATTTATTTTTCATCTTTCTCCTACTATAGACATCTTTTTGTCTAGATTTTAACTTTTTCTCTATTTATATATTTATTTATTTTCTTACTTATCTTCATATTTGTGTCTTTCTTTGTCTTTACTGTCAATCTCTTTCCTACGTGATTTGGAGCTGACAGCAAGGCTAGTACAATTGTAGGAACCATGTTGTAATATTCTTAGAGAAATATGTACCCATATGACAGTGTACACCAGTAGTTGACTTCAAAATGAAGCAAAGCACTGTTCGGATTTATGTTCTTAAAGAACATGCTTCAAGTGATGAACCAGAGGACATCAAAATTGTCCTTGAAGGCACAAAGGTGTTGGAAAATCTTGATAATGTAGCATTAGCTGTTGCTGTTCGTATGCCCTGAACTTGAGCTACCCTGCTGACCTTTCGTTATACCTTTGAGGTAATCCAAAAGATTTTCATGGAACTTGATGGAGGGAAACTTTCCAACAAAGCATTTGCTCTAAAAAAAAAACTCTTCCAGTGAAAGGGTCAGAGAGACTGCGCCGTCAGCTAAACGGTGTAGTTGTCCCTAAAGGCATCGTTGGTATGGCTATACCATTTGGACTAGTTTTGTTTGTTTGAATTAACTGGACAGGATTTGCATTGAACTGCATGGAAATAACCTTTTGCAAACAAAGCAAAAGTTTGCTCTCTAGAAAAAAGGCTCCTTTAGTAAAGACTGAGCTGTCAACGATAAACCAACAGGCCAATGGGCATTCTTTGTGAAACCATTATGAAAACCATTTTAAGAGTTTTCTCTTTGTGTTTTATGTAAGCTAGTGGTGGTATTAGCTAGCTAACCTTAACTATTAGCAAACCAATATATTTATATTTATAACGTAATGCCCAAACAACTCAACGGACTTTTTTAATTGTTACATAAAGTAATTTTACAACAGCATCAATGTAATGGAAATGTTGCAAACAAAACCCAACTACATTACTAACATTCATTCTCCCCGAGGTGGAGGGTCAAGCTCGGGGAAATTGAGGCCGACTGGCTCCTCTTCACCGGCTGCCATTACCGTTACGTTAGCTACATTGAAATACCATTTTTAGGAGCGGGACCGTCAGTGGGGGGGGGGTCAGCAGAGAAACACAGTTATTAATGCTAAACTAAGTAGTTAGTGATGGTATAGAGCTCAACAGTCCCGCCCCTCCTCTGAGAGACCTTAGGTTCCGGAAGTAAATTTCCCATTCATTTCTCCCATTGACGTCTGGAAAAATCCGTACATAAAGACTTTTAGACAATGCCTTAGGCTAACCAGATGGTACGTAACTCATAAGCATACAACGTACCATTTCGAGTGAAAAAACGAACAGAAAATCCAAAAAAAGTCAAAGGTACAAGACTGGTACATATCGTCATTTCAGAGCTAAGGAACTAGTCATCCCATAAACCACCGCGCACCACTGAATAAAGGAAGCTATGTTAGTTTAGCTAACAACTAATTTGGCTAACTGCTAGCTGAGACAGTATGTAATAACTTTAAAAGACCCTCAAAATAAAACCTGAAAATAACCGTTAAAATATATAACGGCTGTCAGCTGTAGCCTGCTTTCCCCAGTGTTTAGTTTGAGTTAATGTTATTTTAGACTAAATCAAGCTGTCAGCTAGCGGTTAGCCAAATTAGCTGTTAGCTAAACTAATGTTAGCTTCCCGGCGGAGGCTAACGGCAGAAGCGTGGAACAGATCGTGATTCGTGCAGTGTCGTAAATCGTCGTGACGGATCGTGCAGGCAGCTCCCCCTCCTCCCCCTCCTCACCAGCATGAGTTCCACCAATCAGAGGCATCACTGTGGGATTGTTCACTATTGTGAATAAAAGACGTTTATCTCAAAACAAGGTTGGTGCCCCATGATTTTTGGCGTCTATATGAGCATATAGAATCGCTTAGTCACGTAGGCATGCTGGTTTTAAGTCTACCATCGACGGTTACCATTTTATGGCTTATACTCCAATTTGTCAATGGAGAAATTGCATTGTATTTTTACTTCCGGAACCCGCTGTGGGCGGGGCTGTTGAGCTCTATTAGCTAACTTAGTAATAAGAAAACCAATATATTTATCTAATTTTTTTAGATATCGCTTTTATGAACATGAACAAAAATAATTTTTATTTTTGTTAACTTACTTTTTCGTGTCGGAGACGACACATGGCTGCTGTAGAATGAATTTAAAATGTTGAATTCATACAATTTTAAATCAACGCAAAAGGAAATCCATACAGTTAACATTCTTCAAAAACAACCAAAGTCTACGTGATTGAACCATGTTCTTGAAAGGAATATAAATGAATTGTGTAGCATATTCTAAATTAATTTTTGTAAATTCAAAGACCTGCTCTTTCCCATTTTTTTCTGTGTAGTTTTCCCATTGATAAACTGCACTCAAGCAGTCGTATACTTCATGTTAAACATAAATATATACTGATTTGATTACAGCAAAGACAACATCGGCAGTATTGACGGCAAAATAGGCTACAGAATATTTTGTTCTGTATTGACAGGTGCAATATTTGAAAATTGATAATTATTTATTATAATTTGTTTTAAATTACATTTATATCTGCATTTACCTGTATGTCAAAACCTAGAGACTTTCAAACATCAAAATGTAATTTATTTAATATATTCGTGTCAAAATGACACTATATTTCAGCAGTGTGAAACATGCTGTTGGTGAGGGCTCAAGTTAGGAATGGAATCAAACAGATAGCTGGACATCGTATGTTGACTTTTTTAATTCATTAATGCTACAATCAAACAATAATGCCCTGAACATTATTAAGTATTTAAACAAAACGACAAAGTTTAGACAAAAGTAACCTTTGGTTATTTAAAATGTTTAAATGTACCTCATAGCTAATGTCTGAGGCCACAACACACCACTAACAGTGGACTGGTAGAGTTTAATAAAGCAAAACCAGATAATTAAGTTCATTAGGGTTTCTTAAGATCACATTTAATTAATTTACAGCCATCCTCAGGCCAATGTACATCATATCAGTGACTGTAGAACTTGAACTAATTTGCTGATTTTTGGTTAAATTGAGTACTTATTTATTTTAGAAACAGGCACATGAAATTCGCACCACTGTGTCCCAAATCTGTAGAGGGATCACCCTTTCCCATGATAAATTGCTATTAACTTTGTTTTTCAAAAATGTTCTTTTGTGTGTCCTCCCTCAATTCTAGCATCAAGCTGGAGCCCATCTCAACTAACTGATCCTCCTCCAGTTTTTTTTCAGTAGAAGCAGAGACTGTATCCACCTTTTTATTCTTTAAATCATCTTAATCCACATGAATTGAAAGCAAACCCTGCCTGCCTAATACCTGTTTAGGTGTATAGCTGACTGGAGCATGAAGAGTAATTATACTCATTTGTAATTCTAGGCCTTTAGTGTGCTATTTCAAAAGTGAGCTTTTCTAACATCTTTAGCCTCATGGCATTCCTAAATCTTTCACAACAATGTTTGTCATGATAGTGCCTCTAGTAGCGGTTTATCTGAGACACCTCAGATTATCTAGCTTTAAACAAAGACTGGGTGCGTGGCTGTGATTACATCAACAGACTCACCAGACCGGTTGTCTTCCCTGCACTGCTGCCGTCCTCTCTGGCTGCAGTTGGAGTGGAGGGTTTTGAGTGGTTCATAGTTCTGTTTCAGAGTATTTATTGTTTAATCAGCCATGTGAGTCAGAAGAAAGATATAACACAGGCTGTTTACTAGTCACTATCTGAAATAAGTAAATCATTTGGAGTGTTGTTTCTAGACCGGAAAAGTTGGGGAATTTAATCAATGGGTTACATTACAGGAATAATCCTTTAAAAAAGGGGTAAACATATTTTAAAAACCAAAAACCTCAGATTTCCCACTGTTCTGAAATCTCACTTTTAAATTTTTTCTAATAGGCCGTCACACATAGCGGCTTTATTGTCATCTTCTCCAGTCTTGTTGACTGGAGAGGCCCCATTTTTACCTGATTGGAATCTGATCTGTGTGATCCAATCACATGTGGGCAGCTCTAAGTACAATGTGATTGCACCCAGGATGCATTGAGGACCCATTGAGATCCGATCACTCACACCACATTATGTACGTGTTAATTTGCATACAGAGCAAAGAAGTGAGATCTAATCAAAGTGCTTACTCAAGACTCATTTGGAGTCACGTTCTACTGCCAGGTGTGAACACACTTATAGCTGTCCACTCTAAGAGCTGGGAAAAGTTAGCTCAAGTTTACTTGCAAATCGGTTTGGCATTTTGGCGACAGTACAATACAGTTTCTTACATTTGTTAGCAGTCAGACTCCTGTGTTGATTGACAGCCAAAGCATGCAGTGGCATACAATTGGCAACGGGTTTCACTGAACCAACTCAAAGGTTGGTCCAAAAATGTGTGAATTGTACTTATACTTTTCTGTCAGTTGCTAATAATTGTAAAATGATCATTGATGTACACTGCTTAAATATAATCACCTAATTGCGGGGACTGTATGACAATAAGTTTATTTTTAAAAAGACAAAGTGTAGTAGCAAAACTATATACATACTTTGCTCCCCCTTATTGAATAATGGGGATGCATTTGCTCCATTGCTCGTGTGTGTGTTTTTTTCACAGAGCTCATAAGGTCAAAGTCTGCTGGTGTCTCAGATTAGAGAACAGTGTTATCTGATTAGCCTAGCTGAAGTAAACCCCTACCTTCTTAATCGGGCACTTGCCCACACTGTTTGGAAGTGAAACACTCACAGAGACTGAGCTTGTTGACCAGCCATGTGAACGTACCCCTGATTTACTTCAGTTTCTTCTCGTCACTTCAGTCTATCTGTGATGCAGGAATTTGGTTCTCATTATTCTTTATCCATCTGATACTTACATGGTTTATTTGATAAAACGCACATACATACACAGTTATACTTACAGAAGAATATTTTCTGCCCCCATGTGCAGTGGGTCTGAAACTGGTCTGGTCTGAAACGTGGAGAACTCCATTCATTTCAGTCTTAAGAGTAGTCCATGTAATGCTTTTTCCTTTACCTGATCTACGGTCTCTTTGAACGGAATGTTAACTCAGACATTGCCAAGTACGCACCCCAACAGCCTTTGATTTGCTGTTGACTGAGCCTAATCCACATAACGTGAGTTTCTTGTCCAAATTCCCCATATACACCCAATATCTTTAAAACATAAAGAGTAGTCATTTGTTATTCTAGCCCATTTCCTTTGTTTTTGCAGCAAGTAGGGAATTAGGGCAATGAGTAATCCTCTAAATGGTTTTCTTAGCTCAGCACAACCAATCACTGCTTCTCAATGCTACAAATGACGCAACCTTTCTTATCCTTTAAACTGTACATGTGATTTTTGTTTAGTTTTTGCTCTGTCCACATTTCTATTAAACCCTTTCCATCCAGGTATTTTCACTGTAATTCATAGGGGGACGTTACTTTCACATGCTCAACATGGCTATACCTCTGGGACTGAGGCCATGACCATTCTAGGCAAAGATGACAACAATTAAAACACATTAGGAGAATGAGAGATTGTTTGTTTAAAAGAATAGTTAGGACATTACCTGTTGCGCCATTGTCATTATGTTCCATGCACTGTCCTCGATACAATCAGCCAATTTCTGGAACAGCTTGGGTGACCGAGACTTGTGCTTATGCATATTTAATTGTGTCTGTCTGTCTGTCTGTCTGTCTCACTTTCGCTGCCTGGCACTGGTATCGTGTGACCTGTTCATCGCAGCTCTGAGTGTTTCCTGACCAATGTTGTGGAAAGTGATCTAGGAGTTACCGAAGAAGGAATAAAGCTGTAAATTGCAGTGCAAGCATAAAGTTGACAAAAAGAGGATTGGAGGATGACATAGTTGTGATTGTCTACCACACATTATTTTCTAATACAGAGTCCTCATCTTACAAAATAAAGGCTGGGCAGAACAGGGTTGAAGAAGGAGGAATACAAGCATGAGTCAGCGATGACTCAGACTGTACCACCAAAAAAAAAGCTATAAAGGTTAGGAACCAATCAGGCTCAAGCCTCACAGAGGTGAGGTGAGCTGTAAGATTGGAGGCGGACAGCCCTGAGCAATAGTTGTGTGTATCTGTGTGTAAAGAAATGGACAACCAAGGCCTGAATTGTATGATAGTCTCACATGAGATCTTAAACAAACTTTATTAATCGTCACATACACACAGTATAATGTAGTGAAATTCTGTTACTGCATTTTAACCCATCCTAAGTACTGTATTAGGAAAAGCAAACAGCTATTTTTACAGCATCTGGAGGGCAACTTGGGGTTCAGTGTCTTGCTCAGGGACACTTTTGACATGTGGCCGGAGGAGCCTGGGATCGAACCGCCAATCTTGTGGTTTAAGATGACCATTCTACCTCTGAGTCACATGCCACCCCTTAGATAAACCTGCAGTGTGGGAAACAACTTCGATATTTGAATGAAACATGTTTGTTGACACAGAAAAAACTATAAAATAATGTGAGTGCTTCTGTCAAACAGATTACGGTATTGGTATTGCAAATTTATACCCAGCACTATTCATAAGTGTTTAGAGAGTGTGTAGAGTTAAAACATTCAGGACATTAATCTGATATTTTGATAATTAATTAATTAATGAATTGTCAAAGAATATTTTTTTTTTTCCCAGCGGAAAGGCCAAACATTCATTGGTTCCAGCTTCTCTGTTGGACTGTTGGTTAGACAAAACAAGACTTACAGAACGATGAAAACACCTTGGACTTTAGGTTACTGTGACGATATCGCTCACTATTTTATTGACATTTGATAACAACAGATTAACCAATAATAGCAGAAGCCCAACAACTCGCAGGCCTGAATTACTTCAACCTAACTGATGGAAACCTTTTTGTGCTTGTATTAACAAGTTGAAACAACCATACAGAACCTCAGCTATAGACGGAACGCTTGTTGAATGATTTTATTTAATGTGCTGTTGGCCAATCAAGAATTGAGTCAGTGCTTGATGCTTTTTTTTTTTTTTTTTTTTTTTTTTTTACATGTTTTTGACACTTTTTTCTTTGCGATTTTTCAACACATCTTTTTATTTATTTTTTTTGCGCTTCTTTTTTGAAGTTTGAGGTTTTTTCTGATGTTTTTTGTAATATTTTTTTTTTCGAAAAAAGAAATCAAAACCCAACCCATTTTGTAAAAGGTCCAGTATAAGCTGACTTTGGGGAATTACAATTTCTGCGTTGAACACTGTTCGAGATGGTACAGACCAGGACCCAGAGACCCCCAGCACAGCTCCCCTGTCAGGCTGGTATGTAGAGCAGCACTGACCGGCTGTGGCAACGCCATTTTAGGATGCTGTCGTCACACATCAGCCTGTTTGTTGTAGGAGGGCAGTTAGTCAAACGGACAGTGCAGTAATTGGGCGCTTCCCATGCTACACACTGGCTTAGGGCTAACCCTCCCAGTACCAACATGGCCCCAGGCTGTTGGTTTAGCAACCGTTGCTGTGTCTGAGAATGTGTGCGCTTGTTGTGGGGAGCAGCTCCGTCAGGAATGTGGCACAGATCCCCCTCAAACCAGCAGCAATCTGGAGGTCAGCGAAGAGGGGCTGTGGCCAAAATGTCATAAATCAGCTGATAAATTAGTAGTCAAATAGTAATACTGTCCCATCCCTCAACTACTGTTGCTCTGCCCTTTTAAGCAAGGCAATACAACTTGTATGTGTCTCGTTCTCTTTTTTGTAGTCCCTTTTGTTTGTCTGTTGTGTGCATGCCTCAGGTCAATCCGCAGAGCCGCGCCACAGTCTGGGTCACTTATTGAGCGTCTCAGCCTCAGTCTTACCTCCATTACATTCTGCAGTCCTTCCCTGATCCACATACCGAGACAGTTTTAAGCTGAACGTTATCCCTCCCCTCCAAATGCTTTTTATTGTGTGTTGGGCAACTACAGATCTTTGTGTCCTTTATTGTTCCACATTTTGGGTTCTCCAGACTGGCTGGTAAACTTGCCTGCAGAGCAATAATGCAGATAAATGGATTTGGGGCTTTTTGTTGTTTTCTTAACCCAATTTTTTTTCTCCCTGTTTTTCTCCAGGTAGCACGGACCGACTTCTTCCTGAAAATTCCTTCAAGGGGTCCAAATATGAGTTTGGCAGCATCGGCCTGGCACTCTACAGCGGTCTGTTTGCCTATGGTGGCTGGTGAGTTAACACATCAACCTAACTGTGTGATCAGGTTGTAAGCCACTGCGCTGCTTGTTCACTATCCAGTGTCCAATTTAGGCGTATACAAATGTTAGTCCTGCTGAGTTAGTGACCCCTCATGGTGGAATTATGGAAATGGACAAATGTAACCATCGATCATTAATTGACTACACCATTCTGTTAATCAATAACATAACAATATTAATTTATTTATAAACCATAATAAAGGACATTATCATCAAGGTGGGACTCCACTGAATGTCCATTAGCCATAATAATGAATTTTCACCCAGCCTGCTTCTTAGTATTTTTGCCTTCTTAAGCGTTGATTGCAGCTTTTTACTGTCTTTCTTGTCTTTTCACTGTAAAAAAAAAAAATGCTGCCAACTGGATTGCTCCAACTAAGTTTCATTGTGTAAATGTATGCAATGACAATAAAGATGTATCTGTTCATCTAAAAATAGCTTTCTTTGTCTAAATAAAGTATAATTTTCTTGTTTTGAATGCAGTTTGGGAAAATTCTACTTATCTGTCATACTTTTCCACTCATAGATTAATATACAGTATACAGTACATACATTATATTTGCACAGTGGGCATTATATAAGGGTTAATGCCCAACGAGGTGTCCATTATCAGGAATTAATGGACGACGGGGGGCCCGAACTGTCCGATGCGCAGTGTTGCGTCCGCCGGAGTCCATTAATTACCTAAAAGTGGACACCTTCAATGGCATTAAATAAAAACGTTTTTTCCAACAATAACTCTGTTTCCCTGGTAACCCCTGAGGGTTTGACTATTACCGGGAACATTCATTCCCATCCTATAAGGTTCTGATGCAGTGTAAACATTGTTCACAACTCCAGTAGATAGGACGGACCTTAGATACGATCTGGCAACGGGAGATATTTCTAGTCCGCTCAGCTCATAGAACCCTTTTGCTCAGCTACGAGCCAGAAAGCTAACGTTATGCTTGCAAGATTTAAAGTCACCAATCATTCACCATTTAATGTAGCGCATTTATTTAGAACGGTAAACAATCAGTTTCATCCGAACTCCTTAGTAGGTGTCCTATATCACTTTTCAATGCACACCCTGGAGCCAATCACAATAGAGTATTCACTCAGACAATGGTATAAATCTGTTTTGATACATACTATGTCTCTGATTGTTGCGTCTTCTGCTTACAGGAACTACTTGAATTTTGTCACAGAGGAGATGATTGAGCCTTACAAGTGAGTATTAATGAGTGACTTTTATTTTATTTTATAATAAAATACAGACTTGTTCGCGGAAGAGTGATTGATTGAAAGTCTGTCATTGTAATCTGAGTTGTAAATAAGAATGTTTGTGCATCTTCCTCAGAAACCTTCCCCGTGCCATCATCATCTCTCTGCCCATAGTGACAGTAGTGTACGTTCTGACCAACCTGGCATATTTCACCACCCTCTCCCCTGAGCAGATGCTCGGCTCCGAGGCTGTGGCTGTGGTGAGTGCACACACTTACTTTCTGTGACTACTACTTTCTTTGTATGAAGGCTGCCAAACGCAGTCCATAGATTTGTGCTGTTTTCTAACCTTTTGAAGTTTAAAACACAGACCCAGATATCGTAAATGTGTTCCTGGCACATCATCGATCAGTTACTTAAATCATAAGATCAGATGAACTTTTATTGATCCCCAGTGGGGAAATGCAATTGTTGCAGCAGCACAAAGACAGCAATAGTAAATGTAAATAAAGAAAGTAATATAAATCAAAAATAGCTATATATATATACAGCGTTTCCCACAGGTTGAGAATTTACTTGTGGTGGTGGGTGGTGGTGGGTGGCACAGAATGTGACGGCGTGGCGCGATTGCTGGGTTCAGTAAAAACTAGTCAAACGAAGGTATATGAACTATTTATTGAAAACAATGATAGGCTACATAACATCAAAAGATACTTTCGAAATAAATAACTATTTACATATTAAACATATTAGACTAAAAGGTGATACAGATGAAGTGTAGCCATGATGTGCTTTGTCAATTAAATCTAGTTGGTTTGTCAAATGTTATGGTTTAGCAGATAAAATACCTGAATACCCGGAGCCCAAATAGGCTATTATATGTAACTTAACCTTAATACCATGATCCATATAAAAAGTTACATGTTAATAAAAATCTCAACACTGTCTCCTCCCAATTCATGTTAAATCCTTTACGACTAAGGCTATCTAAAGTAAAAAAAGTGCTTTGTTCGTTTTTTAAAGTGTTTTAATCAGTGTTTTGGGGATCGTAAACACACTGTTTTGTAGACTACTATAGCTATGTCCTTGCTGCATTCTTTAAGCTCTAATCTGAAGATAGATAGCTACTGAGCCTGAAGTGAAGCGCTGACTCTGTCATACACGCGGAGCGCGACTTCATAAGGGGTTAGGGGCTGGAGGCCGCTGGTCTGGGTGCGCTGTAAAAAATACATTGTTGATTGGGAAAAAAATTTAATTAGGATGTTATCTACCTGGGCGGGTCTCAATCTACCTGGGAGGTGTGCCCAAGTAAAACCTATGTATGGGAAACACTGAAAGAATTATATAAAAAAAAAACTCAACGTGGCGTTTTATTTGCCCTGGGCCATCGCGCAACCCTTATTGTTGAACCCTGCTTTTATTTAACACTCCTCTGTCTGAGTAGAAGTCTTTCCACAGGAGAGCAATATTCTGTTGCAGTTATTAAACAGAAGTCGATGGGACAAATACTTCTTTTGAATAAACTGTGTGAACCTGGAGTTGATGAATTTTGGGCCACTTCCTGGTGTGACTGGACCTACTTTGTTGCTTAACTTGACTTAGAGGTTTCACAGAGCTTTCCACTTGTGATCCAATCACTCAGGACGGATGTTAATGCCAGATAAGAATGGGGCTGTAATGACATTGTGTGTGTGTGTGAGAATGGGGCTGTAATGACATTGTGTGTGTGTGTGTGTGTGTGTGTGTGTGTGTGTGTGTGTGTGTGTGTGTGTGTGTGTGTGTGTGTGTGTGTGTGTGTGTGTGTGTGTGTGTGTGTGTGTGTGTGTGTGTGTGTGTGTGTTTTGCAGGATTTTGGGAACTACCACCTGGGTCCGATGGCATGGATCATCCCGGTGTTTGTAGGTCTGTCCTGCTTTGGATCTGTCAACGGCTCTTTGTTCACATCATCCAGGTAACACTCACTGCTAACAACACAATCCAACCACGATTGTTTTGTGGTTCGTATCCTATCATCTACTGGCTTGTCTTCTGTGAGTTGATTCTGAAAAGCAGTTGATTCCAGAACTCGTGCACCTGTTCACACTCCCAGACCATATGTAGGAAAGTTCCAGTTTGTTCAGGTTGACCGAACGTACAATAGGGAGTGGGAATGGAATGGAATATACTGTTGGTTTGGGTTCTTGGAACAGTGAAAAATATTGTCCCAAACTGTCTCCCAATTAATTGCGTTCCCCTCAGGGCTCAGCTCTCATTCCCATTTCTTTACTAATGGGAGTTCTCCTATGGATACTTGCATCAGTTTAGCATAAATCTTGGACACTAATCCTCTCATAGGGAAATCAAAAAAACATTTAATGACTGGGTGCGCCTCAAGACTGTTTCCCCATGGCACTCTATAACATTTTAGGGCTGATCTTAAACAAATATACAAGTAGAAGGATGTCCTGGGGACCTCAAAATTAGCTCCCAACAAAGATGGAATAGAAGTGCGATGCCTTACTCTGTAGCTAAAACGGAGAGCTCAACACACAGGGTGAAAAGAGGAGCTGCAGCAATGTGCAGTACAACAAAAATATCAGGTCTTCAAAACTCAATGTACATTTCTCATTGAATAGCTGGTCTAAAGTATAAATACCTCTGTTACTCCACTGGTTACAAGCAAAGGGTATTCTAACCAGACATTAAGTGTGCATTGTGCCATATTGGAATATTCAAATGTCACTAATTAGTGTAGCGTAGTTGCTCCTCCACCTGTTTAAAGTTGGTCAATATGTTGGTGATAATAGGGCCATAGGCTAGCATACATTTTTTTTTTGGAAGCACACCTGCAAAGGCAAGATCTTGAAGTCTTAGACTTCCAGTAAGGTTTTGCTCTATTTCTCTCCATGGAACTGTAGATGAGGGATCCATCCACACTCTGAGATCCTGTAGCTGAAAGGCTCTGTGATACAGTTGATATATACTGTACATTTTCTAACAATCGCTCCATTCACTTCTTAGGACCTGAGAGTAGAAAGATAAGAAAGAGGCTCCAGAGGAAAGGCGAGTTCCTCACAAAAGAAAACAATGTTACAATTTAAGATACAAATTTATGATACCAATTGAAACACATGAGAAAGGCTTTGTCCAGGGTTTTTACTGAATGGAATGTGACACACACACACACACACACACACACACACACACACACACACACACACACACACACCCCAAATGAAAAAAAACCAAAACATTTAAGTATATGTAGACTATTTGACTAGGTTTGGGGAAATAGTAAGACCTCAAAAACATCCATGTCCTTCCTTCCCTCTCAGGTTATTCTTCGTTGGTTCCCGGGAGGGTCACCTGCCCAGTCTGCTGTCAATGATCCACCCCACCCTGCTGACACCGCTCCCCTCACTCATATTCACTGTATGTACTATTTCTTTTCAAATTCAATCTACGCTAAAACACAGACATCTTACACTATGAGTCAAGCAAATTAAACAAATGTCTATTGAGTCTTTAAATCAGAAGGGTACCACTGCACTGGTACACAGTGCTTATGAATTACGGAGGCCAATTTATGCTCCTGCTGTGGGTAGGTACGTGGAGATACGGACCCTACGGCGTAGCCTGACGTGCACCTCTCAAAAATGTAACCACACGTTGCGGCGACGCAGACTGCAACAACTGCGATTGGTCCGCTTGGCCGTGGCTTGGTAGCGCCACATTTCCCCCGACTCATTCCCGGGTTCTCCTTCTCCATAAACAACAGAAAATCAAGGAGAGGGTTAACTTTTCCTGCTACAGCTTTCCGACCGTGATCGGAAAACACCGGGGCGACACTTTGTTTCTCTACGCCTCCAGAGTCGGTACTTGCTCCGAAGCTAATTCCCGTCACTCTGCCACACACAAACACACACACACGCACACACACACACACGCCGGCCCTGCTATTCTCTTAAAGAGACGCTAGAATGACGCAGGATTAGGCACTGCACACCTAATTGCTTCTCTCCTATTATCTCCAGTGCTTGATGACGCTGCTCTACGCCTTCTCCAACGACATCTTCTCCGTCATAAACTTCTTCAGCTTTTTCAACTGGCTGTGCATCGCCATGGCAATCATTGGGATGATGTGGCTCCGTTATAAGAAGCCGGAGCTGGAGCGACCAATCAAGGTGAGCCAAACGTGATGCAATCAGCCGATCGGAACACGAGAAAAAGGATGAATAGGTTTCTTTTCTACTGACTTTCTGATGATGTTCATAGAGGGACATGAACGGCCAGTTGAGTACGAGGGGACATCAAAGTCTCACTTCTTGAGTCTCAGAGTTTGTCACCATCCACTTCTGGTCGAGTTAGCTTCGGCAGCACGACATGTTTCTACTTTGTTTCATGCGGCCAACAAAGATCCATTCAGCAGAGCTCAGATGAATAGAGACTGATCAAAGATTAAAGGACAGAAGCGAAGCTGGATGCTTGTCAGCTGGTGTTGAGGCCTGCTCGTATGTGTGTCTGTGTGTCTGTGTGTCTGTGTCATACAAGAGGAAGTGCACTATTCCTCCTGACTATACCAGTTGCTGCATGACTTCCCAAAACAGAATTGTGCCATTGTTGCACGTTGTGTGTGTGTGTGTGTGTGTGTGTGTGTGTGTGTGTGTGTGTGTGTGTGTGTGGCCGGCTGGACAGTGGTGGCACTGTCTCTCTGCTGACCTCTATCTTTCTTTCACTCTCCCTCTCTATTTCTTTCTCCTTTCTTTGTCTGTCACATTCCTGCTGTTCAACCGATCTGAAGCAGAGCTGCCAGAGAATCACACGATTAGATTTACTAATTCATCTCTTTGTTTAAGAAATTCTGTTCATCAGTAACCTGGTAGATTCATAACACCTTCAGTTCACGTTAGGTCTGCATAGCCAAAAGTATGTGGTCACCTGACCATACCACTCATTGGTGATTGTTGCTGGGCATTAGTCTGCTGCTATTGGACAGCAGCCTATTGGAACTTGGCTGCAGGGTTTTGCTACAGAGCATTGGTGAGGTCCAAACGCTGATACTGGGCAATAAGGCTTTGCTCACAGTCGGCGTTCCAATTCATCCATGGCTGTAATGGGGTTGAAGTCAAGTTCTTCCACACAAAAGTCTGAAAACCATTTCTTTATAGGCTTAGCTTTGTGCACGGGGACAAATTCATGGTGACACAGGAAAGAGCCTTTCCCAAACTGTTGCCACAAACTTGAAAGCACACTATTGTCTAAGATATCATGGTATGCTTTAGCATTAAGATGTACCCTCATTGGATCTAACAGGTCTAGTCTAAACCATTAAAAACTGCCTTAAAAACATGTTGACACAGTACTTAAAGCAGCTATAATCAGTATTATTATAATAACAATTTTTTTAATGTGTATAATGCGGGCGCCTGGGTAGCTCACCTGGCAGAGCGTGCGCCCACATGCAGAGGCGCAGTCCTCGGCGCAGCAGGCACGGGTTCGGTTCCGAACTGCGGCCCTTTCCTGCATTTCATTCCCCCTTTCTCTCACCTTTCAAGTCTAAGCTGTCCTATCAACAAGAAAGGCCTAAAACTGCCACACACAAAAAAAAGTGTGTAATGTGAACGGGATCGATCTTGGCGCCTTTCTAGTCATTGTTTGGGTTTTTCTAGCGTGCAACTTTACTATTTTGCTTCACTCACACATTCATTGCGTCATTTTTAGCCCACTGCACACTACCTGCCTAGCCCCAAACAGCAGACAGAGAAGGTTAGCGACTAGCTGTTGAACACAGTGGAGCATTTAGCTGCTAAAGAGCCAGGTATTTCCCTCTGGAGTTGGAGGTGACCAAAAATGGAGCCAAAAGAAGACTTAATATTGGACATTCATCAGGTGGCATAACATAACTCCAAATGAATGCTAATGTTGCTCCTTGCTGGCTTATGATCGTATCAACGTTTGACATGTCTACACCTGTTTCCAATCACATTAAATTCAAATTTGTTCTTTTTTGCACTCTAAATAGCTTTTTTTTTTTTTTTTTTTTTTTAAAGAGACTTGGGTTAGTCAGTTGTGACTTGGGGGCTTTTGTTGGGTGGGGTGTTAAGTAGCTGTTTTATCTCATTATAGTGTGCTGAGGCAAAGATAAACCTGTGTCGAGGGAGAACAGGATAGAACACCTTTATGGCCTGTTTCAGCAATGAAACAAATTTGTTTAGAGAGGAAAATAAAATGTACAGTATAGTCAAACAAAGGTTTATGAACAATTTATTGAAAACTATGACTACATGACATTAACAGATAATTTGGAAAGAAATGACTATTTAGATATTAAACAAATCTGACTGACACAATTGAAGTGCAGCCATGATGTGCTTTGTCAGTTAAATCTGGTTGGTTTGTCAAATGTTGTCTGTTATGGTTCAGCAGATACAATACCTGGTTACTTTGAGCCCAAATGTCTTAACAACTTAACCCATGAATCAAACAATCCCTTAAAACACCAAAGTGTAAAAACAACAAATTGTGGTTTTACAGGAGGTTATGTGCAAGAGTCCATAGTATCTGTCTTCTCATATAACTCCCAGCAAGAAGGTGATTAAGCTCATTCCCCCAAAATGTAGCGCTGTTCCTTTTTTAAGAAAGGGGAGCTGTGGAACTCCCATCTCCTTGTCTGATGAGTCTGAATCTTTTAGAGTTTCTGTTTAAAAAAATCTCCTTTTCTTCTCGCTGCAGGTGAATATTCTGCTGCCGGTGAGTTTCGTGCTCGCTTGCCTCTTCCTCATCATCGTCTCCTTCTGGAAGACTCCGGTGGAGTGTGCAATTGGCTTCGGCATCATCGCTACCGGAGTTCCTTTCTACTTAATCGGCGTGTGGTGGAAGGGCAAACCCAAGTGGATGCTGCAGGGAATCTGTGAGTACAACACCTGTCTCCTCGCATGTTTGACTTTCTGAAACTGTAACTTTACTTGACATCGTGGGTAATCACCCCGTGTGTGTGTGTGTGTGTGTGTGTGTGTGTGTGTGTGTGTGTGTGTGTGTGTGTGTGTGTGTGTGTGTGTGTGTGTGTGTGTGTGTGTGTGTGTGTGTGTGTGTGTGTGTTGCAGCCTCGACCACAGCTTTGTGTCAGAAGGTGATGGAGGTGGTGCCTCAGGCGACCTAAAAGGCCCCGCCCTTTACCTACAGCCAGGGACCAATCGGGTCAACAGTGATCTCTGGGCTCTGACATCGGATGAAGCTTGATCTCTGTTGACCTCTCACACACACACACACACACACACACTCTGTCTGCGGGATGCTGTTAGGAACCTGATGAAGTATGGACATTGTTTAGTCACTAACTACTATATTGTAGGTTGTTATGCTTTGTTATTGTTTTTTTTTTTACGATGCATTTCAATTTCAATTTTTTGTGAATAAGTTAATGTAAAATATCATCCCTCATCAGAAACCTATTGAATTTTGCAAGTTGTGCCTTACTTAATGAAGGTGTAACTGTCAGCTGTAGCAATATTTGTCAGTGGTGTCTGAGTCGGCTGTCAGCCTTGGCATTGACCTGCAAATAGCTGTAAACCAAGTCTAAACCTCTTTTTTTTTTTTTTTTTTTTTTTTTTTTAATCCTACAAGATTCCACTTTTAATCTCCTGGAACCAACTGTTAAGTGAAAGTTGGAGTTGTCGCAACCAGATTAGTTTAGTCAGATATTCATTAAGCTATGTATTGGAAACCTTTGGTCCTGCAGTCATTACAATACTTTCGCACTTTTAGGTAAAAGTCTTGTGTTGTCTGTTGTCGCTCGTTGGTCGGCGGTGTGGCATGTCGCACACTATTCAGTGTGTGTCGACTTTCAGCCCTGCTCTCTGTTGTTTTTGTGACCCAGTGTGGTTTTAAAGTCATCTATGCTGCTGTAGGATGTGAATGAAGTTGAGTGAAGATATTGGTGTGTTAAAGATGTTTTTGTGTTTCTCATTTTTACAGTAAAACTAAAAGAACTAAATCCCTCAGAGAAAGGAGAAAGAACTATAGATGTAAGTTCCATTTTTCTGTTCAGGCATGTACTTGCATTACAGGTTTATGTCTAAAGCAGAACAGACCAGCCGTGGTGGGAAACTTGATGTTCTTTTGTGTGTGTGTGTGTGTGTGTGTGTGTGTGTGTGTGTGTGTGTGTGTGTGTGTGTGTGTGTGTGTCAGTTTCTCATGTGATCTTCTTAGACACAGACAGATGAAGCTTAACTGCCTGGACTAACAGGCACCTGTGACATTTACATTTTAACGTTTCACTGTTCAACACTCCGTTATGTTCTGTCACATTTTGTTATATTTGTGTGTGGGTTTGGCAGTCAATGTGGGTGGAGGTAGGTGGGGATTAATAAGCAGACAGACAGACAATATGCTTCAGTCTATGGAGAGAGATGCTACAGAGGAAATGGGAAATAGGACATTTTGTTTTTAAATTAGGGCGGGTATGTTGGTGAAGTACAGAAGGAGCACATGTGCAGATCACAGTCAGAACTGCTAGTGTCTATTTTTCATTCTCAGTTCTTTTTTTTTTCCACACACAAAAATGAGTGGTGCATTATTAAGGTTGAGCCTTCTCCTGGCAACGGACCAAAAGTACACGTTACAGTGGCAACGCTGTTTCCGTATAGACAGCATGACAGCTGTAGAGCCTGGCGGAGTTGTTGCCATAGAGACAGCGCTGGTGGATGCAGGAGGAGTTAATGTGTCTGTTTTAGAGGTAGAACCTTTCTAACACTCCAGCCATCGCACAAAGCAGATGGGAAACTAACCTAAATAGGACTGTAGAAAGTTAATTTATTTATTTTTAGCAAACGTATTGTTTATTGTTAACAGTCCCTCTAACATGTTTACAGGGCATTTTGTGGAAAGTGCTTTACAAATAAATCTTTATTTTTTTTTCGCTCATTTTGTGTTGTTTGGTTTTGTCTCCTTTGTTCTCCTTAATTTCAGTTTTTTTTTTTATTTAATTTTTTACAAATGTGGCTAAATACCAGCTAAAGTCACAGCAACATGAGTAAATACCAAAGAATACGTATACTACATAGTGATGGTTTTGACTCTGGTTTATTTAAGCTGCTATAATCAATATTTTAACATAAAGAATGGATAAAATGAGTATGTGTAACGTGAAAGATGTCACTGGTAGTGACAAACCCAGAGAAAACGAGCAACCCAACTCTTCAGTTCCTCTCAACTACAGAGTGTTATAGCATCTTTTAGCTCATTGTTTTGGTTTCAAGGCTGCAGATTTACTGTTTAAGTTTAGGCTCATGTTAGCCTTGTTTTCAGTAAAAAGGTTCTTATAAACCCACTATATGCTACCTGAACAGCACCAAATGGCATACTGATAAAGTTAGCAACTAGCAGCTAAAAAGCCAGATGTTTCCTTAAGGAACATAACTAAAACAGAACTAAAATTAGAGTGAATATTGAACTTTTGATAAGAAACAGGACTCCAAATGAATGCTAATGTTGTGTCTGCTGTATGTTTAAATAGGTAATTGTTTGTTAACAAGTTAGCCATTAAAGCTTTACAAGCTTATTATACTGTACATACAGTACTGTATGTCAATGTTTTGTTGTACAGCTGGTTGCACTGTTCCCCAAGTAGCCAGAAAAAAATTATACAAGTAATACAACTTGTTCTTGATTTGACTGCCTCAGTGTGTACAAAAAAGTTTGTCAGCAATGAATTTCATTGAAATAAGTAGGAAAATACAATGACTGCACCAAATGTTGACAGACATAATATCGAGTTGCAGCTTCTTAAAACTGTTATTTATCCTCCACTCCTTTATGGATTTGACCCATTTAATAAGCAATATCATCAAGGACTGATATTCTAGACCCACCTCACCAGTGTTTTTGGAATACCACATGCAGTAGGTCCTCTGCAGGATTTATTGTGTTTTGAATCACCCTTGGAGTCACTTTAGTGAACAGGCACGATGAAAGACAGACAAGACACACCCTGCACAATATACAGTAGTTTTGTACAAAACAAGCTACGAAATGAATTTAAACCCAGTTATCTCTACATTGTGACAGTCTCATGAAGTATATATAATGTAATTGATGGCAAAAGCTGCACTACGGGGAAAAAGGAGTTGAAACAATAGGGCCTGTGCCTACTTTCTTATTAATAGAACTTTCCCTAGTGCCAAAAATAACACGCACACCTGTACAGCACTAAAGTGACTACAGCATTACATGTGTAAAAAGAAGAGGTTAGGTATCTTTTGGCAGATGTACTGTGATTTACTTTTGAAAGCTTGAGTGATGATAATTAGGTTTTATTTATTTTTCCAGGTGGAATAATACATTTTCAAATCAATGGCTGCAAATCTAAAGCTTTTATTTCTCTTTTTGCGGCCAGTCTTGACACCAATTTCATTTGATACGTTACTGTGACCATCAGTCTGCTCTGTGCCTTCATATACAGGTGTATAGCTGTAACTGTGCTGCCGTTGTACCTGTGTTAAACCGCCTCTCATCTAGCTCTGTAGCCTCTACAGCACGGACAGGAGGGATGCGTGTCTGACTTATCTTTTTAAGTCTTTCAGGGTGAAGTCGACAGAGAGGAACAAAGGGTTAGATTGTCAGATGTCCCCCCCTCACTACGCTGTGTATCTGCCAAGTGCTTTTCTGTTCTCCTTCAAGCCTTCACATACTCTTCTCACACTCCTCCGAGCTCCAGATAGGAAAGTGCTGATGTTTGGGTACTTTAGTATCTATCAAAGACTCGCAGGCAGTCGTACGTTCCTGCATTCCATTTCTGTTCCCACTTGTTGGTTACAACTCAATGGATGTGGAATGCCAAATCCTCTGAATCGCCTTGTTCTCAAAACTTGTACTGTGTAGATGTACCAGCAGTCTCAGATGCAGCCATGGTAACAGTGACATTTTCCTGTAACCCTATGGCACAATAGAAGCTGAGAGATTACTGCAAACACTGCTTGTTTTGGATCATTATGTGTTTTGTGGTACAATATGACAATTTAAATACATGTAAAAGTAACTTTTGATTTGTGCAATGGCTGCTTTTGTTGACTCACAATTTAAAATGAGGCTGTGAAGTCAGTTGCTCTCTGAGTAGCAACATTTAACCACTGCGCTGCTTTTATCTTTCTTTCATCTTGCTCATTGTAAGACTTTTTAGTTTTTATTCTGGAGATTAGAAATCAAGACTGAAATAAAACCGAACTGTGTTTCTGTCCCACTCTACATTAAGAAAGATTTTAACACAATACTGAGCAGGACCCTGTAACATTGGTTGCCTAGATGACACACAGCTGATGAATGTTCATAGAACCAAACAAACTAATCATCTCAAGTATTCAGAGCATCCATTGCAGCCAGGGTCAGTGTAACAGCCTCATGGTAAAGTTAAGTTATGAGGAAAAGAAAAGTTGAACCCCGAACAACAAAAAGAATATGTTACATAAACTAAAAAGGCTAAATACAGGTGTATAGGTGTTTTTCTGTATTTAGATTTTTGGGATTAACACTGTTAAAAGGTACAGAGGATATACTTCAAATCTACAAAAGTTTCAGTTTTTGGATTAACAGAAATGTCTGGAAACGTAATGGAAAAAGTACTGATAATTTTCTGCCATGACATTTTTATTACAGTGGATATTGTGTGATCTTCATCATCAGATGAAGTTTGCAACACTGATTTTGAGCCAACAAATTAGGAGTTGGTATGATGAACAGTGGCATTATAGTACCAATAAAGGTAGTAGAACTATGAATAAAAACAATAGTACTAGCAGTGCAGGGCTTGGCAGGGCATCGAGCAGGACCACGGCAGCAGCTGCAACCAGGGTCCGAAGTTAACACTCGCCAGTCGCCAAATGAGGATACATTTTCCGTTATCCGCCACATGGCAAGTGTTGGCAAATGTTTGTACCAAAATAGTTCTGTTTTTCAGTATTTATTTTTGGGAAGCTGCAGCTGCTTTCTTCTGTTCCTCTGCTGTCTGCAGGTTGGAGGTTTGCGGGGTCGGGCCGACACACAGACAAACACAACACCGGCGCACACACAAGACGCTAGCCACCACGTCACTTCTGTTTACTGAGAGACAGCGTTTACCTCAGGCTAACTACTTAGCTAGTAAGTGCTGATTTTTGGCAGCCAATCTGAAACTGAAATAGAGTCTCAGTTCACACGTCTGTGTTGATGTTCTGTGCATTGTGGTGGACACAGGCAGCTGCTGGGTCAAAAAAACAGTCAGTAAAAAAAAAAGAAATTGCTGGATATTGGCAGGCCACTCTAAAATGTGCTGTTTTACTGCATTGGGAGGGTCCGGGGTGTCCAAAAACCAGTCAGTAAAAAAAAAAAAAAAAAAAAAGTTGCTGGAGGATTTGGCGTTAACGAGCTAACTTAAGGCTCAACCCAGGATTTTCTGTACTACGAAGGTGGATCAGTTGTTATCGGGTTCAATCGCCGTGGTAACTCATGCTGAACACCTAACCTGGTCGGGAGCAGGTTAAGTTGGAGATCAGAGATCAACCGGTGTTAAAGCACCGCCTACTGACCAATCAATAGGTCGATTGATAACGGCGTCACCGTTCTTAGAAGATCAGGTGGAGCTCGGTGCAGAGAGAGAGAGAGAGAGAGAGGGCGAGAGAGGGGTGCGCTCATAAAAGTTAAAACATTTAGAGACCAACAACCCCGTTAACATGGGTATTTTTATGAAATATAGCCTATATATTTTAATGGGAGGGAATTACATATCGGCTTCTTGAGCCGTGTGTCGCCAATGCGCACATCGGTTTGAATTGTTTTTATATTTTTTATTTGCTCTCACGATCGCTTCCCACTGCCAGGATTGCAACTGAAATAATAGTCTACAGCAACGATAGTTTATGGAAAGCGTAAAGTGTAATTATGGCCAGATCTTGTTCTGACTGATGGGGAAGTGATATTGGAGTTGTGATTTAAACATCTACAACGTCGGCTATTTTTTTTTTTTGCCAGCTTTCCTTCCTGTTTTAGGAAGCCTGTATTGCGTTTTCCCTGGAAAACCGAGTCTGTGTTCTTCATATTTATGTAGAATTATAATTTGCTCTTCTTATATATAACATGCGGCTCTGGTAGAGGTTTGCCTCTTTTATGTGAACGCGAGCGTCTCTAGATTGGACAAACCTGGGTTGATTGAACTAGTTGATAACCACCTTCGTGACACCGGTTATCCGGGACCGCAGTTGTTAGGGTTAGTGAAGCCGGATTACTGAAAGAAATCCAGGCCATGTTGATTTTGCTTCGTAGTACAGGCCTCAGGAACATGCTGTCGTATACGCCGATCCAGAGCATCCCAAACATGCTCAATGGGTGACATGTCCGGTGAGTATGCTGGCCATGCAAGAACTGGAATATTTTCAGCTTCCAGGAATTGTGTACAGATCCTTGCAACATGGGGCCGTGCATTATCATGCTGCAACATGAGGGGATAGTGGTGGATGAATGGCACAACAATGGGCCTCAGGATCTCGTCACGGTATCTCTGCATTCAAAATGCCATCAATAAAATGAACCTGTGTTCGTTGTCCATAACATACGCCTGCCCATACCATAACCCCACCGCCACCATGGGCCACTCGATCCACAACGTTGACATCAGCAAACCTCTCACCCACATGAAGCCATACACGCTGTCTGCCACCTACCATGTACAGTGTAAACCCGGATTCATCCGTGAAGAGAACACGTCTGGCACCTCTCCAAAGTGCCAGACGACATTGAATGTGAACATTTGCCCACTCAAATTGGTTACGACGACAAACTGCAGTCAGGTCGAGACCCCGATGAGGACGACCATTATGCAGATGAGCTTCCCTGAGATGTTTTTTTATAGTTTGTGCAGAAATTCTTTGGTTATGCAAACCGATTGTTGCAGCAGCTGTCCAGGTGGCTGGTCTCAGACTGGTGGGCCCGTGTGGGATGGGGCAGTTACACGTGGTCTGCGGTTGTGAGGCCAGTTAGATGTACTGCCAAATTCTCTGAAACGCCTTTGGAGATGGCTTATGGTAGAGAAATGAAAATTCAATTCAAGGGCAACAACTCTGGTGGACATTCCTGCAGTCAGCATGCCAATTGCACACTCCCTAAAAACTTGCAACATCTTTGGCATTGTGCTGTGTGATAAAACAGCACATTTTAGAGAGGCTTGCAACTTTTTTTTTTTTTTTTTTTTTGACTGGTTTTCAGACCCTCCCCCAGACCCTCCCCCCAATACAGTAAAACTGCACATTTTAGAGTGGCCTGTTATTGTGGTCAGCCTAAGGCACACCTGTGCAATAATCATGCTGTCTAATCAGCATCTTGATATGCCACACCTGTGAGGTGGATGGATTTTCTCAGCAAAGGAGAAGTGCTCACTAACACAGATTTAGACAGATTGTGAACAATATTTGAGAGAAATAGTTCTTTTGTGTATTTTTCTCATATGTTACGTAGCTCCACAAGCACACAAAAAAAAGAGGAGCTTAAAATGCAACTTGCTGGTTTAAAGTTAGGACTAGCAAGTTAACTAGCAGTTAGAAATAGATTGCATAGCTTATTTACATTTTTATCATGCAAAAGACTGCATTAATATTGGTTTGATCTGATAATAAGTTTATCGGTAAATCCTACTGTCGGTTAACTGTTAAACGGTTAATCATTAACATCCCTACCAGCAGGACGTGCATCCCCAACCATAAAGTTTTGTTATGTAGGCTTACAAAAAACTGCAATTTAATATTTTGTAATAACTTTATTTATATAGCGCCTTTCATGAAACCCAAGGACATTTTACAGAATTACTGTGGCTAAGCTAAAGGAGGATGTAGGCCGTGGTAAACAGGTGGTGTTTCAGGTGTTCTTTTAAAAATGTCCAGGGACAGCATTTTGACTATCTGCAGGGAGGGTGTTCCAGAGGGATGGGGCTGCAACACTCTGTCTCCGAAGGTACGGAGTCTGGTTTGGAAAATTGAGAGCAGGCCAGCGTCTGAGGAGCGCAGGTTTCGGGGTGGGGATGGAGTAGGTCGGAGAGGTACTGTGGGTCCTGGACATGGAAGGATTTGTAGGTGAGAAGGAGGATTTTATATGTGATGCAGGACTTAATTGGGAGCCAGTGAAGGTGGATGAGGGTTGGGGTGATGTGCTGCCACGTCTTGGTGTGGCTGAGGACCCTGGCAGCATCCAGATAGATGGACTTTTTTAATCCCAAATTTGGAAATGACTGTTACAGAAGCAAGTTGCAAGTAACCAAGGACATACACACATACTACCTCACACACATACAAAAAATACAAGAAATATAGTAGAAATAATAAATAACATACAAAATAAGATTACATAAAATAAGATACTACTGAACTACACTTAGGATGAATTTTTTTATTTTTGTCAGTTTCTTTTGACTCACTACTGAGAGATAGATGGATAGACAGATCTTTATTGTCATTGTGCTCAGAGTACAATGAAAATCTGTTTAGCAGCTCGTCAGCAGTGTGCATAAAAAGTAAAGAATAAAATATCTTAAATACTAAAACAAAAGTGTTAAAAGGTGACCTTAAAAACAGTGGTAATGTTAGTTAGCAGCATAAAAATGGATTGTGCAAAACGGAGATTCAAGTTGACAAGCAAAAAGTCACTGACAAACAAAAGGAAACAGGCTACACACTCCACACTCCCACAACCGTGATAGCTTGTCAGGAATTGCGAGGCTTGGAACCAAAATGCAGAGTTGAGGTAATTTATTAAACAAAAGACTTACAAAATAAGGTGCCCTGAAGAAGGGAGGCACAAACAAAGATAACCAAAAGACACGACAGGGGAAAAACAACCAGGAAGGAACAACTCAGAGAAACCCAGGAAGGGAATACAATGAACTGACTCGAGACAAAGACAGCACACAAAAAATACACAAGGTAACGAGGTTGAAACAAGGGATAGGTGACACACATCAGGATGGGGCAGACAATCAGGCAGGCGGGAAAACATAAGGCAGGAAGTAAAACAAGACATAGCAGGGGAGAGAGAGAGAGAGAGAGAGAGAGAGAGAGAGAGAGAGAGAGAGAGAGAGAGAGAGAGAGAGTGTGTGTGTGTGAGTACTACAAAATAAAACAGGAAAAACTACAACAGAAAACCACAATCATGACATGACCCCCTCAAGTGACGGCTACCAGACGGCCCACAAAAAACATCCACAGGATAAGGCAAAAAGCCCAGGGAGGGCGAAGGGAGGACCAAAACGGGAGCGAAACAGGCGACAGTGGGGCTCAGGAACTGAGGACAATGGGACCCGGGGACCAGAGGGCTGCGGGCAGCTAGGCTCGGGGACCGGGGGCTGTGGGCAGCGGTGAAGGCGGAAACCCTCTGGCGACCGGCGGCGAAGGTGGAACCCCTCTGGCGGCTGGTGCCCAAAGTAGAACCCCCCTGGCGGCTGGCGGCGAAAGCGGAACCCCTCTGTCGGCTGTGTACAGGATGGCGGAACACCTCTGGTGGCCGAGCACGACGACGAAGACTCTGAAGGCCGGCGGCGAAGGCGGAACCCCTCTGGCGGCCAGAGCCAGCACAGCGGCCTGTATGATTTACAGATTAGTCCATCCATCCATCTTCGTCCGCTTATCCGGTGTCGGGTCGCGGGGGGAGCAGCTCCAGCAGGGGACCCCAAACTTCCCTTTCCCGAGCAACATTAACCAGCTCCGACTGGGGGATCCCGAGGCGTTCCCAGGCCAGGTTGGAGATATAATCCCTCCACCTAGTCCTGGGTCTTCCCCGAGGCCTCCTCCCAGCTGGACGTGCCTGGAACACCTCCCTAGGGAGGCGCCCAGGGGGCATCCTTACCAGATGCCCGAACCACCTCAACTGGCTCCTTTCGACGCAAAGGAGCAGCGGCTCTACTCCGAGCTCCTCACGGATGACTGAGCTTCTCACCCTATCTCTAAGGGAGACGCCAGCCACCCTCCTGAGGAAACCCATTTTGGCCGCTTGTACCCTGGATCGCGTTCTTTCGGTCATGACCCAGCCTTCATGACCATAGGTGAGGGTAGGAACGAAAACTGACCGGTAGATCGAGAGCTTTGCCTTCTGGCTCAGCTCTCTTTTTGTCACAACGGTGCGATAGATTGAATGCAATACCAATCTCCCGCTCCATTGGCCCCTCACTCGCGAACAAAACCCCAAGGTACTTGAACTCCTTCACTTGGGGTAAGGACTCATTCCCTACCTGGAGAAGGCATTCCATCGGTTTCCTGCTGAGAACCATGGCCTCAGATTTAGAGGTGCTGATCCTCATCCCAACCGCTTCACACTCAGTTGCGAACCGATCCAGTGAGTGCTGAAGGTCGCAGGCCAATGATGCCATCAGGACCACATCATCTGCAAAGAGCAGCGATGAGATCCCCAGCCCACCAAACTGCAACCCCTCCCCACCCCGACTACGCCTCGATATCCTGTCCATAAATATTACAAACAGGATTGGTGACAAAGCGCAGCCCTGGCGGAGGCCAACCCTCACCTGAAACGAGTCCGACTTACTACCGAGAACTCGGACACAGCTCTCACTTTGGTCATACAGAGATTGGATGGCCCTGAGTAGAGACCCCCTCACCCCATACTCCCGCAGCACCTCCCACAGTATCTCCCGTCATACGCCTTCTCCAAATCCACAAAACACATGTAGACCGGTTGGGCATACTCCCAGGCTCCTTCCAGGATCCTTGCGAGAGTGAAGAGCTGGTCCGTTGTTCCACGACCAGGACGGAATCCGCATAGTTCCGCATTGTTCCTCCTCAACCCGAGGTTACAGATTAGTGACGTACCTAATCAAGCCTGCTCAGGATACGTTTAAATCTAATTTTTCAGGGAGGTTCACAGATATCTCCGCCTTCAGGAGATAAAAACACATCTCTTGTGACAAACACTTTATGCTTTAAAAAGAACTTGCTGGTAACGTCATCAAAGAATCATTAAATCCCTCTACCACACACCAATGAGGAGTTGAAACTACATAACAGCCAAAAACTATGTAACTTTGAAGGTGTGTTTTAGGAAATTGCAGTATAGTGGAGGTTGCTGCAGGTTGCTGCAACATTTCATGGAGAGGCCTCAACTACCCGTCTCTCAGAGTTTTCTTCAAACAGCCTTGGACACGTATGAGTGTGAGCTGATCATGAGACTGTTGTTAGAGGAATACTTTCATGTGTATGTTAGTTTTTGTAGGCACAGTATAGAGTGTGAAGTCCAGTAGCGTACCCAGAAAAACTGTTGGTGTGCAAGAGAAAAAACTGGTTGTGCCACATCTAATTATCTTAAACGTTACAACCCCACGTAGACCAGACAGACAAACAGACAGACAGAAAGAACATGGCAAAAAGAGCACTTTTTAGCAGCCATGGGCAGCTTTTTGTAGCTTAAGGCCCTGTGACCACAAAAGCATTTTTTTTTCCTGAGACCAGCATTTGTTTTTTAATGCCGCTATGCTACAAATGGCAGCAGCGTGATGAGGCACTGAGCGTCTAATCTGCGCTAAAAAAAAAAAAGGTTGAACTTTGTGTAAAAACGCTGCAGTCATCACTGTCACTTTTAACCCAGCTGTCCAATCACAGTGGAGGAGTGGTGGGACTAATACCGTGTTTTGCCTTGTGTTTTCGCAGGAGTTCCCCGAAGCCTTGAGTTGAAAAAAACTTAGACCTCAATTTTATGCTAATAAGGATTGGATTTAATTTCAAATTAATAAAAAAAAGTGGAAATGACAGTCCACAGGGGTGTTTTTGGATGTGAGGGATTGCGTCGCTTCCCAGCATTGAACACTTGATGAGAAAGCCACTATGATTACTGTCCAACTAAAACATACAGGATGGATGAACGCTGTCACTCGCGGGCTGTCTCCTCCCGGATTTCAAAAGGCACCAACATGGAGGCTCGTTTGTAAAATTCCTTTTATATTACGATCATCGGTTCACTGAAAACATTTGAGGCGAGAAATAAGCTGTGCAGTTGCTGAATCTGTCTACACGTAAGATCGAGAATGGTTAGTTTAAAAGATTTTTGGGAGTTTCGAGAATCACATTGGAGGCCATGTCATATTTTGTGCACAATTGTGTTCATTGTCTTTTGAAAATGTTGGAGGTGGAGATTGTGCAACTTAAAAAGTGTGTTTCCTGTTGTAATTGCGTGGGTGCTCAGTATGAGCGGAGCACCAACGGTATCGGCGCCTATGCCCAGCAACCCGTTCGACCCAGAGGCGAAATCTCCCCCCTTCCCTTTCCCCTTCTCACAGCTTCTCTGTGCAGTGTGCACAGTAGGCTACTTCTCAGCAAGCAGGGGCGCCAATTTGCCAATTCCCCAATTCCCCACACGGTGAAATGATAGATAATACAGTAGAAAACCGCTTAGAGGATTTTTGGCCACAAGCCTAGTCCAGCAGTGGCTACAACTGGCTACAATCAAAGCCGGTCTACGGAAAGCCGTTCCACTCCCTATCCAGCCCCATTGTGCCGAATTTGGTTGCAGTTCCACCAGAGTTCCACTGGGGATGATCGCGGTCCAGTGCAAAATGAATGTGACTCTATGGAGCTAGACGGCTGAATTTGTCTCTTTCGCCTGATTGTCGTTGAGAAACCTCAGATTTGATTGTAGTTTTTGCAAGTTCAACATGGATTATAGGTCAAAAGTTGAATGAACGAGTACTTATGTCCTTTCTTACAGGTTGAGTCGTTGTTGCCCATAACACACTAGCATTATATCATTAGCATTTTGCTAATGAATGCTGATTGGTCAGTGAAGGACTGATTATGATCAGAGATCCAGCTTGACGGCATCCGAAGCAGAGCCTGAATGTCAGAGTGAATATTTCGGCATGGTCTTTAAAACATTAGCAAACCTCTTTCTAGCACGTGTATTGACAGGGAGAGCCTTACCTGTTAGCTGTGTTGTTGATGCCTTGAGAGAAAAAAGGAAGCGACTCAGAGCTTGCCGCAAAGCAGTATCTCTGGCCGTATATATATGTGTATGACGTCATTGACATTTTAAAAGGCTTTCTAGAACAAAAAAGCGACTTTAAAAAAATCGAACACCAAGCAGTGTTTATTTTCTTAGCCTCCCCTTTCAAATGCAACATTCAAATTACTAGACAAAAAATGATATCCTGAGAAAAGTGGATTTTGAGGGGTATAGCTCCATAGAGTCCCATTCATTCTGCAGTGGCATGTGAGCGCCCCCTATATGGAACTCTGGTGGAACTGCAACCAGTTCAGAAGCCGGAAGTAACGAGGGAGTGGAACTTCTTCCTATATTTTTTGCTACAATCCAACACTCATTATTTGAGAATTTCCTTGATTTTTTTTGTCGATTCTTTAACTTAATATTTGTTATATAGTCTTTGTTAACAGGCAGTGTTCAAACTATACCGTGGCCTTCGGGGGTCGTGCGCTTGCGACTTACAATGACTTACATAACAGCTAAGTGTATGCACTACAAGATTTACCCTATCAGCAAAGGCTTTCAAATGAACACACACATGAACCAATTGGTTAAACACAGCCACCAGGTATGAAAACACATGATTGCTTAATTGTAGACACACCAATCAGGTTTAAGCACTATATAAAATGCAGCAGGTAAGTTCACCTGCCTTCAACCAAAATAGAAGGAGTCAGAAGAAGAAGACTGAGAGTGAGAAGGGGAATCCACAGAGGAGGAGAAGGAGGTAGAGGAAGAGGAAGAGGCCCAGCCAGAGGTAGAGGCTGAGGTGGAGGTAGAGGAAGAGGAAGAGGGAGAGGGAGAGGGAGACCTGAAGCCGGAGAATATTCTCAAAGAAGAAGAGGACCAAATTTATCAAATGAAAGTCGCGCACCACTAGTGGACCATGTTGTGAACCACGGATTGATGCTGAGGGAGGCTGGACTAAGAGTTCAGCCAAATCTTAGTAGATATACAGTGGCATCTGTCATAAGGACATTTCGACAAGGAAACAGGTAAAAAAAAATCTGTCTACAATTACAGTAATCAGCTGCTCGTTGTATGCACCATATCAGCACTTTTAATACCCCTCCATGTGACATTTGAGGATTGAGGGTCGAGAACGACAAGGAGGAAGGTGGCCCTTATTCACGCGAGGGTTTACCATCTCCGGCCCCAGGCTCAGGTAGCCCTCATTCAGACAATGGAGGACGCCTGTGACCAAGTCGACGCCGCAGCTATGCAAGGATGGATTCGACATTCAAGAAGGTTGTCTTGTCAATGATGATATCGCTTGTGATGTTGATGAAATTCTCTGGCCAGATCCAACTAGGCGAAGAGATAATGTCTAGTATTTTTTGTACTTTGTCAGATCATTTTTTTGTTTGTTGTTGTTTTTTTGTGATTGTAACCTGTACTGGATACCGTATTTTATGTTTGTCTGTTGTTTACTGAGCTAACAGTGTTATGCACACTACTGTAGTAGCATGAAAACTTGTCATTCTCCATGTCGACATGTTGACTGATTTGGGTATATGGAGAGAAATAAATTATATTTTCCTCAGTCTGCAGCATTGGTCTTATGTAGTGTTTGGTGAACTTATTGTAAATTTCTCTGTGTAATTCATTTACAGTACTCTAATCACTGAGAAGTAGAATTGCTAAAAGTGTTTTAGGTTAGCAACAGCAGTGTGTATCTGGTTAAAACTTAATTAAGTTAAATGGAAAGTGTGTGTTTCATATGGTAACAAAATATGTTTTTTATAAATTAGTGTATAGTTTTTGCAAGAGTGTTTAATTTTGCAAAGGTGCAAAGGGGTTTTGCTGGGTGTGTGGTTGTGCTAATTGTGTGTAGTGTTTTGAAAAAGACTGTCCCTGTTTTCAAAATTGTGCTTAAGCAATTGAAAAAAAACTGTAAGTATGTAAATCTGCCTGAACAATGAAGCAATGAAAGAGGAATGCCTCCCCTTTAATAAGAAATCACAGAAAGAAATCAGAAAATCATAGAAAACAAACTGAGGAACTCAAATAAACTGCAGACATTTCCAAGACACTTAGCTAGAGACTTAGCTGCGTGCACCTATTACCAGTGATCCTGTGATCACCTTTCACCAATAGTTAACAAATTATCGGATGTATCCAAACCCTTTAACCTTAGCTCAGCTGATTAGAAATGTTGAGCTACAATGTGTAGAACATGTGTGACTGAAGGCCTGCGTTGGCTTGTTTGGCATGTCTGATGGAAACCATAAGAGCATCTTGTTTTCAATTTGAACCTGAGTTAATGGGGTCAACTCATAATTACCATCGCAATGATTCCATACTCTCTAATTAGTTTTAAGGTTTGTTACTGGGAGGCGAAAGCAAGCGGGCGTGAGCCAACAAACTGCAGCGTACAAACAACTCCTGACACCTCACTGATAATTGTCAGATCATCTGGCACAAGTCAGATTTACTGTAGGCAAGCTGACCGAGAGCAAGAATTAACTGTGTATATGTTGAGACTATTATGTTTAAAGGCAGGAAGGCTGAAATTCAACTTGACTATTTGCAAGTAACTAATGAGACTTGCATAGCCGTAACATACGTGTGGGGGACTTTTTCCAAAGCTTTTGTTCCTTTTCCATGTTTTTGCCGCTTTGTCGACTTTTTTAGAGTTTTTGTCACCTTTTTCAAGTTGTTTTTTGACAATTTTTTCGGACCACTTTTTCTGAGTTTTTGTTGCCTTTCTCAAGTTTTTCTGGAAAAGAATTGTCATTTTTGTCACCTTTTAAAAAAAATCCCTAGATATCTAAACCCCCCTCCAATGTTGAACCCAAAGTTACGCCCTTGGAGACATGTTTGACAGGGTGAACTGCAATAATAATTCACAAGCACACTAATGCATGATAGTAAATCAAGTGCTCTATTAGCTAACCTACAACAATTGTCTTTGTGTATTGGTGGAATTAATGCAAAACATATCAGAGCATTCTTTATACATAATCTTCAGAGTTAACATAAATATTTGTTTTAACAAACCACTTGCTTAGCGTTAATAAAACATAGTTCATTGATCATGACAATTCGGCAATTCAGCAATTCAGCAATAAGAGGAGAGATCATAAATAATATTATATTTTAGACATATTACGAATGCAGTGAAGACAAAACGTTAATAAAAGACTTTTCCATTATGTCTAAAGGCTGTTGGTGCCTTGGTGGGCAATGCCGTTTTTGAGGAACAGTTTCAGTTGCATGTGAGCATCATGTGCTTACTATAAACATAGAAAAACTGCCAGCGGCCATGCTAAAAAGAATGATCTCTTCTGCAGTGTGAGCAGATTAATAATCCTCTACTGAACAACCCAACAGTATTGTTTTGAATAAGATGAAAGCGCCAAGTCGGTTGACCCACAAACGTATATTTAATAAACACTACAAACCAGTGAGACTGAATGGAGATGTGTTCTCCAGAGACTTGTTATGACTAATAATCAGAGTAAAAGCTGCCAAAAGCCATTTCTTGTACTCAATATTCTTTCATCTGAACATTTTCATTCTCAGTAGACCTTTCTCACAGCAGACACACAAACACACACACACACACACACACACACACACACACACACACACACACACACACACACACACACACACACACACACACACACACACACACACACACGTCTTTGTCATTAAAGTATGGCATTGTAGCCCTGCTTTTAAATGAGACATTGTTAGTGTCAATGGGCCTATCTTGCACCCAGTGCAATTGACTTTGTACACCGACGCAGGACTTTTCCCTCCACAGACAAACTTCAGCAAATTATGGAATGTGTTTGCGCTCCCGGGGGCGGTTCAGCGAAAAGAGGAGGCGTGTTCTGGCGCAAACGTTCAGAATCAGAATCAGAAATACTTTAATGATCCCAGGGGGAAATTATTTTTGTTACCTCTCCAGGTATACAAACAACAGATAAAAACAACATATATTATCAAGACTTTTAACATATATAATAAAAACAAATATACAGTAATACTATTTTGCAGTTTCAGAAAACAATTCCACCACAGACCAGGATAAACCTGGTCTAAAGTCAGTGGCGCGTTATTCAGATGCTATTTTAGGGGTGCATGCTTGGCCATAATGTAGCGTGTGCACAACGCGCATACACCTTGCTTCTCTCATCTACACGGACGCAGCAGTTCCCATTTTTGCAAACCATACATAATTACAAGGAAAAATATTACTGAAAATGCGCTTCAGGTGTTTGGATAGATCAGGTGGCACTTTACAGTACAGTCCTCAAAATGTCGCAGCATTCTTTGTGGCTTGTTGTGTTGATGTTCAACACATCCATGAATCATGGATGTGTTGATGACATAAATGAGGAAATATTAGAGGACTTAAGGAGACGTGATGTTGAACTACGGCTCGCCTGCTCTTAAAGGGAATGTGAGATGACGCTCTGATTGGTTATTTTCACGTTACGCCCAAACCACACCTAGCTACTTCAGACCAACCCATTTTAGATTTGCGTTGGGTGCTTGACTCTTTTATCCCGCTGGTATAATAGCAACAGCGCCCGATATCTGCCCACAAAGCTACTTGCGTTCAGCGTTTCATACTTGCGTTTCAGATTGTTAAAATAGGGCCCAATATGTCCTTTTTGAAAATGTGGTGACTTCAAGAGAATAGACAAAACTAAAATATGATAATAAAAATGTAGACATTTGAAAAATAACACTTGGTTTAGAACAATTTCTGGTTTAGACTCTGATAACTAATGTTTCATCCATCAATGACACAAACAAGTTGTGACTAATGTATTACATTAAACCAGGCGTGGATGAGAACGACATAACATTATCCAATTTTTATCAAACACGATATTTGGCCTCATAGCCAATACACTGACAAATGGACTTCCCCTCTCACTCACAAACCTACTCTATTGTCAGAACAAAACAAACAAAACAAAACCCATTTGGAAGCTTGCGCTTAAACAAGATGAGATAAGCCAGGCTCTGTAAATGTCAGACACCTTTGTGTGAAATGAGTAAACATTGAGTCATTTCTCAGAGACCAGCAGGGGACAAATATGGCTATTTATCTGACTTACATTTTTTTTTTTTTTTGATTGCTAAAGCACTATTTTGAAAGCAGGGACTGCTTTTTCAGAACACTACACACAATCAGCACAACCACACACCCAATTAGCAGAACACCTCGGACCCTTTGCAAAATGAAACACTCTTGCAAAAACTATACACTAATTGATAAAAAGCATATTTTGTTACCGAAACACACGTTTCATATGACTTAATTCTGTTAGAACCAGTTACACACTGCTGTCGCTAACCTAAAACACTTTTAGCAATTCTACTTCTCAGTGATTAGAGTACTGTAAATGAAGTACACAGAGAAAGTGCAAATATACTGTACAATAAGTTCACCAAACACTACACAAGACCAATGCTGCAGACTGAGGAAAATATCATTTATTTCTCTCCATATACCCAAATCAGTCAACATGTCAACATGGAAAATCACAACAATGTCCCAGTTTTCATACAGCTACTACATTAGTGTGCACGACACTGTTAGCTCAGCAAATAACAGACAAACAGTACAGGTTACCATTACAGAAAATCTTTTCGCCTAGCTGGATCTAGCCAGAGAATTTCATCAACATCACAGGCGATATACTCACTGGCAAGACAACGTGGGAAGAACAGTCTTGAATGTCGAATCCATCCGTACACAGCTGCAAGTCAACCTGTTCACAGGCGTCCTCCATGGCCTGAATGAGGGGTACCTCTTCCTTTACCTCCTTCTCCTTCTCTGTGGATTCCCCCTTTCACCCTCCCTCTTCTTCTGACCCCTTTCACTTTGGTTGAATGGCAGTTGAACTTATACCTGGTGCATTTTTATCATCATGTGGCAGAGCGACAGGGTGGACACACAAGTTAGAAATGATTTTTTGTGCTAACTTATTGATGTGACTGTTTTACAGTAATTAAATATAGAATGCTATGTAACAGTTTGTTCAGTCAATGAAATACATTATTCTGCTATTGTTTTTTAACTATTTTAAGTTAGCTGCGTTTGTCATGTTCAATGGGTATGTTAGGTTGCAACATTGTTTTATGTATTTACTGTAACACACATTTCAGACAGCTACACAAAATATACTAAATCCCAATGTTTCATTCCATTTTCCTTCAACTATTCCCTCTGTTTTCACTTGCTGCTGCAGATAAAGGATGTATGAGAGGAAACCTGACTGCAGTACAACAAACAGTCTAAATCCACACTACAGGGAACACAGACAGGTGTGAGCTCTGATTTTCACTTCCTTGCATAAACACACACATACACACACACACACACACACACACACACACACACACACACACACACACACACACACACACACACACACACACACACACACACACATACACACACTGCAACATCCACATGTAGGGGACATACTAAACAGATGTGCATGGATGCTAACACAAACACAAAGACACAATGGGTGGTGCACTGGGATCAATCAGTCACGGTTTACTTGTGCTTGTCTTTCTCTATTGTTTTGTTATTGAGGTTTAAAGGAGCACAGAGGAAGAAGATGTGAAACACACACACACACACACACACACACACACACACATTTTGTTTATATCGCTGTGCTGCTGATTGATTTTGACAAAACTGGGATATTATGATAGAGATGTATTTTCACAACCAATACATATTCCACACAAATATATGATTCTCACAAATATCCTCTAGCACTTTCCTACTTGCATTAATGAAAACATTTTAACTTCAGAACAATTTGATAATTTCTTATATTGCTGTTTATGTGTAAAGTCACTTTGCACTTGGTATATGCACTTAAAAAAGGGGAAGAGAAAGTTGGAATCTGGTGAGGAGGTTTGAGAAGGACAAAGAAGTTAGATTAGTAGAGGAGGAAACAGGCAACATGAAAGAATAAAAAGCAAATATTGTGAGGGTAAACTGTAAAAATGACATGGGCTCAGAGAGAAAGAGCGAGGCTGGGCTAGGCAAGGGAGAACAAAGAAAAGGAAAATGAGTGGGAAGGCATGTGTCAGCTATTGCTTTATAAATTAGTGCCTTAAAGCTGTGTGTGCCAGCTTAGTGTTGACAGGTTAAATTTATAACAACAAAGAGGATGAATAAAAATAGAAGGTTGAATTGTTGAACAAACTAGATGTCTGTCGCTCTAGCAAGAAAATGTCAATATTTTGTAATATAAGCTCATAAATTTAAAGAATACTTTTGAGCCTGTTGTCCCTAAGATAAAAATGGAGCCATATTATACTGTGGGTCTTAATTAATATTTAAAAAATCAAGAGTTCTAATCTCATGGTGAATACAAAAAAATTAGTGGCAGACTGGAATGGACCACGACTTGGATAAATCTAGAGCCGGTGATACCGTTTTAGGGCCAGTAATGTGTGTGCTGAGCTGACGGACGTTTTGGGATGTACACCAAGTCCAATTTGCTTTCTTACTTAGACTGCAGTTCAAGACGTTCCACTTTCAATTCCGCCAGATTTCACTTTTTTCAGCCAGATGTCCGTTACCTTCCGTTTTAGTTGTGTTGGAATTTTAAACTCCGGTGGATTCATGAGGACTATGGTTAACTGCTCCTCAGATATCTGTAGGGTAAGACAGACAGCTAGCCAGACTATCTGTCCAATCTGAGTTTTTCTCTTTCTCTGTTTTCCAAAGCGCTGCTTTCAAAATCTCTGAAAGCGTATTTCCCAAAATGTTGAAATAGGTGAGTTTATTGCCAGCTCTAGTCTTAAAAATCTAAGAAACATGCAGATTTAAATATTGATGGTTACATTAATGTAAAAAAAACAGATGGTTAACACTGGAGGCTCAAAATAAAATTGAATTTGGGATTAGATTGATGTTGGCCTAACAGTTAATTATGAAATTAATATTTTACTGTAAATGCAAGGTTTTCACAAAAAAACAATGATAGAAATATACTCTATGTTTATTTGCTTGGATTTTATAAAGTATGTTTCTGAACAAAAGAAGCATGATGTCAGTTCTCCATGTTGTTTCACAATTGTGTGTGTATTCCTGCTCCCTCACTGTGTGTGTGTGTGTGTGTGTGTGTGTGTGTGTGTGTGTGTAGCAACAGCATCTATTTCAAAAATCTTGATGATCACTAATTGCCTATCTTTTCAGTTGTCAACATCTCTGCTCATCTCATCATCTCTGTCCTTTATTCTCTCCCCCCAGCATCAGTCACGACCAGACGTTCAGGCAGACAGCACGGTGCTGAGGGCTGTATTGACGCAAGGATGCTGAGTCACAAAAGCATTTGTACGTGTGTGTCTGTCTGATTGTCTCTTTGTGTGTGTGTATGTGTGTGTGTGTATGTGTGTGTTTTATTGCAGAAGGCCACAGGTGTAAGCCAGCAATTTGTTCTTCTGTCTTCGTCAAAACAAACAACAGTTGTTCAGAGAAGATGTCCATTTTCCCTTTTGGCTCACTGATTGGGTACCTGTGTTGTCAAGTCCAATCCAAATGGTCTTGAATCAACTTGAATCTGATCAAGGCAAGTCAAACTAGGTCATGCCAAGCAAAGCCAAGTTATTTCAAATCAAATGGAGTCAACCATTGCTGTGTCAACATAACTGAAGAACCACAAAACCAAATCAATTCAGGTCAAGACAAGTCAAATCAAAAACTGAAACCATGTAATGTCATATCATGCCTTGTCAATTCCATTTATATAGCCCAATATCACAAATTTGCCTCAAGGGGCTTTACTGTTAGTCAAGTCAGTAAAATCAAACAAACTCAAATATAGTCAAGTCAGTTAACTCCTGCTTTTTAAGAAGAGAAAATGACAGGAGCAACTAGTTTAAGGCAGGGTTGATGACTATTTCCTATATACACTTTTTTATATATTGCTTGAAATGGTCTTTACACCCTAACAGAAATAAATAACTCATGGCTCTATAAAAGGTCGGATGAAATAGATCCGTCATCTGCTGCTGTAATCCTGTAAAAATGCCCACTATTCACTGCCTTGTGGTCCACTTGGAAAGAACCAATGAAATGCCTCCTTGCCACACTGCATGTACTCTACCCCTCCCGTGTACGAGCCTGAGCCCAATGCGCGTCACCGCTGCATTGCTAACAGTAGTTACACTTGTTTTAAACATTCAATATGATTATGTCAGATGTTCGCTTCGCGGTGAAAGTCAAATTGTGGTCCTTTCTCCGCTCTGCTCTGAAGCAGCAATGCAGTGGCAGGGCTGTAGTACTTGAGACATTTTTCTACTGTCTTGGACTTGTCTTGGACTCGCCAAATATTCTTGTTGGTCTTGACCGAGTCCAGCACTAAAATAAACTTTTTTTTTAGTAAGTAAGTAACTTCCTCCCACAAAACAAAACACTGATGAAGCGCGCTCATGTCAGAAAACAGGTATTAGTTTAAGTACAAATCTATCTAAAACGGCATTGACATCGTTCGCCTGGTACATGCCTGGCTGCGTCACATACCTCAATCCTCAGGCATCAATCATTTTAAGTTAGGCCTCAGACCAAATGTCAGCGAGCAAAATGTCAGCGAGCAAAATGTCAGCGAGAAATTGTTACATTTTCCATTGGCAGTCCAGAATGTTCTTGTTAGTCCAGAATAAGGACTCAACATCTAAAATGTGAAGTTGCACTTCAGCTTTATGTGAAATTGCTCCACTTAAAGTAAATAATATGGCCTAATTTGATCCTAAAGTGTTCCACTTGCTTTTTTATCATTACAAATAATAATAAAACAAAATGATCATCTTAAAATAAAAGATATACCGTGCCTCACATCACATAAATTATGAACAGGTGAGAAAGTGGTCTTGAAGAGGATTCTTTTTTTGTCTTGACTCGGTCTCGACTAGTCCTGGTCTTGGACTTGTCTTGGACTCAACAAAGGTGGACTTGACTACAGCCCTGCCCAGCGGTGTGTGGGTCAGAGCCCCGAGGGCAGAGGGAGGGGTTAGAAGGAGCCCCAAGGAGATGCTTCTTTCAAATCTTGCTAGCTTTTCAACATTACCAACCCTGCCTTTAATGTGAGGAACTGATTCAGACACCATTCACATTATTTGTTAAAGCCTGTGCAGGCTACCTGAAAAGTTGCATAAACTAAATCTACAATCTCTCATCTTTTGCAGTTCAATGTAAATGTATCTTTGACATTGCCTCTCATTTAAATACATGTTGGCTATTACTTTATTTAAATGTCCCTCACATATGGACAAACAATGCAAGACATCCAACTGAAAATTGGTTGACGGTGTGGGCAGAGAATTGTCTTCCCTTGCATTTAAATTATAACATGCTTCCTAGAGTAAGTGTAAGTGATAGTAAAATCAACACATGCACCTGTTGCAAACATTCACCACCATGTGAGACAGCCAGTAATTTCACAGAATGGCTTTTTCAGTATTGATGTATTCACCATGTCTGCTGATCAACAGTATAACTTAGTCCCCGTGATTTGTGTGCCACTTTTGTTGCATCCTGCATACATTATTACATCTGCAGGCGGGCCTCTAAGACAATCGTCTGGGAACCAGTATTGCTCATGAGCCCCTGTCCTGATCCCCACATGACTCAAATTATATGTATTAGTGGGTCTGGCTTCCAGGAAAAAGGGTATGTCCATCTCTCCCCCAACACACACACACACACACACACACACACACACACACACACACACAAAGTAGCACATACCCTGGGGCGCCTCCAAAAAGCACCAAGGGTTCGCAGTCAGGAGTTAGTTGTGGTTGTCATGTGATGTTTGTGTGTGTGTGTGTGTGTGTGTGTGTGTGTGTGTGTGTGTGTGTGTCACCTGATGTGTGTGTGTACATGTGTGTATGATCTTTTGCAAGTGTTTGTAGATGCTGGGAAGGAAAATTAATATTACAATATGCTGACAGATGGTTGGAAAGAGCTGACACCCACAACAGAAACTGGCCTTGATAAATTCATAAGTAAAAAAAAGACATTGTCTCCTTAATTTCTGATCACTGTGAGCTGATATGAAATAATAAGGATTGATGGGGATGAAGGATAAGACTTCCATTTAACCAGAGAGGGCTGATTGATTCAAAAGACCGGAAGGCATAGATGAGACACTGATATAAAAAAAGCAATACATAGCAATCTTGTACATCATTTGACTGCCAAATTTTATTCTGCAGTTGGCAATATATATCTTTAGAAATAGCCTCCTTCCACAAAGCAGACATTACTCAATTTCTGGGTGTTGCTTTAGTTGGACATGTTATCTCTTTGAGTGTCAGGCACTAAAATATTTCTCAACCTCTCATTATCAAAGGAGATTAACATAATGCCACATAGTGACAAACAAATGCCATATCATAAGACCATAAGACACTTTCCTGCTCATTAGCACCTGCCATTTCTCTTTGTGACATTCCACACACACTGAAGATAAATGGACACATGGGAACACAGAGTGTGTAAATACCCATACTACCACTCAGTACTAATCATCATCATTATCATCATCATCATCATCATCATCATCTGGGATCTTTGTCTGGTTTAATGTGTTTTGTACGTCTATTAAAAGTGTCATTTGTGCAGTGTTGTAATGTTACGAAGTACAAATACTTTGTTACTTGTAATTTTCACATATCTGTACTTCACTTCATTATTTTATATTTCTGAAAACTTTCACTTTTACTACACTACATTTCATAAATAAAAGGTGCTGTAGGTAGGATTGCTCCAGGGTGGTATTTCAGAAAGCAGGTTTAGTGAAAACTCTGAGTTTGTTACCCTGAGATGAGGGAAACTCTGGGTTTTCTGTTTCAGAAAGAGAGGTAACTTCACCTCAGAGTCAGTTACTATGGTAACTGAGCCTGTGAACCTAACCTGGTCGGGAGCAGGTTTTCTTCAAGAAACCTCGAGTTTGTCTCAGTCTCCTCCATAGACAGTATGGTCTCCTCCCTCTGACAAAGCGCCCTTTCATTTCCTCATTCATTCATTCTGTCTGTATCAGGCGCATTTTAAAGTGATGGTTCAGAGTAATTTCACCCTAGGGTCCTTTGCACCATGACCTCGAGCCAAACACCCCCCCAGAAGCTTTTTTCACCTGTGTCGAACATTGGGAGAGTTAGCGTAGAGTAGCGTTATCAGCTGAATAGCTTAGCGCTAATGGACCCATGCTTGTATCTCGTAAGTTACCCCAATAATAATGCCCGAAATGATACCAAACTTCTACACTAGTACAAATAGGTTATGCACTCATAAAACGATGGATTGGAAAGTTTGTAAGTACACCAGAGGTTTACGAACACTTGCCTGCTCCCTTCTGCTAGCTGCTGCTGCTGCTGCTGCTGCTACCTGCAGTTAGACGAGCGCTTAGGGCCGTCTACAAATTACAACACCGAAAAGAGATACAACAAAAATATTTATTAATTTAATGATTAAATAAGGTAATGTCTCCAAACTTACCTCAATTATTACTTGTCTCCTGCTAGTTATACTACAGCACTTACTTTAAAAAAAGAGTTAAATTAATAAATATTTTTGTTGTTAATGCCGCAGGAGCAAGCAATATGATGACACATAGCTTTGCTTTACAAAGTATTACAGGCCCAAGTGAAAAACTGCCCCATGGAAAACTCCAGGTTGTTTGTGTGCCAATTACTTACTTTGTAATGTGGGTCCCCTAGTGTGTAAATATGTCCCTGCATAAATGTATATGCATACATATTAACATGAATGTGTGAAAGCTATATGTGTATATTATGTAATAAGGTGAAACAAGCATCGAAGCAAGGGAATACTATTAACAAAGTAAAACGTTCCCTTTTTCCTTGACTTAACACACAATTTCAACATTTTCTGCTTGCTCCGTGTGTTTTCTGGTCACTCTTTGTTCAGAATAATATTCAACCATGAAGTAACCTCTGGTCTAGTATAAAGACACATTATATTCATATGCGCACAATGTCCTCCGGCCCGCTAGAGAGCGGTGTTGCGCTTTGACAATTTGCTTACGTCAAGTTTGTTGCAGGAAGTAAATCTCACTGGTGGGAGGAAAGGCATGCGAGTTTGTTTGGATCTCTGTTGGATCTCCATGTGACACCGACTTCATTTAAATTAAAAGATACTCCTAACCACCCGGAAATTTAACAATATCTGTCAGTGCATCACAGCAGTCATGGTAAAAAAAGGCAAGAAAGAAAAGAAGGTAAAGGGAGCGGAGAAGACAGCTGCCAAAATGGAGAAAAAAGTTTCAAAGAGGTCCAAACGAGAGGAGGTAACCTAACGTTAACGTCAACACTTAACCTGGGTTAATGCTGTATGTTAATATTTGTTCATGTCATATGACCATGGACTGTATATGTATATTTTCCTATTATATATTTATATGCAGAAATAGCACAGTCTGCCGCGCCAATAACTTTGTAGCTTTGTACTTAATGGATGTTGGGAAAATCATTTTTAGCTGACCTACAGCTCTGTTTACTGCAAATGGTAACTAAAATTCAACTCTCAAACTAAATTAGTGCCAGGTAACAACAACAACAGTATTATTAGTAATAGCAATATTGCTAATGTTAATATTTCCCATATTACTAGGACACATAACATTCGTTTATGTTTGAAAGCCATTTGGTTACGTTATTCTTTCTTTCTTTCTTTCCTTCCTTCCTTCCTTCCTTCCTTCCTTCCTTCCTTCCTGTCTCCAGGAGGATCTGGAGGCTCTGATTGCTGAGTTTCAGAATCTGGATGCAAAGAAGACCCAAGTTGTAGAGACAACATGTCCACCTCCATCACCAAGGTGGAAGACTGCATCACTTTCTTCAAGTTCAACTTTATTGTCCCTATTGGGAAAATTGTCTTGCATATACAGCCTTGGATACAGATCATAATAAAACATATATGACATGCATATTGCTAGCTTAGTGTTAGGATAACAACAAGTCTTGAGTATATTTAGCCATCATCAACCAGCCCAATCATCAGGGGTTAAAACAACGTTACCATTACCGTCCACCAATATTTGCATGGAAGATCATCAGCTGACTTATCAGGAGTATTTAACAGTTAAATAACATGAGAGATAAAATATATAATTTCTTCTGAATCAACATTCAGATAGAAAAGGGTCAATTCTTAACTACCGTCTAAAAACTATTTCGTAATGCATGTTCTTGTCACCTGTCGAGAGAAAACTAAACTAAGTAATAATAGCAAATGTAATGACTGACTCTACCATAGAGTTGTAGTGTTCCAGTTTTGGACTCATTTTCTTTTCATTTTGGATCAAATCTGTGTAGGGCTGGGTACCGAATTCCATACTTTTTAGGCACCGACCGAATTGCCTCTAAAGTATCTAGTATCAAAAAGTGCCTCGTCATTGCAGTACCCAATTTCACTACCTAAGTAGTAAATCTTATCAGCGTCAGTGAGCCAATACGTATGCAACATGCTTCTACAAAGATCTAATAATGCTGCTGATGGTCTGTCTAACGTTAACCGTCGTAGAGACACGCAGGAAAAACTCTACCTTACACACAGAGAAAAATAAAATAAATACATTTGTTCCGTAATGTAATTTCTTTTTGTTTTATAAAATTGATATAAAAAAAAAAGTATCGTTTAGGAACTGGTATCGAAGTCACGGTATTGGTATTGGTACCGGTATCGAATATTTTTGAAGGATACCCAGCTCTATATCGGTGTCTAAAATGTCGGAAGAGCTAGAGCAAATAGTTAAAAAATAACACTCAAAAAGCTTAAAGACAAAACTTGCTAAAGTAGTCCACTGGAGACCAACTACAATCATTAGGAAAGTCATTTAGTTACATTCATTTGGCTCATGTGGTGCCCAAAACGGCTTTGGTGCTGCGCCTAAGCCTAATAATGGTCTTGAAAAGCCTGGCTTATAACATTATGTCTGCACCATGCCTGTCAGTCACAGTGGGAGGATGTATGTATGTTTTGTCTCTGATGTCTTTTCATGTTTTTCAGATTGAGTGCGTCTCTCTCCGCCCATCCTGAGAAAGACGAACTCATCCTGTTTGGAGGAGAATTCTTCAATGGAAAGAAGGTAGTAGAAAATACCCTGAATGAGTAGCTAATTAGATGGTTCAATGTGGTGATGTTTAATCCACCAACTCCTCTTTTTTTCCCAGGGTTTTCAGTATGTTACAGCAGACATTCCACTGAATACATTCTTCATTTAAAAACTTGTTTTTGCAGATGTACCTGTACAACGATCTGTTTTTCTACAACATCAAGAAGAACAGCTGGGTTAAATCAGAGATCCCCAACCCTCCTCCCCCACGCTGCTCTCACCAGGTACACCCACAAAGAGCATCCTAGTGCACTCTCTCTCTCTCTCTCTCTCTCTCTCTCTCTCTCTCTCTCTCTCTCTCTCTCTCTCTCTCTCTCTGTCCCTCTGCCTGTATAAGTTCTCAGCTTTATTGTATTTGATTTGATTCTCAGCGACAGTTTTAGTTATGCAGTACCACTTCCAAATAACCAAAGACCGGGTGACTAATATTAACCAAATGACATTCATTCTATATAGCACATTTATCACACTATATATCCTGAACTTTTGCACATCTCTCAACCAGGGTTTCTGCGGTGTCTTAAAAAGTCAAAAATTTCAAAGTCAAAAGTTTAGTCCTTAAATGTCTTATATTTGCTTAAGTATTGTGTTCTAGGTCTTAAATAATTTTCAACAGGTCTTAATACGTGTCACGCTACCTCTAATGCTCATTAAAATGCTCTCGTAGCGCTTTAGTGTGTATATATATATATATATATATATATATATATATATATATATATATATATATATATATATATATATATATATATAATTTTTTTTTTTTTTTTTTATTCCGTGGTGTTGTAGTTCTTTCTGTCGCTAGTCCAAATATAATTCGCTGTATTACTACAAGTGAGACCAACATGCAACTTATTTTGCAGCCAATCTAGACACCAGTCCTCTAATGCCAATGAGGAAATCGGTGAATTGTTTCAGACAATGTTTTCGGACTCTGACATTTTTTCATGACATTATGACATTTCATGACATAGGTAGGTCTTACATTTCATTCATAATGGTCTTAAAAAGTCTTAAAGTTGACTTGGTGAAACCTGCAGAAACCCTGCACAACATTTTTGAACATCCTGCACTAATCCAAACAGCCTCTTTTTTTCTTAATGTTAAACAGTTATATTGTACTGTGTGTATATATATGTTTTCTGTATCTATTGTTTGTTTAATGTATTTATGTACAGTACAGGCCAAAAGTTTGGACACACCTTCTCATTCAATGCGTTTCCTTTTTATTTTCATGACTATTTACATTGTAGATTCTCACTGAAGGCATCAAAACTATGAATGAACACACATGGAATTATGTACTTAACAAAAAAGTGTGAAATAACTGAAAACATGTCTTATATTTTAGTTTCTTCAAAGTTTTTGCTTTTTTATTAATAATGGAAACCATTCCACTAATTAACTCTGACAAAGCACACCTGTAAAGTGAAAACCATTTCAGGTGACTACCTCATGAAGCTCATTGAGAGAACACCAAGAGTTTGCAGCGTTATCAAAAAAAGCAAAGGGTGGCTACTTTGAAGAATCTAAAATATGTGCTTAATGTTTTCAGTTATTTCACACTTTTTTGTTAAGTACATAATTCCATATGTGTTCATTCATAGTTTTGATGCCTTCAGTGAGAATCTACGATGCAAATAGTCATGAAAATAAAGGAAACGCATTGAATGAGAAGGTGTGTCCAAACTTTTGGCCTGTACTGTATGCAGCACCAACCGAGGGAAATTCCTCGTAAGTGTTACTTACTTGACAGTAAATCCCATTCTGATTCTCAATAAGTTTACAGCTATATTTAATAGACCCTGGTAGTGTTACATTTGCATAATTTACATAATTTTGTCTGGAAGTCCTTCATCAATTATGTGGTTCTTCATTTAAACCACACGGGGGCAGACTGCTGCAACACCAATCAGATGAAATTTAGGAACTTATCAGCAATGTCATCACGGCTGATGGCCTGTTGCAAGAAAACCAATTAAATCCGAGGACATCAAACGTCCTTATCTCGCTCTGTTCATGCAGCCCCTCTCCCTCCCCTCCTTTCTTCCTCCCCCCTCCTCCTCCCTCCCCTTAGGCCGTGGTAGTCCCCCAGGGTGGGGGTCAGCTTTGGGTGTTTGGCGGAGAGTTTGCCTCTCCAAATGGGGAACAGTTCTACCACTACAAGGACCTTTGGGTGCTGCACCTGGCGACACACACATGGGAGAACATCAAGTATGTGCAGAGGGTCATAACAATAGATGTAAATATGAACGGAAGGCATCATAAATGCAGTGGTGGAATGTAACTAGGTACACTCAAGTACTGTACCCAAGTTCAAATGTTGAGGTACTTGTAGTACTTGAGTCTTTTCTTTTCATGCCACTTTCTACTTCTACTCCACTACATCTCAGAGGGAAATATTGCACTTTTTAATCCACTTCATTAATCTGCATTTTCAATGCAGGAGTTTTACTTGCAACAGACTGTTTTTACAGTGTGGTATCAGTACTTTTACTTAAGTAAAGGATCTGAATACTTCTTCCACCGCTGCATGAATGGAGGTAATGATCGGCAGATTGAATGTGTGAATACAGGAATCCGAGGGTGGCTAAAAATATCATTTCATATTATGTTCATTCATGAAGACATCTTCATTAGTTCATTCTGTATTGTCAGCCTAATTAGTAACTAAGTTGATTGCTTAGGTAATAATAATATTACAGTCCCAAGTCCCATAGGAGCACAGTGTTGTGGATATTCACTTTGGATATCCACTTAGGATGATTTTACAGACGTCAGTGATCCGAAATGATTTGAGGTTTTGTGTTTTTTCAGGGTGCCTGGGGGTCCACCAGGTCGCAGCGGCCACCGGATGGTCCTCAGCAAGAAACAGCTGCTGGTGTTTGGAGGTTTCCATGAGAACACCAGGTAGGCAGAAGGACACTGAGTAATAAACAAGGAAATTATGTCTGTAATGGAGGGGGCGGTGGACAGGTAACATGTTTGATTACATCATTACTTGCCTCATACCTGTAATGGGTAAAGAGAGACCGCCTATTCCAAATCATGTTCATTTTAAATTCTTTTTTTTTAAAGATTATTTTATTGGGCTTTTTGGCCTTTATTTGATAGGACAGATGAAGACAGGAAAAAGGATAGAGAGAGGGGGGGATGACATGCAGCAAAGGGTCACAGGTCGGAGTCGAACCCGGGTCGCTGCATTAAGCACTCAGCCTCGGTACATTTTAAATTCTACAGGAAACAAAACAAACCCATAGCGATCAGCACAGTTTCATATATTCTACTCAGTACGTCCAGTAAGTTTGATTAATTCATCGGAACATACTTGGACTTGCTGTATAAGTATATCATTTATAAAATAAGTGTGACTCTTAGTGGTTGTATGTGCGAAGACACTGTGGCAGACAGTCACTTGTAGAGACAACCTCCCTGAGAATGATTTTTTTGCTTTTATAGCAGCAGCAGCCAGCTTTTCAGTGACAATCTCTGATAAACCCACTATACACTACCTACCCAGCACCATGCAACCGACAGACAAAGTTAGCAACTAGCTGGTGAACTTAGTGGAGCATTTAGCTGCTAAGGAATCAGATATGTTTCTCTGGAGCTAAAAAGGATCGTGACTATTGGAATTATAGTTCAATGGAAAAGTGCAGCTTCATATCAGAATCAGAAAAGGTTTTATTGCCACAATAAGTACACTTATGTGGAATTTGCCTTGGTGAAAGGTGCATACATAAACAAACAAACAAACATATTAAACATTAATATAAAATAAACAAAAAATACAGAAAAAAACTAATATATACAGTACAGGCTAAAAGTTTGGACACACCTTCTCATTCAATGTGTTTCTTTTATTTTCATGACTATTTACATTGTAGATTCTCACTGAAGGCATCAAAACTATGAATGAACACATATGGAATTATGTACTTAACAAAAAAGTGTGAAATAACTGAAAACATGTCTTATATTTTAGATTCTTCAAAGTAGCCACACTTTGCTTTTTGATTAATAAGGGGGAAAATTCCACATTAACCCTGACAAAGCACACCTGTGAAGTGAAAACCATTTCAGGTGACTACCTCATGAAGCTCATTGAGAGAACACCAAGGGAGTTATCAAAAAAGCAAAGGGTGGCTAATTTGAGGAATCTAAAATATAAGACATGTTTTCAGTTATTTCACACTTTTTTGTTGAGTACATAATTCCATATGTGTTCATTCATAGATTTGATGCCTTCAGTGAGAATCTACAATGTAAATAGTCATGAAAATAAAAGAAACACTTTGAATGAGAAGGTGTGTCCAAACTTTTGGCCTGTACTGTACATACAAAGTAACTGTTGCATAAGAAAAAAGGCTGAATGGGTTGAGTGCAAAATTGCAAAGAATATGAAGTATATGCAATGGGCAGATGTAAAGTCCAGAAGGTTAGTGCAAGGGGGGGATCCGTAGCCTTGTTGGTGAGGCTTACTGCTGAGGGGAAAAACTGTTTTTATGGCGTGAGGTTTTGGTCCTGACCGCAGCCTCCTGCCAGAGGGGAGGGGTTCAAACAGTTTGTGTCCAGGTTGATAGGGATCGGCTACAGTCTTTCCTGCCCGCCTCCAGGACACTGAGGCAGACAGGTCCTGGAGAGCCGGCAGATTGCAGCTGATCACCTTCTCAGCAAAGCGGATGATACGCTGCAGTCTGCTCTTGTGGAGTTCAGCCCCCATGTGGCCAAAAGATTGAGCTTTTAGAATCCGATCCAGGCTGTCATGTAAACATCAATCTCTCTGCAATAGGTCATAAAGCTGACACTCCTCACGCTCTTAGATGTATCAAATCCTTCTGTGGTGAATTTGTGATTCAGTTTCCGCCCTTTTCGTCTCCTGCTTCCCCCTCGTCCCCCTGCAGGGATTTTATCTACTACAATGACATCTACTCCTTCTCCCTGGACACCTTCTCCTGGTCCCGCCTCACTCCATCGGGCTCCGGCCCCTCCCCACGCTCCGCCTGTAAGATGACCTCCACGCCCGACGGCATGGGTGTCATCATCTACGGTGGATACTCTAAAGTGGTGGGTGTGTGTGCGTATGTGTCTCTCTACCGTATTGATAATACACCATGTTTTGTGATGTGGTCTGACTAATTATGGACGTGTGTGTGTGTGTGTGTGTGTGTGTGTGTGTGTGTGTGTGTGTGTGTGTGTGTGTGTGTGTGTGTGTGTGTGTGTGTGTGTGTGTGTGTGTGTGTGTGTGTGTGTGTGTGTGTGTGTGTGTGTGTGTGTGCGTGCGTGCGTGCGTGCGTGTTGTGTTTTGTTTATCTAGAGAGTCAAGAAGGATGTAGAGAAGGGGACCATCCACTCCGACATGTTCCTTCTCAAGCGAGAGGGCAAAGATGGCCAAGGTACAACATTTTTATTATTGAAGGCAATACAAATTATGAAGATTAATAGAATCCGAATTTGATACTTTTTAGGCACCGACCGGATTTCCTCCATTGTTGAGTATCGAAAAATGCCTTGTCATTCAATACCAAATTTCAATACCCAAGTAGTAAATCTCATCAGCCAAGACCTAATAATGCTGCCGATTGGCTGTCTAACGTTACACGTCGTAGTAACACGCAGGTTAAAAAACTCTACGTTACCCACAGAGACGGGGCTCACGTAGTAGGAGCTGAAAAATAAATATAAAGATTTGTGACGTAATGTGTAATGTAATGCAAAATAGATTTTATAAAATTGCTATCGGAAAAAAGGATCGTTCAGGAACCGGTGTCAAAGTCTTAGTATTGTTATCGGTACCAACATTTTTTTAATGATTCCCAGCCCTTTCCAGCCACTATCCTTGTTAGATTTTTCTGCTATTCGTCTTGACTGTTTTTCTGTCCTCCAGAGAAGTGGTCTTGGTCCAGGTTGAACCCCTCTGGGAACAAGCCCCCTCCTCGCTCTGGTTTTTCTGTGGTGGTGGGCCCAGCAGGGCGGGCGCTGCTGTTTGGCGGGGTTTGTGATGAGGAAGAGGAGGAGACGCTGGAGGGCGACTTCTACAACGACCTGTACCTGTATGACATGGTGAAGAACCGCTGGTTCCCCGGCGTGCTCAGGGTAAGCTACAAGGCCGTGAAACTGCAGAATGAATGAGTAGTTGTCAGGTTTGTTTGGATGAAAGGATATGTTTTGGATTCAGACTCTGTTTGGCATTAAATATATATATTAGGGATGGTACGGTTCACAAAAGCCACGGTTCGGTTCGTATCACGGTTTTAGGGTCACGGTTTTCGGTTCTGTACAGTTCTTGTTATTTTTTCTTTTAATCTTTAACACTCAAATATACTTCAGCATATGATATTTGCATATTGAATGCATGTTGCACAATACATGCACACAGTGGCAGTTCTATCTGTTGTTTTATTTCGGCTGTCATCATAGGTAACATGAAATCCAAAATGTTCCCACACAGCAACTGTATGGCCTATTTCTCACTTAAAATGTTTTCCGAAACACGTTTCGTGAACTATTTTCGTAAAATACGAGATCGTGTTCGGAACGAGACGCCATTAGAGTCTGTTTTGAAATTCGGGAGCAGCAAGACCCACGTAACGCGTTCGTCCAATCAGCTGCCATGTGTTGCGTTTGTCACGCTCATCACCCCCGACATTCCCCGTCAAGTGTTTTAACATAGGTGTTGAAAGTGGGCACTACGGCAGTAAGAGGTTAGTGCACATTAACAGTGTACTGACGAACCGTGCGTTTTTTATAGTATATATATATATATATATATATACACAGTACAGGCCAAAAGTTTGGACACACCTTCTCATTCAATGCGTTTCCTTTATTTTCATGACTATTTGCATCGTAGATTCTCATTGAAGGCATCAAAACTATGAATGAACACATATGGAATTATGTACTTAACAAAAAAGTGTGAAATAACTGAAAACATGTCTTATATTTTAGATTCTTCAAAGTAGCCACCCTTTGCTTTTTTTGATAACGCTGCAAACCCTTGGTGTTCTCTCAATGAGCTTCATGAGGTAGTCACCTGAAATGGTTTTCACTTCACAGGTGTGCTTTGTCAGAGTTAATTAGTGGAATTTTTTCCATTATTAATAAAAAAGCAAAGGGTGGCTACTTTGAAGAAACTAAAATATAAGACATGTTTTCAGTTATTTCACGTCATTTTCAGTCATGAAAATAAAAAGGAAACGCATTGAATGAGAAAGTGTGTCCAAACTTTTGGCCTGTACTGTATATGTATATATATATATATATATATATATATATATATATATATATATATATATATATATATATATATATATATATATATATATATATATATATATATATATATATATATATATATATATATATATATATGTATGTATGTATATATGTATGTATGTTTTTTTTATAGTATTTTTATATATATATATATATATTTATTTTTTTATAGTGTGTGTATATATATATATATATATATATATATATATATATATATATATATATATATATATATATATATTTTTTTTATAGTATTTTTATATATATATATATATATATATATATATATATATATATAGTACAGGCCAAAAGTTTGAACACACCTCATTAAATGCGTTTTCTTTATTTTCATGACTATTTATATTGTAGATTCTCACTGAAGACATCAAAACTATGAAGCAGTAATCAGAGCAAAGGGTAGCTACTTTGAGGAATCTAAAATATAAGACATGTTTTCAGTTATTTCACACTTTTTTGTTAAGTACATAATTCCATATGTGTTCATTTATAGTTTTGATGTCTTCAGTGAGAATCTACAATGTAAATAGTCATGAAAATAAAACACATTGAATGAGAAGGTGTGTCCAAACTTTTGGCTTGTACTGTATATATGAAGTGAGATGCTTAACAAGTCACACACCACCGCCACTGCATGAACATCTCTATCATTTCATCAGATATCACATGAACGCTGTCACCTTATTGTCAAAAGTAATTGACACAGTCTAAATCCTTGTGTTCCCTCAGCTGCTTTTGTAGTTTTGTAGGAATATAGTTTTTGTCACATTTACTTCCAGTTTCCTAAGGTTACAGTTACTTGTTTTGTGGTTATGCCCCTGTGAAGATTTAGAAAATGAATGCTAATATAATAAGAGCACCCTTTTAAAAATCTTGTTTTTGTTGACCTAATGCATGTGATGCATTTCTGCACTCAGGGGCGTGTTGGTACACTGTGACATCACTGCTAGGTTTGGTTAAAGATGCAACAGAGCACACTTCTGACCACACCCATCAGCGATATTGGGTTTAACAGAATTGAACCATTCAACCAGAGAAGGTGGTGAAACACTTCCTTTCGAACCATGTTAAGTTACTCTTTAAACCTGAAACAGGATTTTACAACTCTTTAAAGTTATCACGACAGCACCAATTCTGTCTTCACAAGAACAGTAGAAATATGATGTTCAAGTCTCAAAGTAATCTACCAGGAATGTGCATTCGCATGCATGTGATTGACCAACGCAGGGCCTTGCCGGATGACATTGCGTTGCAGCAAAAGTTGAGCCTGGTTGAACTTTTTTGGGAGGCTGGATCCTCCTCCATTGGCACCCCTGAGGTGCTGAACGGGCTCTGGATTAAATGATAGTTAATTAAACTTCAGTTCATAGTTATTTTACTGTGAATAAACAATGAAATGATGATTTATGTTTACTAATTATGAGTAATGTTATAATTTGTGTTATTTTATCATTAGTTGAGTGCAATATAACATAATTAGTTTATAAATGTGTTAGGGCTGTCAAATGATAAAAAAAATTTAATAGCGATTAATTGCAGAATTTCTATAGTTAATCGCGATTATTACATGTTTTATCACATGATTAAAATTCTATTTTGCATTTCAGAACTGTTTTTAAGTACATATTAACAATGGAAAGCAATTCCTACCAGTGTATCTTGATTGGGAATCAAATGAATGCAAAGAAAGTAACTTTATGGACTTGACTTTAAGATTTGTATTAGTTTATTATTTATTTACTGTAAACAAAAGAAGAAAAAACAAAAAAAAAGAAGCAACTTGTTTATTGTTAAGTCCAAAATTACAGATTTAATAATAATGTAATTACTATAACAATAACTCATTTCACCAGTAAATTGCTGTTGAACGACAAAAACAACCACCAGATGGGAAAAGGGTATTTCACAATTACTGTGAAGGCACCACGAGGTTACCTGTTTTAAGCGAACGCACCGTCTGTGCTGTTTTAATTCCGACAACGGCAGACTGTTACATCCTAGTGTTGGAATCCTCTACAGTGAAATACAGTCACACTTTACACTGTTTAACGTTAGCTGTCAGCATTTTAACCGTGTTTAATTAAGCTGCTAGCTAGAGGTAGGCTAACGTTACATGCTGTCAGTGTAGTGTAAAGTCAGGCACCTAAATTTTCGTTCTTATTCGGTCTCGTTGCTACCGTTTAGGTCGGCACGTTTCAGTACCCAACCCTACTTACCAGACTGTTGGACAGTCTGGCGAGGTCAGTGACTCGAGTCTGTTCGGTGCGTACCGCGCCGTCGTCAGTCTGGGGGGCTGTCGCAGTTCATTTTGGCCGACCTGACATGTTCAGTCGTTGGCAGGGCAGTCGGGACTCACCCTGACCTTTTAAACTGACCTTTGTTGAGCTGAAATGAAGACAGATTCAGCAACTGCACGGCCTATTTCTCGCTTAAAATGTTTTCAGAAACATGTTTCAGTGAACTATTTTAGTACAATATGAGATCGTATTCTGAACGGCCGCCATGACAGTCTGGCTTTGAATTTCCGGAGAAAACAAACCCATGTGACGTGTTCGTCCAATCAGCTGCCGGTTTTCATTTCTTGGGCAACAATACAGATTAGCCCTGCCTGCTGTTATAGAGAAGTATTGCGTCTCGTCTCGTCTTTTTGGTGTGTTCTGTGGCACTTTTTGGACCAACACGGGGAGACTGATCATTTCGACTGGCTTTTCTGTCAACGGTCGGCCGTCGGCTATATGTGTAAGCAGCTTTAGACGCGTTGCGATTAAAACGTTAATGCTGACAGCCCTAAAATGTATATAGTTAATACTTTGTTAATGGTTAATAATTGTTTTGTAAACAATATATAAACATTATTTGGAGGGTTATTATAACTGCAACTAATGTTTATAATAATAATTGAATGATTACTGGGTGTGGCTGTGTCTCGGAGGTAGAGTGGTCGCCCCTCAAACACAAGATTAGCTGTTCGATCCCAGGCTCCTCCGGAGGAGACGAGCTGACAAGATTTTTGCCACAAGGATCACACTTTTTCAGTTAAGTGAACACAAAATCATTAAGTGTTACAGATTAATTACAATATTACAGTTACTGGAAGAAATCAAAGATGACTCAGCGTTCACATTCCATTCCAGCAGTTGTTAAACTCCTCGTTACATTACACATATTGGCATCAAGATCATTTCAAACAGTCATAGCATCAGCAGTGGGAATATCGCAGTCTGCACTCAGCCGTATCATAGCACCAGTACTTAACGCTTTGCTACAGCGCACTAGTCAATACATACATTTCCCCACCACTAATGCCGAAATAACACACATCATGCAGGATTTCTTTGACATAGCCCATTTAATTGCGCTTTTAAATGTGCGCAATTTACGGTATAGTGGGCAGAGAAAGGGGCTGATTACCCGATGAGATGCAGGTTTGGTAAATACGACGTAAGCTGATGTATCACAGCGTGCGCTTTCTGCGGGTTGGCGATGGCGCTGATAACGCTACTTTCGCAAATGTACGTACATCTGGACCTCTGTCTCCAAAGGTACAGAGTCTGGTGTGGGGAATGGCGAGCAGGCCAGCATCTGAGGACCGAAGGTTTCGGGGTGGGGTGTATGGATGGAGGAGGTCGGAGAGGTACTGTGGGGCCAGGGCATGGAGGGATTTGTAGCTGAGGAGGATTTTATATGTGATGTGGGACTTAATTGGGAGCCAGTGAAGGTGGATGAGCGTTGGGGTGATGTGCTGCCACGTCTTGGTGTGGGTGAGGACCCTGGCAGCAGAGTTTTGGACATACTGGAGCCTGTTTAGGGTTTTGCTGGGGACCCCAGACAGGACTCCATTGCACTAGTCCAAACGTGAGGTAATGAAAGCACGTATGAGGGTTTCTGCCACGGAGTCAGAGAATGATAGCCAGAGTCTGGAAATGTTTTTAAGATGAAAAAAGGCAGATTTGTTGATAGATTTGATGTGAGTATAGAAAGAGAGGGTGGGGTCTAGGATTACATCAAGGTTGCTGACCTCAGAAGATGGGCAGATGGCGCACCCGTCAAAATCCAGGATGAGTTCTTCAGCCTTCTGGAGCAGCACCTTGGGGGCCACAACCAAGAGCTCTGTGTTATTGCTGTTCAGTTTGAGTAGGTTGGTTGACATCCATGCTTTGATGTCATGCAGACAGTTGACCAGTAAGAGGGGGGGAAGCTGAGTGGATGGTTTGGTGCTGATATAGAGCTGTGTATCATCGGTGTAGGAGTGGAAACTGAGACCATGTTGCCGTATAATCTGACCAAAGGGGAGCATGTAGATGGTGAAGAGGATGGGTCCAAGCACTGAGCCTTGAGGTACGCCTTAGTTGACTGAAGCTGGGTCGGAGCGGGAGTTGCTAATGGTGACAAATTTCTTCCTTTGTGAGAGGTAAGACTGAAACCAGGAGAGAGCTGTGCCAGTGATACCAAGGTGATGGGATAGGCGGTTGAGGAGAATGGTATGGGAGATTGTATCAAAGGCTGCAATGAGGTTGAGGAGAATGAGTATGCTGATGTGTCCAGAGTCAGCAGTGGTGAGTAGATAATTTCTGATTTTGATAAGGGCGGTCTCTATATCTCTGTACTATGAAAAGGTCTGAATCCTAACTGAAGGGGTTTATAAAGCTCATGGTTGGACATATGGTGATGGACTTGGCTGGAAACTGCTTTTTCCAGGATTTTACTTAGGAATGGAAGGTTGGATATTGGCCGGCAGTTGTTTGTATCCTCCGTATCCGAACCTGGCTTCTTGAGGATAGGGGTGACTGAGGCAGTTTTAAAGTAGGTGGGAACTACGCCAGACTCCAAGGAGCAGTTGATGACATCAACCATGATGGGACACAGGACAGGCAGACATTTTCTGTACACATCATTTGATAGTCATTTGATAGATTAACAAATACTTAATATAATATTTAGAATCTTATGTTGTGGGCACTGTGCAACAATACACTGTTAAATAACATCTATCTACATTAACTATAGCATTACTTATAATTAGTAAACATTATTATCATTTCATTATTTGTTAACAGTAAAATAACTACAGTGTTTGCCCTAGGATTTTTTCCAGGGGGGGTGGTGACTCTCCCCCTATAAAGTTTGCGGGGTAGGGGTCGTCTATTGTGGTGCTGCGGGTGCTGCAGGATTGTGTGAGTTACAGGAGAGCTTTTGCTTGGGGATTGTTGTAGTGTCTTCAGTTTTTTGGAGCTGGCACAGCGCTGTGAAAATGTCAATTTGGGGGGGGTCGTTTTGGGAGGACGGGCCAAAACAATAGTAGGGGAAACCCTGAACTATTAACTTAAGTTTAATTTATCAACTTACCATTTATTAGTGACGGTTATTAGAAAGTGTTACCAATAATTTCTATCAATTTTGGAGAATTCTTCACCACTGGTTGGAACCAGCACCTTTTCAAGGGAGCTGCCATGCAGCTGCATTGTATCGATGCTTCAACCAATGTCTGCGATTATTGACTGTTTGGTTTCTGTCTGTCCAGGGAAACAAGTCGGGGAAGAAGAAACGAAGGAGGGGGAAGAAGGGTGGAGCAGAGGGGCAGGGTGCAGAGAAGGAGGAGGAGGAGGAAGGGGCACCCCAGGGACCCACTGAGGTCGTCAAGGAGATTGTCACAGAGGACGGCACAGTGATTACCATCAAGGAAGTGATCCCTGGAGCTCAGGAGGAGGAGGAGGAGGAGGGAGAAGAGGAAGAGGAGGACGATGATGGCAAGATCACACACGAACACACGAACACACACACACACACACACACGAACACACACACACAGACATTTTACTGTCAGATCGTTTATAGATTTGTCTGACCACTGACACTGTGAATGAGGCCTTACTTGGAATTCCTCATGGGGGTGACAGAAACTACGCAGAAACTACACACTATAGCTTTAAGGTGTGAAAGAAATAGGGCAAAGGGCAAATATAGGTTGGACAATCACATGTTTTCTATCTCTTCGGGTTCAGCCTCGGCCCCCCTGGTGGAGCCCTGCGCTAGGTCCAGCGCCATGGCAACGGCGCGTCAGGGCAAGCTCTTCCTGTACGGAGGTATGTTTGAGGTTGGTGACCGCCAGTTCACCCTGAACGACTTCTACTCTCTGGACCTCAACAAGATGGACCAGTGGGAGGTTCTGGTTGAAATGGACCCAAGTGAGTGAAAAAGACATGCCAATTATGCATAAGCGAAGTAACACTTGTAGACAAATTAAAATGATATGACATGTGTTCAGTGTCAGCGTAGCAGGTAGTTCTACAGCAGCCAGTATGCTGATTTGTCTTGTTTGAATATGTTGTGATGCAGGAGAGGAGTTAGAGGATGATACAATGGGAGATAGGTACGTGAGGTTTCATTTCGATTTCTGATTGTTTTTCTCCACAGAGACACAGGAGTGGCTGGAAGAGTCCGAGTCAGAGGAAGATGAAGAGGAGGAGGAGGCGAAAGGAGCAGAAGGGGGGGAGGAGGGGGAGGAGGAGTCTGAAGAGGAAAGCGAGGATGAGGAAGGCAAGTGATTATTCTGCCTCTTCACTCTCTTATACTTATGTCTTTCTTTTCCTATTGACCTTTTCATGCGATTTATTATGAGCAACAGGCACAGTACGTAGGTCAGGATATTCTTGGCATTAAACAGTTGATGATATAAGCTATACCAACCTTTCAAACATGTAGAAAACATCTCCAATATGAAATCTGATATGGCATCAATAGTTGACTCTAGATGCTAAATGCACTAGATTTCAGTAACAACCAACATCTTTGTTTAAATATTGTATTATGTATCTAATAAATGGGGAAGTGTGTGTGTGTGTGTCACTTGTCACAAACCGGCTCATGGCCAGTGGCAAAGAATGAGGGGACACCAACAACAAGTATAGGCCAATCAAGAAGATACTTTATTGTATAAATAAATAAAGTATCTATATATGTATATATATATATATATATATATATATATATATATATATATATATATATATATTTATATATATATACAGTGGGGGAAATAAGTATTTGACCCCTTGCTGATTTTGCAGGTTTGCCCACTTACAAAGAATGCAAAAATCTACAATTTTAATCATATGTACATTCTAACAGTGAAAGACAGAATCCCAAAGAAAATTCCAGAAAATCACATCATATGAATTTATTAAAATTGATAACCATCTGATGAGGAAAAACAAGTATTTGACCCCCTGGACAAAAAGCAAGTATTCTGGCTCCTACAAGCCAGTTAGTCTTTCTTTAAGACACAGCCCCAAACCTAACCAATTATCTACATCAAATACACCTGCCTCACCTCGTTACCTGTATAAAAGACACCTGTCAACACCCAAACAACCAGCATCCAACATCACCACCATGGGCAAGACCAAAGAGCTTTCTACGGACATCAGGGACAAGATTGTTGATCTGCACAAGGCTGGGATGGGCTACAAGAGAATCGGAAAGCAACTTGGAGAGAAAAGATCAACTGTCGGTGCAGTTATCAGGAAATGGAAGAAGCACCACACCACCGCCAACCTCCCTCGGTCTGGGCCTCCACACAAGATCTTGCCTTGTGGGGTGTCCCTGATCATGCGAACGGTGAGCAATCATACCAAAACCACAAGGGGGGAACTGATGAATCAACTGAAGGCAGCTGGGACCACAGTTACAAAAGAAACGGTTGGTAACACACTACGCCGTCATGGATTGAAATCCTGCAGCGCACGCAAGGTCCCCCTGCTCAAGAAGAAACATGTACAGGCCCGCATGAAGTTCGCCATTCACCACCTGGATGACTCAGAAGAGGCCTGGAAGAAGTTGATGTGGTCAGATGAGACCAAAATAGAACTTTTTGGCCTCAACTCAACTCGTCGTGTTTGGAGGGCAAAGACACCGAGTACAACCCAAAGAACACCATCC